>NC_136280.1:15525986-16015986 GCF_964198595.1 Lampetra fluviatilis
GTGTCAAGGCGCTCTACACGTGCTGTGTCAAGGCGCTCTACACGTGCTGTGTCAAGGCGCTCTACACGTGCTGTGTCAAGGCGCTCTACACGTGCTGTGTCAAGGCGCTCTACACGTGCTGCATCAAGGCGCTCTACACGTGCTGTGTCAAGGCGCTCTACACGTGCTGTGTCAAGGCGCTCTACACGTGCTGCGTCAAGGCGCTCTACACGTGCTGTGTCAAGGCGCTCTACACGTGCTGTGTCAAGACGCTCTACACGTGCTGTGTCAAGGCGCTCTACACGTGCTGCGTCAAGACGCTCTACACGTGCTGTGTCAAGGCGCTCTACACGTGCTGCGTCAAGGCGCTCTACACGTGCTGTGTCAAGGCGCTCTACACGTGCTGACTCAAGGCGCTCTACACGTGCTGTGTCAAGGCGCTCTACACGTGCTGTGTCAAGGTGCTCTACACGTGCTGTGTCAAGGCGCTCTACACGTGCTGCGTTAAGGCGCTCTACACGTGGCTGCGTCAAGGCGATGCATTCCCAGGACCTGGCCAACATACCGGACACAAAAATGGAGAAACCATTTCTCTCCCCTCATTGCGGCCGCCCCTCAGTGGAAACAAATGTACAAGTCTCCCCCGTAGCCAAACGCTGCGGTGACCTCCAGTGGAGATTGGCACACTGCACGTTGCCATCGGCCGTGTGGCTCAGCCGAATCTCGCCAGGGGTAACAGACTTGTGCATTTCCTGCAGTGCCAGGGAGGATCTGCCCCACCAGTACTTACGCTGCCAGCGCCTCAAACCAATGTTCCGCCTTCTGGGGGACATCTTCAGGAAACTGGGGGTGCCCTTCTACAACAGCAGCTTCGTATATGGGGTGGTGCCTTACCTGGCTAACAAGCGCATGACCTCGCCAACTTCGCCTGTGCTCAGGCAAAGATGGCGATGTATAGAACGAGAAAAATGATGCTGGAAGGTGACACTAACGGCTGCTCTGTGCTTCCAGTGTTCAGAGGCCTGCTCAAGGCGCGGCTCCGGCGCACGATGACCACCACCACCACCACGTGGCTTTTCTTTGTGTTGTGCATGGCGCATTTAGCGCCACAGTGCGTGGATTTGTAGCGGTTGTTTTATTTGTTTGCTGGTGACTGTGTATTTCATATCGGAATCGCCTTCAGTGATGTTGCTGCTGGCGGCAATAAAAGTTTTTTTTTTTAATGTCAAAGTCTCTTTCTCGCTTTCTCTCTCCAGCGGTCTCGCTCTCTCTCGCTCTCTCACTCACTCGCTCGCTTCTACCCTGCCAGCCTGCACAAAAGTGGTCATCGCCCTCCCCCCCCACAACAATGTTGAATTTCCAACACCGGCAATTTGATTGCCATTTGATAGGAGCATCGTCGTGTGGATCATGATGGTGATGATGATGTCGTTTGGAAATATAACCCCATTTATGAGGAGGAACAGCGGACGAGTGGGAAGTCAGCAACAGCAGCAGCAGCAGCACCCACGCGGTGAGAAGCCGACGCTACCAACCATTGCCCAAGCTCTGATGTCCTCTCTGCAGTAAGACGTTTTCCCCTAATTCCTGAATGCTTCCATGTGGGAGGAGACCGAAGCGCCCAGAGAAAACCCACGCATGCAAGGGGGATACACTCTGTCACGCCTTGGCAAGCGAAGGTAAGGCACATGGCAGCGCCACGTTAAGGGTTGATATCCAGTCAAGAACAAATAATAGCACGCGAACATGTGCACTGCGCGTAGGAAAGAAACACGCGGCATTGTGCAGACCACCAGCTTCCAAGAACTGCATGTGGGTACACGTTGCAATTTTCGACCAACCAACTCAACAAATTGAGAAAGTAGAACTTGGTACCCGTAGCGGCACACCACGGGAAGGCGAGTAGCGTCGAGGATGTAACGCAAGGGGGAGATACAATTAAAAGGGGACAGGATAGAAGAAGAGGATGGGACAGGGATGGAGAAACGAGAGCAAAGGGTTCAGGAGAGACGAGGATAAAAATAGGCTTCACCCGTTCTGGCAATGAAAAAGGTGTCAAGATGTTCAAACACAAAATAGATACATTTTTGCAAGGTTAATGCAGACTCGGTGCCTTGCAAAAGGTATCTATTTGTTGCGTGACCATCTTAACGCCTCCTGTTTTATTTCCAGAAAGGGTAAAACCTATCCTTCTCAGAATTTGTATTGATACTGGAGGTATTCGATTTTCTGTGAGGGTCGTTAACACAGACGTACAGCGTCCGAATGATGGCCTTCACTGTCATGGCCGCTCTGGACCTCTGTGCCCCCCCCCCCATCCTACCCCGTCCCCCCCATCCTCCCTCCATGAGTCGCTGAATGCCGACACTTGTCCAGAGTGCTGCTTGTGCTGAATCAACGCTGCTGCTGAAATCGTGCACTTCAAGAAGGCCGTACGACGGATGGGCTGTATAAGAAATATGTTTTTATTGTATTACGTGGAGTGACGGGCGTGTGAAGGAGACGTATTGTGTGCTTATCTATTGTGTTAAGTATCAACAAAGATCAGATTAAGACCCTGGCGCGCATTTTTAAGCCTGATCAAGCGTTTCCCATTACAAGTACAATGCGATAAAAACGAATGCCCATCGGGTTTATTGAATCCATATTCTCACTTGATTTGGTGAGGCTATTATGGGGTAGTGGGGAGTGGTGGTGCAATGGTTATCTCACTGCTCTTTGAACCTGAACAGGGCTAAAATAAAAATCTAAAATGTAACTATTTTTTCATATTACCAGGTAAGGGCCCCTGAGCTATACAGGTCTTTTTCAGAAGCGACCTGGCCACAAATGATATCTCAACGAAGTGGCTTATCATGTGAACATTTATAGCAGCCAAATACTCTAAACGCGTGATGTTGATTCTAAATGTGGAGGGAGGACCCGGAGAAAAATCCACGCGACCACGGGGAGAGAGAGAGAGAGAAATGCAAACTCCAAATATACAGCACACATCAGGGTCAGCATCAAACCCACAACCTCCTGCATCAGTGATGAGTGAAGTCTGAGAACCAGTCCTGCCCCCCCCCCCCCATCAATGACAGACACGGCATGGGGAGGCCTTTATCTACCAATGACTTGGCAAAGGGCTGTTAATTAAATTGTTATTAATAATTAGTAATATTAATATTTATTATGAATTCGTAATATTAATAATAATTAGTAATACTTATGAATAATAATTAGTAATACTTATGAATAATAATTAGTAATACTTATGAATAATAATTAGTAGTACTTCTGAATAATTAGCAATACTTATGTATAATAATTATTATTACAATAAAGGGCCCTCCTTCAAAAAGTAAATCTTGGGATTCAGTGAGGCTTTCCCGGAATAATAATCACAGCGACACATGTCCTCATGCTCTGCATCTCGGGGGGGGCGGGTGTGTTGTGAGAAGGAGGTCAAGCCATGAATTTGCACAAGCGGAGCGAATTATTTTTATTATAGTTGCCATAAACCACTTTGGAACAGTATAGAGAGGTCAACTATCCTTGTTAAGGGATGGGTGTTTGAGGCAGCAGTAATGTCCTCGTTGCGACACGGGTCAGAGAGTCAGACCTTTACAAAAGCAACTTTGGAAATAAATAAGCTTCTGGGCCTTTGGAGAACGCGAAGAATTTCGTGGAAAGTAACGGGGTGAGCCCTGCACGCTTGGCCGTTGCGCAAGAGGACACGGCGAGGAAGAGGGTTGCTCTGTGCGCTGGGACTGGTAAGAGGCAACTGCGGAGGATGTGCCTGGTCGAGAGGACTACTCGAGTCATCCGAGAGTGGTAGATATCACACGGTGTGCAGTAATGCACTTTTATCATCGTCGCTATTAACTTGATTGAGAGTATTTGGCTGAGTTGATGAGTTAATGATGACGTCACCCTGCTGCTGCTCTATATAAGAACGGGAGACAGAGCAGAGCCTCACCATTCTGGCGAATTGCCCGATGATGCTGGATGCAATTACCAGCGAAACGTCGTACTCAAAAATTGTAAATGTTGTGGTTTCACGCTTCAACACACCGGTGGGCTAAAGCAGTGAACTATTTGTCTTTTGTCAACGTGACACTTTTTTACTGATTGGTCGTGTCGGGTGGTGGAGGGTTACGACACATTTATAAATAACGCGACCTAAACCCATAAACGTTGATTATGAGTATTTGGCTGTTATAAATGTCCACATGATGTAAGCCACTTCGTTGAGTTGCCATTTGTGGCCAGGTCGCTTCTGAAAATGAGCTACATAGATTTGAAGCTTTCGTGACTGCAAGGATTCATACTCTTAGGTTTTTTTCGGTAAAGTCACGTAGGTAAAAAATAAAATTAAAAATTACTAAAAGTAACAATAGAAATAAAATAAAATAAGATAATATATAAAATAATATTATTATTTTTTATTTCCATTATTACTTTTAGTATTTTTTTTTTACGTACGTGACTTTACCGAAAAAACCTAAGTGTATGAGCTACATAGCTCAGTGGGCCTTACCTGGTAAAATAAAATAAAAATTGACTTATTTAGCTTTGTTTTTAGATGTATTTAAAATGCGTAAAATGCATGACCAGCCACGATCTACCTCCTGTCAGTGACCTCATTTGTCTCGTGGCTTGTCTGCACTACTCTGTTTTTTTAAACGATGCTATGTTTTGCTCGGTGCAATGTCGTTGTTAATTGGTGGCGCATTTATGTAATTTATATATATAACATTTTATTGGAGATTGAAATTTAGCGTTTCTTGGGAAACGAACATGTTTTACGACTGCCACTTTTTATGCCTGAATCTTGCACTTTTTTGATTCCGTAATTAGCTCAAAACTTTGCAAGATACATTTTATATTTGAAATTACATACTTTCTTACCCTCTTTTTTATTTATTAATTCATACTGTTCATGTATTATCCTCGTAATAGCTACTTAGCTCACCGGGTACTTCAAAATAATCTCAACTGAAATATACTGAACTGAAGATGAAAAGCCTTTCCAAGCCGAGGCCAATCTCACAATCTTTAGATGCAACGATCCGTCCAGCCTCTGCCGCCGCTGCTGCTGATGCTGTTGCCCGCGGGTTGTCCCCCACCATGTCCCCGGGTCGACTCCGTGCCACTTGCACGGACGACTCGAGCGCCAGGCACTGCGGTGTCTGCACGTCAGCACGTGGCAGACAAAGGCGACCGGGCGTGGCGCAGGCTACGACACCGACCGTGAGCGCACCGTTTTCGTCCTTCATAGGTGCTCGCTACGAGCATTTGCTCAAAGGTCTTGCTTGTTAAAGGCTTCGTCTTTGGTCACTCGCATGGACAATTCTAGTAAACTTCGTTTCATCAGAGAGGGAATCAACATTGACCCATCCCATCTCGCGGGAGCTACACACAGAGATCCCACGTATAGTCGGAACAGGCTATTGGGACAAGTCCTGTAGCACCTATGAAGGCCGGAACGGTACACGAGGAGGTGGGTGGCCAGTACCACGCCCGGCCGCCTTTGTCTCCCTAGTGGCGATGTTTACACACAGGTACTCACTTGAGACTGAGTCGACCTAGATTCAGTAATCGTCACCGACGTTGTCCGTGAGTGGGAATCGAACTCGGGCCGCCGGGTTCGTAGTGCAGCGCGCTAACCGCTACACTACCGCTCCCCTCCAGCACACACGCAGCGCACACACAGCGCTCCGCTCCGCTGATTTGATGACCCAATTCAGGGCCCAACAAACACCTCGCGCGAGCTCCGTTCTGTTGACTAAGTCTGCGGAAAAGGCAGAAATTACTGAAAGCTTTCGCAGGGCCTTGCTTTGTGAGTGCAGGAAGGGGTGGGTGGGGGATATTTTATTTATTTCGCCCGTTATTTTATTTTTAGGAAAGTTAAACCTGGCGATTGGAGCGCAGAAGAATTGTAAACACAATCACCCGAGTCCGGGATGATGTAGGTCAGGCGGGCGTCTGTAATGCGCGCGCGTGCGCGCCGCTCCGGAATGATTTTTTTGAGACGAGTCTGCTCCATAATGATCTCCTCCCACTCCTCGCGTGAGATCCACGGGGATCTCTCGCCCGGTTTGTTTTGCGTTGCTAAACAATACGAGGCCAGATCAGAGAGTCCGTGAGAGTCTGCCATATCAATCAATCTATAATTTTCGTTCCCAAATTGAAAACCCATTTCTTTAGAAGTGCTTTTTGCGTGTTGAGTTGTTGTTGTTGTTGTCATCCCACCGCACCTCCGATTAGCATTGTTGGCTACGTACGGTGTGAACGAAGTTCAGCATACTGTACATAAACCCATATCGATCAATTACATATATATTAATTCCAAGCGAGGGCCCATTGAGACTAAAATATGCCATGATCAGCCATGATCTCTCCACTGCTGAATGAAGATCTCCCCAAGACGTGGACATCTCTCGCGGTCCTAGCGATGTCATTATCCATCCGACAATTTTCACGATGAGCTCATCTCGTGGCCCCGTCTCCTCGGCGGTCATCGCTCTCTTCTCCGATCTACTCCATGCCGTAGTGCTGCAATGGGACAACAAAGGGAGCACAGTGCCCCGATCATGACGTGGCCAGGTGTGATACACTCAGGATTGAATCAGCCACGTGTGAATTTTCTCTTTCATATATAAACACACAAAGTGAAGAGTAACATTGACAACACATCATGATATTCTTGGTTCTCTTCGGTAAAGGCACGTAGAAGGGAAATAATAAAATAATAAAAATAATAAACAATACATGTATTACTATATTATTTCCCTTCTACGCGACTTTACCGAAAGAACCAAGAATGTGAATCCCTGCAGTCACGAAATATTTAAATCAAAACACATCATGAGTTTAACACGTAGCAAGCTTTCGCGACCAATATCATCCATAATACAGGGCGTTCTTTTTGGTTAGATAGCGTGAAAATATAAATGCGTCGTAAATAAAGATCTGGCTGCCGCCTGATGATTCCGGTTGAAATTACTGGCGAAACGTCGTACTCAGAGTGTAAATGTTGTGGATGTACTCTCCAACACACTGATGATGCTGTACTAGTAACGAATTGGCACGTTCTGTTTACGTGACAAACCTTACTAATTGGCTGTCTGGTGGTGGCGGGTTTAACGACGTATTTTTATTTCTGCGCTGTAACCCAAATAAAACCTGAATTATGAACGCATTATGATTCAAACGAGGCAATAAATTAAGTTGTATATAGAGTAAGTCCTCGCTTAACTCGGGAGATACGTTCCGAAAATAGTGAGATGGCGGGGACAAATAACGAGGGGTACGCCGCCGTGTTGCTGCATTATTCAGCGTACTGTATCACCGCACCACTCAGCCGTGCAACTCAAGAAAGTAGTTATTCGTTGACCGCTCAGAAACCGCGTTATAGCGAGCGCGTTCCGCGTTATAACGGGCTCTTGCTGCATTATGACGGGCACTTTTTTGCGTTGTGCGAAATGCTCCTGAATGGCATAACCGCACGACGGCAAAAACGCGTTGTGTGAACGCGCGTCAAGCGAGGACTTACCGTAGAATTTAAATCAAAGCGGAGATCAAACACATTTGTATCCATATTGTTTGAAACTTGAAACCACGGGCGCATCCGAAACTGCCTCTGAAGACAGGTTTCAGAAACGCGCACCGTTGTACAGAGATCATGGCGGTAGGAGGCAGAAGAGCCCTCGTTGAGAATAAAGCGTAGAGTCATAAGAAAGAAATACGTGCATTGATTTTAAGGATTTGTCAATTCCACGGCAATTGTTTAACTCGTGTTTCACATCATCTGTTGTGGCGTTAACTGAATGGGGAGCGGTAGTGTAGTGGCTTGTGCGGTGCGCTACGAACCCAACAACCCGAGTTCGATCCTTGCTCACGGCCACCAACACCAGTAACGATTATCTGAACCGTACTGGGCCTCCCATAGGTAGACTCAGCCTCAAATGAGGATCTGGTGCGGTGTGTAAACATCAACGCCCTCGTGTGCCGTGCTGGTCAAAGGTGCTCGCTAGCAGCACTTGCCCTCACAGTCGGCTGAGGTTATAATGAAAGATCGAGAAGTTTGAAAAAATGCATCGAAATGTCTGCAAACATCGGCGGAAATTCATGGAAAATCTGGAATCGAACCCCAGACTCACCCGACGCGGCTCCCAGGGGCCTTCCCACATCGTCCCCGCCGCTGAAGAATCACTCAAGGAGGAGAGGAGGGCGATTTCTCTCGCCGATGATGAAACGGTGCGAGCCGTGAGAGAGCGCCGTGCGGAGGGAGGCAAATGTTTATACTGGGCGGGCATTCCACATTTAAAGTTTTCGTGACTGCAAGGATCCATACGTAGGTGAAAATAAATAAAAAATAACTTATTTTTCTTTTATTTTCACCTACATGACTTTACCGAAAGAACCAAAGAGTATGAGCGGGCATTGAATGCTTGGGACGTCGACGACGATGATGATGGTGGTGGTGACGATGACGATGAAGATGATGATGGTGACGATGATGATGATGGTGGTGACGATGATGATAACGATGATGATGTTGGTGGTGACGATGATGATGATGGTGGTGGTGACGATGATGACGATGATGGCGGTGAAGATGATGGTGGTGACGATGATGATGACGATGATGATGTTGGTAGTGACGATGATGATGTTGCTGGTGACGATGATGATGATGGTGGTGACGATGATGACGATGATGGGGGTGGTGGTGACGATGATGATGATGATGGTGACGATGATGACGATAATGGCGGTGCTGATGATGGTGACGATGATGATGATGTTGGTGGTGACGATGATGATGACGATGATGATGGTGGTGACGATGATGACGATGATGGCGTTGTTGATTATAGACCAAGTGCATTGCACTTCACGGGAAACGCGGAAAGAAATGGCTGTCTGCGGCCAAGGCTGCTCTCTACGCTAGGCCACGTCTTGCAGGCTTCGCGTCGGGGCTGCTGGTAAAGTCGCGAGGGCCCGACCGGCCTGTTGTGCTACCCTAGGAACACGCACACACACACGCACAATTATTTACGCACGGGGAGGGAGGGGTGGGGGCGTGAGGGGCGTGGGGGGCGGGAGAGGGGGGGGGCGAAGTCAAATTAGGAAAGCGGCCGCGCGTGGGTTTACGTGCGCGGCTACCACCGCTCTACCCCCCCAGCCGCCCCAAATGTAAATAAATATATAATTGCCGTAAATAAATAAATTCGATTTTTGTCCACTTCCAGAAATCTCTCAATTTCGGTAGAAGGGGGGAGAGAAAAAAAATTAAGCAAACAAAATTACTTCCTTTGAAAAAATAGATTGAAAATAAGCTAAAAAAAATGTTTATATGAGAATTCAATTCCGCTATGCACACACGCGCACACGCAGTCAAGCACGTCTCGAGTCCTCCCCTCCTCCTCCCCTACCTCCTCCTCCTCATCCTCCTCCTCCACCCCTCCTCCTCCTCAGGCGCATCTCCTCCTCATCCCTCATGCGTGCCATCTCTCCGCTGATTCGCATCAGGGCTCGAACCCAATGCGGCCAGGCTGCTCGTCAGCGCCGGTGGGGTAAAAAAAAACAACAAAAAAGACACTTGACCGACGTTTGAGTTCTCACCCCTGTTCTGAGAAGGAGTCGAGGGGCGCTAACCGCAGCGCCACCCCTCCGAAGAGAATGATTGCGATGTTAATTCACGCAGCGTCTGCACGCAAGAGCGTCTCACCACGATGCTCTCTGCCGTTGAGTCAATGATTGGCCACGAACGGAATTGGCTCCGACTCGAGCCCCCCCCCCCCCAATTCCAGGCGATGCCCTCCCGTTTTCTACCACGACGACGGGCGGTCGAATCGACGCCCTCCCCGTTCCGTCCAGTATTTCCATATTCGTTGGCGCCCAGTTCGTCAAAATGTCACATTAGCATACCATTTACATGCCATTTACATAAACAACAAACATTATTATATTGACAAACGCGATCCGCTGTGTTCATGGCCAGGTTTCAGAATGAATATGACTCGATTCGTCGTTGCACAATTACAGCCTTATTATCCGCAACAGAGGTGTTTGGGTGAGGTCGCGGACACCTACATGTGTTGTGAAACCGGGCACCACCCGACACAGCCATTGAGTAAAGGTTTGTCACGTTAACGAAACCTGCCAATTCGTTACTCGTTCAGCACAGCGGTGTGTTGGAGAGTAAACCCACGACGTTTACAATTCGAGTACCGCTACGTTGCGCCAATAATGTGTGGGCTTGTGGCGAGTTCAACGACGCATTTCTATTTACGCGATCCAGCCCCCCACGAAAAAAAAGCCTCTATTAGGGAAAATTTGGTCGCGAAATCCTACGTGTTCAAATTACAGCCTAGTCGAGATATAATAGAGAGATCGCTCTAAATATTGGGATCCAGATTAGTTGAACAGCTGCTGCCTATTGACGAGCCAGATGCCCCAGGGCAGGAGCGCACCGGGACGACTTCCCACATCCGACTACTCGCGAGCCACCCGGCCCGCATACCTCTGCGCGGTTCAACAAGAATCCTCCGTTCATCTCCACGCACTAAGTCGTTGCAAGCAGCACGCGCCGTGTGCGATTGGCGAGCACGATTGACGATGCGACTGACTGGGGAAGAAGTTCACACGGCGGCGACGACGCCGGTGGTCACTGGAAGTCGCCGGTCAAATTGACGCAGCGCCCCGTGTGTGTTGTGTGTGTGACCCGGATGTTGGACTCGGAGATCGACTGAGAGAGATCGCGGGAAAGAGAAGCCACGTGGTCGAGATTTTGCTGTTGAAATCCCGAGCGGAGATGAAGCGGTGAGGTGGGAGACACCGATAGCTGGGAATCATCATTTCGTATCTGTCACAGCGACCCCGCGGGAGTGGCCAACCTGTAACAGACCGAGAGCCAAAAAGCGCCATTGAGTTCTGTAAAAAACCAAGTGTTTCATATATAACAATATAAAAGTGTAACTATTAACAATGTTCGACAAGAGAACGGGAGACATTCATTGTCCTTTACGACCACCGCGACAGCGAGTTCGACGTTATGCCCCTTCGATAGAGCCGCACGTGGCAGATTAAAGAGCCGCATCCGGCTCGGGAGACGCCGCCGCCGCATCTGCTGCTGCTGCATGGTGACACCGTGCGGCATCGTCAGAGCGGTGGTGGCCATTCGTGGCCGGGGGGGGGGGCGGCGGCCGAGTGGACACGGAGGCGTTCGCCCGGTCAGTGACGGCGCTTGAATCAATCATCCGCTGTGCCCGCGGCCGCCTCTATCGAGGCGACACCGGGGCAGATGGGGCGACGAGGCGACGTCATTGCAGGTGCCGGCTCGCGTCCTGGGACCTTCCCCTTGAGTGTGGTCGCTCGACCCGCGCCGACAAACCCCCCCCCCCCGCACGGAGGGCGGATCGGGCATAGCCTGAAGATTTGTCGCGCCGTTCTCCTGACCCCCAGTTGCGAGTGGGCCTCCGCTGCCAGCGGTCTCCGCTGCTCACGATCTCGTCGTCTCAGCAGCAGCAGCTGATGATGATGATGTTGTTGTTGCTCGCAGTCGGCGCGTTGCCGCTGTCAAAGTCGGTCACGTTTTTTTTGGGCTCTGATTTCATTGTGATGGAGACTCCGAGGCGGCAAGAGGAGCGCTGACACTCGGGCGTCTTCCCGTGTTTTTTTTGTTAGATCGAAGGCAGAGATGCTTCAGTGGCGTGTCAACTACTGGGCATGGGATCCTCCAGGCGAACTAAAAATGCTGCTTCTGAATGACGCGTGAGGCCTCTTTGCCCGACCCACCACTGGAACGAGAACCTCCGCCGCGCAGTGCGCAGATGAGGCCGTTGTCTGACCATACTTTACCACGCCGGTCAGTGCACGGTGTGTGAAGGCGGGGAGCACAGCAAGGCGTGGTAGCATAGACGTGCAGCACAACAAATGTATTTGTGTCAGTGCGCTCCCACTCAATTGCCCTCGACGCATCTCTGCAAGCTCGCGTGCGTGGCCACGGTCGTGCGTTGCGAGCGATGGCCAGGCCCACAATCCCTGTTGAGATTCCGTGGTGTGACGAGATGGGGCGAAATCTCCGTGTGATTTGGTCACGGGCGAAATGATTGATGATGTCCGTTCTATGAAGTTAACGGTATTTTTTTTGCGCGTGATCGTGATGGTATATGTCTACAGTTTACACTACATGTGTGTGTGTGTGGGTGATAGTGTAGCGGTTAGCGCGCTGCGCTATGTATCCGGCGACCCGAGTTCGATTCCCGCTCACGGCCGACACCAGTGACGATTATCTGAACCGGTCCCGGGCCTCCCCTAGGTCGACTCAGCCTAAAATGAGTACCTGGTGCGGTGTGTTAAACATCGCCGCTAGGGAGACAAGGGGGGCCGGGCGTGGTGTTGGCCACCCACCCCTCATGTGCCGTGCCGGCCTTCATAGGTGCTCGCTAACAGCACTTGCCCCTACAGTCTGTTAAGGCTATACGGGGGATCTTTGTTCTTTGTTGAAGCGGCAGTGGCGTGGTTAGCGCACTTGCCATACGAACCCGGCGACCCGAGTTCCGATTCCTGCTCGCAGACCCACCAACAACGGATGAGTATTACATAAACCGTTCCTGGGCCACGCCTAGGTCGACTCAGCCTTAAAACGGGCGACCTGGTGCGGTGTGTAAACATCAGCAATGGGGGAGACGAATGTGCCCAGGCATGCTGCTGGCCACACCACCCCCTCGTGTGCCGTCCCTGCCTTCATAGGTGCATTTGCCCAAACAGTCTGTTCAGGCTACACGGTGTGGGTGGGCTGGGAATCGTTGTCTTCTTTAAATCCGTGCAACTCGTTAGGTTTACCCAGTGCGCGTGGAGACGGCGTGTAAGTTGCTGTAATTGGGCACTCGTTTCGTAGCTTGCATGCGTGGGCTGGTGGTGTGTTGCGTATGCGCCGTGTGTGTGTAAGCGCAAGTGTATGGGCTGTGGATTTGGTGCGGCAATTCTACTCTGTGCGCGTCTGCGGCTCCTCTCATTGCTTATTTATAAGCTGCCTCTGATTTTTTTTTCACCTGTTCGCGTTTCACGGAGAGCTGAACTCTCTATACCTGGGAGACCGACTCGCCCTCTCGCTCTCTCGCACGTCTCTCCTCCCCGTCTCTCACTCGCTCCTTCTCTCTGTGTACGTGTGTGCGTGTGTGTGTGTGTGTCTGTGTCGGTACGTCTGTGTGTGCGTGTGTCTGTGTCGGTACGTCTGTGTGTGTGCGTGTCGGGAAGCGATGATGTGCAATGGTTAGCGCACTGCGCTACGAACCTGGCGACCCGATTTCCCATTCCCGCTTACGACCAATATCAGTAAATAATAAATAAAGCGGTCTTGGGCCATCCCCAAGGTCGACTCAGCCTCAAATTAGTACCTGGTGCAGCGTGCAAACATTTCCACTCGAGAGACAAAGGCGGCTGGGCGTGGTGCTAGCAAACCAAACCTGTCGCGTGCCGTGCCGGCTTTCATAGGTGCTCGCTAACAGCGCTTAGCCATACAGTCTCTTTAGTCTATCCGGAGTGGAGGGGGGGGTCTTCGTCTTGTTGTGTGTGTGTGTCGAGGAGCGGTGGTGCAGCGGTTGGCGCACTGCGCTATGAACCCGGTGATCCGAGTTCGATTCCCGCTCACGGCCAACACCACCAGTGACGATTATCTAAACCGGTCCTGTGCCTTCCCTAGGTCGACTCAGCTTCAAATGAGCACCTGGTGCGCTGTGTAAACATCGCCAGTGGGGAGACAAAGGCGGCCGGGCGTGGTGCTGGCCACCCACCCCCTCGTGCGTCGTGCCCCCAACAGTCTATTAACAGTCTATACCGGGAGGATCTTTGTGTTTTTTGTTTTAATATTAGGTGGTAGAACTGACACCGACGTGGGTCTCCCCTTGGTCGACTCAGCCTTAAATAACTTACCCGTCACTCTGTGACCGGCATCCGCTACGGGCGAGACAAATGCGGCAGCGAGATGTAGAGTGGTGGTGAGGGAGTGGGGGGAGAGTGGATGTCGACCGTTAAAGGTTGCCCTCAATAGAGCCTCGCAGACACAATGCGTGTCGCTGCGTGTGCAACCAAAGCGCCTTCCTGTCCATGCGGGCAACGGGTGCAGAGCGCATCACCATCCGAGCCCATGAGCCGGCGATGGAAATTGACAAATTCTCACGGCGGCGGGACACCGTTGCCTCTCGACTCGTTTATCCAGGAGGAGCCACACCAATGACTCTTTTTTGTTCCATTGTTTTTGTTGCAAGATGTTTTCAGCCAATTCATGACGAATCGTTTTTATTATTATTATTCACGAGGAGGAGGAAACCGGAGAACCCTGAGAAATTCCACGCTTTGCGCGAGGGGGCAACGCTCTGTCCCCCGTACAGATGGAAACGGATGACGATTAGCCCACCTGCTCCACGGCCTTGCTCCTGGCGAGCCACGGTCTATGGCACCTCCTCGACGCCCACGGGTAGAGAGGGAGTTTCACGCAATGCCAGTGCGGTGATCCACCAACCCCCTCGCTGGCCGCCTCCACAGCGCTGGGTCGCGGGCGGCCAGCCACGTGCAGCACCAACACCACCACCACCACCGCCACCGCCACCACCGCCACCGCCGCCACTGCCACCACCAACACCACCGCCACCGCCACCACCGCCACCGCCACCACCGCCACCGCCACCACCACCACCATCAACACCACCGCCACCGCCACCACCACCACCGCCACCACCACCGCCACCGCCACCACCAACACCAACACCACCGCCACCACCGCCACCACCACCGCCACCGCCGCCACCGCCACCACCAACACCACCGCCACCGCCACCACCACCACCACCAACACCACCGCCACCACCACCGCCACCGCCGCCACCACCACCGCCACCGCCGCCACCGCCACCACCACCACCGCCGCCACCACCACCACCAACACCACCGCCACCACCGCCACCACCACCGCCACCGCCGCCACCGCCACCACCAACACCACCGCCACCGCCACCACCGCCACCGCCACCACCACCGCCACCGCCACCGCCGCCACCGCCACCACCACCGCCACCACCACCACCGCCACCACCGCCACCACCACCGCCACCGCCACCACCACCGCCACCACCACCACCGCCACCGCCACCACCACCGCCACCGCCACCACTACCACCACCGCCGCCACCGCACTCTCTCGCCAGTTAAAGGGCAGCGATGGATTTGCTAATTGCCCTGCATTAGGTGACCCGATTGCACGGTGTCGGACAAAGCGCAGACCTCGTGGTCGCGCCATGTTTAAAAACAACAACAATAACAACAACACGTGGGCGTTATCATCCGATTAGCACGGTTGGCTACGTACGGCGCGAAAGAAGTTCAACATGCATACGATAACATTAATTTCGATCTCTCAAAGTCAGCTCCTGCCTCCCGTTAACCACGTGACTTCTGCGTGGCGACCGCCCACTCTGACCCCTCCCCCTCGCCACCGCCCACTCTGACCCCTCCCCCTCGCCACCGCCCACTCTGAAAACAGACGCCACTGCTCGTCCGTGCAGCAGCAGCAGTATGAAGGCCCCGATGTAGCCTCCTCCTCCCCTCTCCACATCTCTCCTGACCTCTTCACTCCAATTTATTCGCTCCTTCTCTGTAAATTTCCTCTTTGTTTCCCATTCCTTCTCTTCTCTCTTCCCTCCCCCCTCCCCGTTCCGATCTATGTTTTTTTTTTTCCCCCTACGCATTGCATCCTTGGCTCGACTCGCCTTCCCGCGGTGTTCGCCGGGGTACAACAGTCGGTGGTGATATCCGAACTGCGCTCTGATAGACGCCCTGTCCCGAGTAACGTACAACGCCACACAGCCAGAGCAGTGCACCACCTTGTGTCGGAGAAGTGACGGCGGCGAGACACAGATGCCTGTAGATATAGCTGCTGCGTGTACACACATGTGAATGCATGTGTGTGTGTGCCTAGACTTTGGTGTGGTTTGGAATGAGGTTAGGCGAGAGAGGTATGAATGGATGATGCGAAATCAAATGTGTGTGTACGTACGTACGTGAGTGTACGCGTGTGTGTGTGTACATATGTGTACACGTGTGTGGGGTGCGGTAGTGTAGCGGTTAGCTCATTGTGCTACGAACCCGACGACCCGAGTTCGATTCCCACTCACGACCAACACCAGTGACGATTATAATCTGAACCGGTCCTGGGCCTCCCCTAGGTCGACTCAGCGTTAAATGAGTTCCTAGTGCGGTGTGTAAACATCGCCCCTGGGGATACAAAGGCGGCCGGGTGTGGTGCTGGTCACCCACTCCCTTGCGTACCGTGTCGGCCTTCAGAGGGTCTCGCTAACAGTCTGTTAAGACTAAAAGGGGATCTTTTGCATTCATGTTTGCTTGTGGTGAGCGAAATCGTCGTGGTTAACGCCATGCGCTATGAACCAGGCGACCCGAGTTCGATTCCGGCTCGTGACTAATAAAAGCGGCGAATATATAAACCGGTCCTGGGCCTCATCTACGTCGGCTCAGCGTTAAACGAGTACCTCGTGCAGTGGGGACACGCGCGAAACAACACTTGCCCCAAACCGTCTTCTAAAGGCTATATGGTGCTTATTTGTCTTTGTGTGCACGCACATGTGTATAGTATATACACATATATCTACATGATTGTGTGGATCTGCACGTGTGCATTATATAAATATACATGTATGTGTAAGCACTGTGTGAGTAGCGGTGGTGCAGTGGTCAGCGCACTGCGCGATCAAGTGGCTTATCTCGTGGACATTTATAGCAGCCAAAAACTCAAGCCCGACTCCTGCTTTACAGGCAACATCGATGCCAACAATCTTTACCGGTTCTGGGCCTCCGCCAGGTCGACTCAGCCTCAATACGAGTACCTGGAGCAGAGGGGAGACAGAGGTGGCCTGGCGTGGTGCTGGTCACCGACCACCTCTCGTGACGTTCCGGGCCCTCGCAAATGTGGTGCTACCCGTTAACGGCACCTGCCCGAGCAGCCTGTGTGGGCTACACGGGGGACCTTTGCCTGTGGTTGTCAGTCTCCCCAATCTCTCGAGCCTAGCCCACGGGAATCCGCTGGAAATGCGGAGAGCCACACCGATCAGCCGGGGCAGCGCGCGACGCCGGGATGTGGCTGGAATCTCAATCAGGGGCCTCCACGCGGCATTTTCTCACCTGCTGGGATTGTCCAGAGGCGAGAGTTTGGATCGTGAATCGGCGTGCACAGACGGTCGCCGGTTCGATCTCCTGGCGCGGCGGTTGCCACAATGGTCAAGTTTTGTTTTTCGTTCAGTCTATCGAAATCTCCCGACCTCTCTGCCCATAACGACAAATATAAATGGGGACATCACAGCAAGTCGATCGGCAGGTGGTCGTGTGTGGTGGGGAGTAAAATGTGGGTCCTCGCCCCCACCTCTTCCAAGACGATTGGCACAGCGTGGAAGCGTAGGCCAAACACTCCATTGTGGGAGAGTCTCCATCGCGCTCCACCTGGTGGAGAGCCTTCCTCCAGCATCAACGTGTGGCCCTGCACATTCCCACGCGCCGCATCTGGGTGCGGGAACGCAATGGCCTAACACGCGGGAACAGCGCAAGGTTGAGGAGCACGTGGTGGGCTGAACAACGCCCGGGAGGCCACGGGTTCAGGGACGGCGTGGGGCGACCTACGGCCTCTGTGACCCAGCGCTCCCTGGCCGGATTCGAGACGTTTCATTCGACAGGCTGCGTCTACGGCGAGGTTGGTCAATCGGTCGATGGTGGGTGGATCGTGCCCTTGCTAGCCATGACCACCCGCCCGCATGTACAGGTACGTACAGGCAGGGTCGTCCTTCAAGCTAAAGTAACTAAAGTATTACGCCTGAAACCGCGACGTCGAAGCGCGGGGCCCCCCAAAGTGCGGGGCCCGGGACGGCTCGATGCATACGCAAAGTCTCTTCAAGGTGGGTTCTTGTTCAAGCGAGCAGTGGTGTAAACTCCCACGCTCCTATGGCGAGGACGAGTCGGAGCGTGCGACAACCATGCGACAACCAATGTTGACTGATCGCGTTATTTATAAATGTGTCGTAACCCTCCACCACCCGACACGGCCATTTAATGATGACGTCACCCTGAGGCTGCTCTATTTAAGAACGGAAGCAACAGGAGAGCTTCACCATTCTTGCCTGATGAAGCTGATTGTAATTATCAGCGAAACGTCGGACTACTCAAATTGAAAATGATGTTGATTCTCTCTTCAGCACACCGGTGGGCTAAAGAAGTTAATTATTTTGTCCTTTGAAAACGTGACACATTTTTTACTGTTTGGCCGTGTCGGGTGGTGGAGGGTTACGACACATTTATAAATAACGCGATCTAACCCAAAAACCTATATTATGAATAATATTAGTCGCGAAAGCCTACGTGTTAAAATGTTGACTGACCCCACAACGTTGTAACAGATGTTATCGCACCCACCCCCCCCCCTGATCTGGCATACGGAAGGTAAGGGATGGCGAGGTGTGGTGGGACTGCCATTAGGACTTCGACAATACCCCCCCCCCCCCATATTTGTCTCTCCGCATTTAATAAAACAAAAAGCGTCGAGTATGTATTGTCACAACCCATCGGCCGTACGGCCTTCTGGAAGTGCATCTTATCAGCAGCATCGGTGCAATACTATGGGACGGTTTCCACATTCACAGTCTCATCAGCAGGGTCAGGCTTGACTTGAAGCAAAGCTGGCGTGCAATCGTTATACAGGAGGTTAGAATAGCTAGAGGCGGGTGGTTATTCGTTTCAAAGCGTCTTCATGCCTTTCTACTGGGTCTGCTGAGGCAGCCGAATTAATGACGACGACGACGATGAAAATGAGACTAATATTGTTGCACATTTATACGCGAGCAGATGGGGGAGGCTGGCAATGATCCTTTTTGTCTGTTAAAGATGTGTGTGTGTGTGGAGTGTATAGTGTGTGTGTGAGCTCGCGGATTCCCCGTTTGATATGTGAGGTGTAAAATTAAATTTAAACAAAAAAATAATGGAATCCCAGGGATAGGAATTACACGCGCGTGTGCACGCGGTCGGGCGCGCCGAGCGCCCTGATTGGTCGTTTGAAGTTGGGCAGGGCGGAAGTAAGGCGCGCGCCGCAGGCAATGCACAGCAGGCAGAGGCAAAGGTCCCCCGTGTAGCCTCGCGCAGGCTCTTGCGGGCAAGTGCTGTTGGCGGAGTACGATCGCGGTCGTAGTCGTAGGAGGATGAGGCGGAGTGGCCAACACACACGCCCGTCCGCCTTTGTCTCCCCAAAAATGGTGATGTTTTATATATATACTGTGCATACACACACGCCCCACTTGAGTACTATTTTTTAAGGCTGGGTCGACCTAGGGGAGGCCCACACAGGACCGGTTTAGATGTTCGTCACCGATATTGGTCGTGAGTGGAAATCGAACTCGAGTCGCTCGAATTTTAGCGCAGTGCGCAAACGCCTACGCTGTCGCTCCCCACACAAACATACAAAGACAAGACGTACAGACAGACACGAACGTATATACAATGCAATAGGAACGTGTGCAAATACACTCACGTGAATACATAGACATATGTGTACGCATAAATACACATGCATAGTAAAGACAAAATATCCCCCCGTATAGCCTTAACAGACTGTTGGGGCAAGTTCTGTCATCAAGCAAATATGAAGGCCGGCGCGGCACACGAGGGGGTGGGTGGCCAGTACCACGCCCGGCCGCCTTTGTTTCCCTAATGGCGATGTTCTACACACCACACCATGTACTCATTTGAGGCTGAGTCGACCTAGGGGAGGCCCAGGTACCGGTTCAGATAATCGTCGCAGCGCACTAACCGCTACACTACACATGCCTACACACACCGACCTCGCACTCATATGTATGTATGTATACGTACGACATATATAATCTACATGAATACATATAGATGCAGACATAACCACACAATGTCCATATACATAGTTGACATACTTGCACACAACCGTACATTAACACGTATACATACATACAAACATACGCTTCCGCGTGCATATTACACACATACAAAACACACAATGTACTTGTAGAGTACACACTTGTACGTGGAGACATGATACACATCTGGTTACACTTACACAAATACCGTACACATAAACTAAGACATATCCCCCGTAAAGCCTGAACAGGGCAGTGACGGCTATGAACTCAACAAGGTGTTTCTTTACACGTCTGGCTCTGTTGGCTCATTAGCCGGAGAGATTGTGGTGGTGGCTATGCGCGTGGGCTATAACCCAGCGCTGTGGAGGCAGCAGTAAGGGTTAGTGGATCACTCACAGACCTTCCCGTTGGCGTCGAGGATGAGCGATACCCCAGGAGACGGCGGTAAAGCAAGGTGTGAGACTCCACCTGGTGCATCTGCACGGGATAGAGTGTTGCCCCCTCGCACGTGTGGATTTACTCCCAGGGTGCTCGTGTTTCCTGCCATTCATTGTCTGAGAACACTCTCATATATCGAGGACCCGCGGAGCTTTGGCGATTGTTGGCTCTACATTAAACACAAAGGCTGTGCACGTGCACATTGCTGCCATTGCCTGCATTGAAATATGCGAATCAGGTGACAGTGGGCTGTCTCCTGGTGTGAAATGACGTTCTTAGGTTCGTGTATGTATGTATGGATGCATGCGTAGAGTCCATCGGCCTTCATAGGTTCTTGCTAACAGCACTTGCCCAAACAGTTTGTTAAGGCTATATGGTATGGGGGATCATTGTCCTATACATTGTATTCGTGGGCTACGTGAGCGTCTCTTTGGTCACGAATTATTGTAAACGCGTGCATAGATTGGATGATGTTTTGTGTCTCCGGAGTGCAACTATAAGAGACAAAAAAAGTTTTGCTGGCTGGCTGGCTGTGGCGCGGGTGGGCTCGTCAGTGCGCGCTGATGACGTCACCGCGCACATCTGCGTGATGACGTCAGCCGCGTCGCGCTGACGTCACGCCTCCACCTCGGCCGTGATGCCCCCGCAGATGCGCGGGCAGTGCGAGTCGTGAATATAAAATGAATAATGCACGGCCCTTTGTCAATCCGCTGCTGGATGAAGGTCTTCACCACGCCGTGTCGGTGATTGGGTTGGGGGGGAAGGGGAGTTGTTTCAGCATACTTTGCCGCGCTGGTCAGTGTAGGTTGGTGAAGGTAGGAATTGGGGTGGGGGGTCAGATGTCACCTCCACTCATGTTGACCGTGGCGAGGACGCCAACTCAGGGCGCGCTGGGTTTGTAGCACAATGCTCTTACCGCTGCGCCACCACTCCACTCGCCAACCTCACCATACACCGCGCGACTATACACGTGTAATGTAGCTCTCAGAGACACCGTCTTGTTCTTGATATACATTTATGATGAGTAAAGTCCGCCGACAACTTAACGAGTAACCGCGCGTGACAATATACACTTGGGTAATTTAGATACTCTATTCTGAGACAACGTAACTCCAGCCCTTCAAGACCACACGGTGCCCACTCCAGGATGATGAAGACGACCCGCTCCAAGGTGACGACGGCGACGGCAGTTCCCCCACAACAGCAGCCCAGAGCCCCGGTTCACGCCGGCTTTTATCCCCCTCACGACCCGGTCACGCCCTTATTCCCGAACTCTCTCTCTCACCGCACTTGGCCCTGTCTGTCTCTGCCCTTATTACAATTTACGACCGTTAGGTCCCGTGCCTCCCCTCACGCTAGGCTGTCAAAGCTTGTCGCATCAATCATTATTAGCGACCACTTAGGTCCCACGTTACCCTAACGTGACCCTGTCTGTTCCCGTTACATTAATTAGTAACCATGGTCCCGGGGAGCCGTACTGTCCCTACATCACCCCGTATTGTCTTTACACATTTGGAGCGCGTGCCGCTGGGCGATTGGTAGACAATAGAATTTGGGGTAGCAGCCCGTTCTACCAGTTGCACCTGTGGGCAAGGCACGGAGCCCTCTGGGCGATCCAGAGGGGTGCGAGGCTGAGGGTGGAGCCTGGCCACGCTGTTCAGGATAAAAGGCGAGCTCCGACTCGCAGTCGGGGCTGCTGCGATCTGGAGTGGAACTCGTCGTGATCTTCGCCCTCTGCAAGCCGTGGGTCTAGAAGCATGTTGGCTGTCCCGACTCGGTGTGTGGTTATCCCCTAAGGCTGTGAAGGCCGGAATCAAAGAGAGAGAGTACCTCCTACTCGTGACTGTGAATTAGCACACTATACATGTGCCGATAAATTTCGGCAAACACCGTGGGATTATTAATCGGCAAACCGCCTGCACTCGTGATGATCATTAGAGAGCCCCACGTATCGATATGAGCCAAAGTACACCGTTGTACACACGTCATTGACAAACTGCGTCTCATGTTAAACAACAGATGATAATGAATTGGTGCGCGCTGCAGTAGAAGAGTGTTAATTGTTTAGAGTGTGCGGTTGCATTTATAATATATAACATCATTACGAATAAATACAACTGCTTTTTGTGTTAAGTTTGTGGTCCGTACCCCGCTCCTCCGATTATCACGGTTGGCTACGTACGGTGCGAAAGAACTTCAACATACAGCCTTCTGGGGCAAGCGCTGTTAGTGAACACTTATGAAGGCTTCGAACAATACACGAGGGGATGGGTGGCCAGCACCACGCCCGAACGCCGTTGTCTCCCCAGTGGCGATGTTTAAACACTGCACCAGGTACTCATTTGAGGTTGAGTCGACCTAGGAGAGGCCCAGGACCGGTTCAGATAATCGTCACCGGTGTTGGCCGTGGGTGGGAATCGAACTCGGGTCGCTGGGTTCATTGCGCCGTGCGATAACCGCTACAACTACGTACAATGTCAGACTTTACATTGTAGCAGCGGGCGGCGACGTCAGCGTCTCTTACACTGACCGCGTGCACCAACACACGTGTGTCCCCCCCCCCCCCCCCCTTGTTAATGTGAATTTAGGTTTGGCTCGCGGACGGAGGAGATTACGTGACATCTCACTTTTCCTTTCCAGGCGTCATTGTTTTAACTTGTCTCTTCCCCCGTGGTTTCGCGTCTATCCTGCTCTGGACTGCGTGTCGCGCTGAATCAGCTACTCGAGCCGTTGAGGGCCACTGGGTTTCACTCTAATGCTGCCTCCCCCACCGCGTGGAACGATCGGTGATGGAAAAAAGTCCAACGGCCTGACGTGGGGAAAAGCGCCGCTCTAACGCGAGGCGAATGCGTACCTAAAAGTGAGCCCGCATCACAGGATCACATGATCTATAAGCGCATGTAAAGAAAAGAGCTTCATAGCTAATCGGATTCTGATTTTGATAACATGCGTTTTTTTTTTGAAAGAGCAGATTAAATCTGTCAATCCATAGAAATGTAAAATAAACCGATCCGCATCTATTTGAATTGAACTAGAGCTTTCTATAAATACTAAAGAGGCTCACACCTGGCACCCACCTGACCTTGCACTCGTATCCACAGCTAGGTAATCGCACACAGGGACGGCGGGTGTTCTATAGTAACGTTGAAGCGACGTGGGTTGTGAGCGAATTATTTGAAGAGAAGTATTGTGCCATGGATGACGAGACTGATGAATATGGATCAACCAATCGCGTTGCACTGCAAAGGGGAACCGTGTCGAGAAATAACGCAAGGTTCAAACATGCTATCCATTGCTTTCGATGTCAGGGCACGGACTTGTCCATCAGCCCGATTATGGATGAACTGTCTAGACTGCGTACAATTTCGGCCTGGTCTTCTCGCCATGCGCGCATTGATCGCAGCCCCAACTGCTCGCAACGCTAAAGAGAAGAGCGTTTTACCTTCATTGCGTCCCCTCGTTCTGCACGATTTGTCTCTCGTGGCGATGCGAGCACTGAACGCGAGTTTCTTCCACTTGTCAAGCGCAATGTCTCTCAAATTCTATCGCACAGCATGGCGTGTACTCAGTCTCAGGCCAAGTGTCCCCTCCCAGACTGCACATGCCGCACGCCGTGCGAGTGGCCTGTCACCGCTTGTATCTTCTCGTGCGCCACACTTTGACCTCAATGCTGTGATGAGATCTTCATACGGGTGAGCACCACATAGACCGAATGTCCCTAAACCAGTCCCTAAAACATGAACGCCTTTTCCCCAGTGAATATTAACGATCCCGTAAGTGATCTTCGAAAGGTGGCGACCACTGGACGGCTTCACGACATAAACCATTATTTAGCATGTCATCAAACACGTCTGATCTGGTCACATCTCGGAAGGTAAAATCAGAGCGGCCCTGTGCCTGCGATAGAAGTGAGAGATTCTCATAGGAGGGACCAGTCTCTCTCCAGGACTACGAACACTGCTGGAGTGACCGGTTGTGTAAAAATATCCAAACTGACTGTCCTCCTCGTGGTTTAATCGCGTGTAAGATGGTGGGGGGGGGGGTAAATATCTTTAAAATACAACCCATCTATCAGCTTTTCGTTGCAACCAAAACTTTGTGTTTCGAGCTGTCCGACCACATTACAGAGGGGGGGGGGGGGGGGTTTAAAATCACGGTCACTACTTCCATCCGATAAGCACGGCTGGCTACGTACGGTGAGAAAGAAGTTCAACATACATACATAGCGCCAATGACGTCATAAAATATCCCTATGAACAGGTACGGGGTTGACAGCACAGTGACGTAATATGAGCGTTATAATTACGCACATGACCGCAGTCTAAGCTCCATTTTATAATCAACCAACCTTCATTCTCGTGCCAGATCCCATAGGAAATGAAAAGCCCCTCACTCCGAACCCTATGGCTTCCCCGCCCGCGGGATTACACGCTCCGGCCACAATAGAGGTTTATCGTTCCGCTAGCTTCTCCCTTTAAGGTGATTATGCAAAGTAGCCACGGACCTCGGCCAATGGTTGAGACTTGTGAGTGGTATGCGGCGAGCTTCAACGACCAATTGCCTACTTAGTTACACGTGGAACGGCCGGGAGTGAACAGGCGTTCATGTTTCGGGAAGGCACGACTCTTTGAGCCCCACGCGTGCGTGCTCGTTCCGCCGCTGGTGCGTCGCTCCACTTTCACTTCCTCGTTCATCCAATTTGCTCATCATCTCATTCGCATGCAGAGCTGGCTGTGTGCCCGCGTCGCCCCCACTCTGAACCCCCCCCCCGCCTTCCCGCCCGCGCGATTACACGCTCCATGGAGGCGGCACGCGCACACCTCCTTACGCGAGCGCTCTAATTCAGCGGAAGACAATTACTGTTATTATTTTATTATTTTAGTTCTTTATTATTTTACAAACGAAACAAAATCAATAACAAAAAATTGGAGCGGACCAGGTGACTCGCGCAGACGCTCGCATAATCCATACGCGTGTGGCGCTATGCAGCTCCTCTGACCCCCATGCAATCACCAAAAACGCCAATAGCTATTAATAGCGATGCTTGTAGGACCTAACGGGTTATCTTTGTTTTCTTTTTTTCATTTTTGAAATCCTGTGTCAGGAACTCCCTCCGTCTGTCGCCAGGAGCCCGAGTGGTGGGTCTCGAGAGTCTCTGATTGGTTGGACGCAGTTACATGGGCGTGGCGTTGTCAATGGCAACGTCGCCGCTATAAAATAAAATGGTGGCCAGTTTCTTGCGAAAATAAGTCGCCTGCAAGGTCTGTTTAATCGCACTCGAGTTACCAGTTTGTTTTTATTATCGAAAATAATAATAAAACTAGGCCACTTATTTATCTAGGAAAGCCTCAATTTATATGTTTTGCTTTTTCAGAAAGGTTCGACTTTGCATGTTTGGCTTTAATGTTTATTTGCCAGACAATTGTAGTGATGGCTATGCACGTGGCCTGTAACCCAGCACTTTGGAGGTAACAATAAGAGTTGATGTTGTGAAACTCCCTTCCTGTAGGGCGTAAAGGAAGAGACATACCCCGTCTCGCCAGTTGAAGGTAGTACAGCAAGTGTGGACCAATCTAAATCTGTTTCGTCTGTACGGAAATGAGTGTTGCCCGCACCCGTGTGGGTTTTTTCAGATTTCGAGAACTGCAGCGCTATAGTAATGGTTGGCAAGAAAAGCAGAGTACCAAATAGTGCCCTACGTTAATTTTACAATTTCATTTATATTTGTCTGGTAACATTTTGGGTCTCAAATAGGCGGGGTCAGGGGGGGAGCGATTGGCCCTTCCCCCCCCCACCCCCCTTCTAGAATTCACCACGAGGCCATCCACCCAGCCGGTGAATGGGCCTGACTGCAGTGAGTGGTGCTCGATGCGCCCTTCACACGACCACGTGAAAGTCGAGGCAGTGTGCAGGCCCGGACTGGCCATAGGGCAGTCCGGGCAACTGCCCGGTGGGTCGGTCCATTCTGAGGGCCTCTGTGTGGAAATTGCAAATGTGATCAGAGTAAAACATGTACATTAAAAATATATATTTATACTCTTTGGTTCTTTCGGTAAGGTCACGTAGAAAAATAAAAATAGATCACGACGTTTCGATCGCCACACAAGCGATCGTCCTCAGGTGTGATTATTATATTTCTACGTGACTTTACCGAAAGAACCAAAGAGTATGGATTCCTGCAGTAACGAAAGCTTCAAATCAAATATATATTTATTATCTCTAATGTGTTATGCTTCATTGCTTATTTACGCTCTTAGTTGGCATTAAGTTCCCCAGCCAAAATGGGCCAATGAGATCGCACGGCAAAATCATGCTAATAAGTCACATCGCAAATCTAGCTATTAGTATACGGTACACAGTTTGTCGCATAACCCATTTTTAAAAATGAATAAGTATGTGCCCATGGCCCGAATTTGGGCAGGTGTGTTTACAATTCCTGGGCAACTTTCTTAGCCACAGCCCGTCACTGACAGCGTGGCAAGTTAAGTGATGTTACCACTAAAACCTGGTGCCATGTGGCCCTTGTCTTAGGCCCATGCAGTTGTTATCAATGCTGCTCAACATGAACACGACCTCAAATTGCGTGATATCTCACAAACACGAGAGAGGAGAGTGTGGCCAGCACCACGCTAAGCCGCACTTGAATCCCAGTGCTGATGTTCATACACTGCACCAGCTACTCGTATAATACCGAGTTGACCTTGCAGGATTCGAACTCGGATCAGCGGGTTTTAGTGCAGCGCTAACTCTGCAACAAAGACAAGACCCCCTGTATAGCATTTAACAGACTGCTGAGGCAAGTGCTGTTAGCGAGCACACACACACTCATACACATCCTCACATACTTATACACACACTCATACACATCCTCGCACACTCATACATACTCATACTTATGCATACACTCATACAACAACAACAACCGCCATTCGCCACTAAGTGGCGGTGACGTCACCACGACGCTTGTGCCAGGCCATGTGCACCTTGAAGCCATGTGAAGTGTCTAACGCCCGCTGGCAGGAGGTCACGGGGCAGACCCAGGTGCCACAGGTCGGCTGACTGAGACGACTGGCTGATGCATCACCTGTGCCCCCTACTGTGCCAACTTGCTGTGCTTTAGCCACCCGGCGCTCCGCTCGTTGTTGTGAGCGTCGCTCCTCCGCCCTCCGTTGTTGTTGGAGGACGACTGCCTCCAACTGCCCAGTAGCCTCCTTCACGAGCCTCCTCCAGAGGCCGATCTTGACACCGCTGGTACCAGTCATCGGCAAGTCCACTCAGCTCCACATCCTCCTGTACCACATCACTTCACCTCTTCTCTCGCCCGTGCTGCGCCCGTAAACTACGAGTGTAAAACTCATACACACATACACTTATACATAAAGATAAAGATCCCCCGTATAGCCTTAACAGACTGTAGGGGCAAGTGCTGTTAGCGAGCACCTATGAAGGCCGGAACGGTACACGAGGGGGTGGGTGGCCAGCACCACGCCCGGCCGCCTTTGTCTCCCTAGTGGCAATGTTTACACACCGCACCAGGTACTCATTTTGAGGCTGAGTCGACCTAGTGGAGGCCCGGGACCGGTTCAGATAATCGTCACTGGTGTTAGCCGTGAACGGAAATCGAACCCGTGTCGCCGGGTTCATAGCGCAGCGCGCTAACTGCTACACTACCGCTCCCCACACACTTATACATACACACTCATCATACACACTTATACACACACTCATCATACACACGTTTCACAAATTAGAGTGTAACCACGAGAACATATGCCCAAGAGGTGAGGCAGATTGTAGCAGTGGTTTGTCTGGGCGCTCACAACATTCACACTCACCACCCATCCCCTCACCACCCACCCTCTCACGAACCACTCTCTCACCACCTACTCCCTCACCACCCACACTCAGCACCCACCCTATTACCACCCACACTCTCACGACCCACTCTCTCACCACCGACACTCACCATCCACCTTCTCACCACCCACCCCCTCACCACCCACCCACTCACCAACCTCCACCTCACCACCCACCCCCTCACCACCCACCCCCTCACCACCCATCCTCCACGCCCGCTCGTGCAAGCTCATTCTGACGCATGCGGCGAGAGGCGTCCATCGGATGCGTCAGGGATAAAGAAGCCTCTTGCCTTCGACCCACCAATTGCTGCGTTCAATCCCAGGGCGCCATCCTCGACCGAGCTCTGCTGTTGGAGCGCCTACCCCGCGCGCTGTCAGGGTTAAGCAGCAGCGGCGGCGTCGCGAGCCACGCGCGTGCTGTGTGGCCGCTGTCACCGAGCGAGCCACATGTCGCCACGTGCACACCGCCACGTGCACACCGCCACGTGCACACCGCCACCGCCGCCGCCGCTGCTGCTGCTGTCAAACTGCTGCTGTGGGTGCCTGCACGGCTGAATGATTCAGCCATTTACGAAACGCTCAGTCGCAGCCGGGACCAGTCCCTAACGCCGTTACGGGGATTATCTTGCGGCCACGTCGAATCCATCCCGCCTCGTGCCCTCGTAATCCTGCGATGTAGCGCAACAAAACGCGCTTGAATGAGTGGCGAGGGTTACCAGATGTCCACGCAATTAATTTGTATTAAAACTGTTCGGATAATCTTAGCGATAAAGGGAATAATATACAGAGGGTTTTATGGGGTCGGTGTACTGTGCACGCTCGTGGTAGTGCCTTTACGCCGACAATTCCTTATCCTAAGCAACGGACCTTTGCAGCGTCCCGTAATAATATGGACTCACTTGGGCTCGCAGGCAAACGTGCCTGGGCACGCTGCACGGAGCGGTCTGGGCGAATTTTCTCACATTGAGCTGCTTTCTTGATGCAGTGGCACCCGGTGTTGCCAATCCCGCTGACATCAAACATAATTGGACCTGCGCATGTGTATTGGCGCCACGGTGGCGAGATGTTAACTACCTCGCTTGGTATACAGGAGGGCGTGAGTTCGATCCTCGACCCTGACGCCTGTATAATTGAAGTTCGCATGTTCTCCCCGTGGTCGCGTGGATTTTTCTGCGGGTCCTCTGGGTGTTTTTTTAGTATTTGGCTGCTGTAATTTTCCACATGATGGGCCACTTCGTTGAGATATCATTTGTGGCCAGATCGCTTCTGAAAAAGAGCGACATAGCTCATTGGGCCTTACCTGGTAAAATAAAATAAAGTTTAATTTTGGAATCCGGGTTCTTGGCGCAGTGCGCTGACCACCGCACTACCGCTACCCACACAGTGCTTACACATACATGTATATTTATATAATACACACGTGCAGATCCACGAAGGGGACCTTAGCTTGGGACATCAGTGGAAGGCGCCTTACAAATAAATGTAAATTATTATTATTACCTGGTAAAAATATATATATAGTTTAGTTTTTGTTTGTATGCATGGGCTTGTTTTTCAGAAGTCGCTTTTAATATTTAGAGAGTTCTGTTCCAAGCTGCCCCACATTGGATCTCGAAAGCGCAGCAGGGCCCACTGTTAAGGGCTCATGTGCAGGCTTGTCCAAGGAACGACCTCCGTGACTTGCTGCTATGTGACCCAGGAAAACGAGGGTGTCTCCTCGCCTCTGCTGCCCCCGTGGCGAGCTCAGTCGCGGGTTTTATTTGTCTGGTGGGCCGCGTCAAGCAGCGGCCTGTTCGGATATCCGCGCCCCACGTACAGCAGCTGGTTGCAGGCTTTTTGAGGGGTTGTATTATTCGGAGGTCGCCTATGTGGGATTTGTTACAATGGGTGATTTCAACGCGAAGTTGGAGCTGAAAATCGCTGTGTCGCGGGTGGTTTCTGTGATTGAATGGTGGAAATGTACAGGCTTCCCTCGCTTTGGGCGGTGGTAGTAGATGCGTTCCAAACAAAAATGGCGCACAAAGCGATGACGCAACGGGAACAACGGAGGTGATAGACAGGGCAACATTTTAAAAATATATATTTTTTATATAATATAACTACGCACAACTTTATTATCTTAATATTTTGAACGTGTGACCTGACGTTGTATATGCACCGAAAGTAGAACGACTGAGCAAAAAAAATACATAATGTAATTTGTATAAACTACCCAACCTTCACCTCCCTCTGAAATGTGTTGGGCTTTGTTTAGTGGATAGCCTGTGCCGCCGTTTCTCTGTTCTCTGGACACGTGGCCACGCTGCCAGCGGTTGGCACCCCCTGCAAACTCACGACTGCCGTTACATCTGCGCCAGGGGATGTGCGGGTGGCCGCTTGTGCAGCCAACGGCTCCCAGTTCATCTGGGAAGAGAGCGATTTTGAAGAACGTGTATTTTGAAGTTGCTCCGTCTGCTGCTTTTTTATTTTAGCAGGTTAAGGTCCACTGAGATATACAGCTCTTTTTCAGAAGCGACCCGGTCATAAATGATAGCTCAACGAATTAGCTTATGGTGTGGAAATGAATTGCAGCCGAATGCCCTAAACGCACGTTTCTCAAATGTAAAGGGGAAAACCCGGAGGACCCGGAGAAAATTCCACGCGATCCCACGGAGAGAGACACGCAAACGCGAAACATTCAACAGGTGTCAGGCCAGGTCGCTTATGAAAAATAGCTGTTCAGCTCAGTGGACCTTACCTGGTAAAATAATAATAAAACTAATTTTTAGTTTCGTGTGTAGTATAGTTGTAGACCGAGTGTTCTCTCTCTCTCCCCATGTTTGTCTCGTGGATTGTTCTCCGGGTTCTTCCTCTGGTTTTTGCCACCCCCCCCGCCTACCCACCCTCCTTCCACCACATCTATAACACTGGTCAACACACCTTTTCTGGCATAAGGTATTCCAACGGTTTTAATGTTATTTTAGGGTGCTGATTCCAAATCTGGCATCAGTTTTGTCTATCACATCAGATTTTTGAGATATCAAATATTGCATTTTCAATAAAAACTGCAGAAGAAAAATATTAAATAAATGTGGATATCTACATAAAATTATATTATAAACACACTATCCTAAAAATACAGCACCATATTTGAGCACTAAAGCAGTCACTGACTCGCAACAACTTGCAATCATAAGTGACAGAGTTAATTTCGGGTAAAATAAATTAAAATGGGGTATGCCGATAGCATAAAAATGAGATGTGATAGAGCAAATCTGAGATCAGATTTGGAATCAGCACCCTGAAATTAGTCTAAAACAGCTGCAAAAGTCCAGGCCAGAAAAAAAAATGTTTTTTTTTGTTGACCATTGAAATCAACACGCGCTTCGATTGTTTGGCTGCTTCGATACATTTCCACGTGTGATGATGACGACATGAGCCACTTTGATGAGCTATCATGTGTAGCCAGGTCGATTCTGGAAACAAAATAGCTCAGAGCTGAGCGAGCTTTACTTGGTGATATGAATTAGTTTCGTTTGGTGTATTGGCAGCGTTAATCCCATGGCGACGTTCACATTATTTGTCTGCTTCGATGAAGTCCCACAAGTGACGATGAGTTATCGTCACGCTATGGCCAAGTCGCCTCTGCAAAATAGCTCAGTGGGCTTTAGCCGGTAAACAATAAAACAGAGTAGATTAGCGCTGTTTACATTGCGGGAACTCTGGCCAGGCGACCTCCTTGTAGGATCGAGGTGAGTGTGAATTCCCAAGGGGTGGCCGAATCTTGAATCGCCACGCCTCTCTATGTCCAGACCCGCTTTGGCGGCCGTGGGCTGGACTTGGAAATCCGCCTGCGAAATCGTGAGCGTGGTCATGCACTCCCCCCTCCCCCGCTCCACGCCTCTTCTCCAACCTTTAATTCCATCAATGAGTTTCGCACGTTGGAGCAGGTGCATTGCTCCGTCGGTCAACGACATTCGGCCGACACATCGGTGTCCAGTCAAAGAGCGAACGAATGTAAATTCCAGATGAAGGCGGGCATTGTGCTTCGTGCCATCGACGACGATGGCCCTTTGCCCAGATGCGTGCGTCGCGCGTGCGTGTGCGCGTGCCACGTGTGTTGACAACGCGACGTACAAGAGCGCTGATTCCATTCGAGAAATTACACAAAATATTTGGCCATGCTGCTGCGTTGGTACTTGGAACACGAATGACAACAATAACAGCAACACAAACTCAACACATTCGTCAAAAGCAATGTGTGTGCCTTGAAAATAAATACATGTAATATTCGACGTTTCAGGTAACAGTCCGTCAGCACGCACGAACCCTCGTGGCTGTGAGATGCTGGTGAAGTCATCACGCAGATGCGCTGCGGAGACGTCACCGCCGTGCGCGTGCCCTTGCCCGCGCACTAGGAATCCAGCCAGGGAGGCAGGATTCCAGCCAGCAAAACTCATATTTCCTAATAAAGTATAGTATGCGATTATTTGATGAGTCAAAGGAACCCAGACCAGCTCCCTCTCCCCCGCCATATGTAATGGCAGTGTTTCATGAATACAGTATTACCCCGGTTTATGTTCAAAGTTCAAGTTCATTTATTAGGTATAGCCCTGTGAGCCATTCGGCTCTTGAATCGGGTGCAACCGCAACAAACAAAACAACTAAAACATGAACAAGAAAACATCTTAAAGTGACTATGTGCAAACAGAAAATCCAAGAAAAGACAGGAAAATATTGCAGAAAAAATCACCGTACACCAACCCTGTACGTCTGGGATGCGTTCCTGAAAGGTGCGCTGACATTTTTCGATACGAAGTGATGGAGGCGAAGGCTGAGAGGCGACGGATATCGAGAAAGAACGGACGATGCTGGCAGCGACGTAGGCCTGGGGTTGAGGCGACGCAAATCGGGTCGTGGTATTCATGAAAAAAATATTAAACACGTTTTTGCGAACGACGTTAAAAAGGGGCGGGGACGGGGGGGGTGTAGACGTATTCTTGGTTATTTCGGTAAAGTCACGTAGAAGGGAAATAATAAAATAATAAAAATAAAACATTATAAAATGAAATTCTCACGACGTTTCGGCCACAACGCAAGCAGCCGTCCTCAGGTGAAGAACAAAGCTGTCGGAAAGACAGCGTCCTAATGAACACTGCTAAGCTTGGCAGCGTAGTTAAAGCTGAGTAGGAGGAGCAGAGAGCCTTGACAAAGGAGTTTACATATCAACAGAGGAATTTAGCATATTGATGACAAATGCAGATATGGGATTAGTCACTCCTTGCGGAATGCGTAGGCTGTGGGAGGTTTCAAAATCTCAAAGACTTAGAAAGAACCAAGAATATAAATCCCCGCAGTCACGAAAGCTTTAAATCGAAAAGTGTAGACGTAATTCGGGGTCTCGCTGTCATCTCATAGCAGTGGCACGAATCGCAGGCGTCCACCAGGGGTGGTGGTGAAGGGTTTCAATGAGAGCGCGCCGCGTGGTTCCCTGCACGCGCGCTCGCCGCCACGCTGACCGGCGTAATTGCAGTCGTGGTGGGGGGGGGGGGAGAAGGAGGGGGGGTGATAAGTAGAGGAGCGGTGGTGTAGCGGTTACCGTAGCGCTGGGCTTTGAACCCTGCGACCCGAGTTCGATTCCCGCTCACGGCCACCAACAACCGGTGACGATTATCTGAACCGGTGCTGGGCCTCCTCTAGGTCGACTCGGCCTCGAATGGGTACCCGCTGCAGATCTGGCCTCACGGGAAGGGCAGGAGAGCCATCTCCGGCCGTCTGGAACGCGCTCTTCCTTCCGATATAAGGAAGCCATTGGGAGCTGTGCACTTTTCAGTTTCAGTTTAATTCATTTGGTATACCCCTGTGAGCCATTAGGCTCTTGAATCGGGTGCAACCGCAACAAACAAAAAACATGAACAAAAAAACATCTTAAAGTGACTATGTGCAAACAGAAAGATCCAGGAAAAAACTGCAAAGTCTTCCAGAAAAAAAAGCACCGTACACAATCCCAGTGGGATGCAAGTCAAACAACAATCACAAGACAACTTAGATTAAAGCCATCATTATAACTCCGTACTGCAACGAACAAACATGGCCAAACCACAAAACGTTTTCCAACTCACCAAAATCAATCTAGAAATCACCAAAATAAATCTAGATTGAAAACTCGTTACTTTAGAACTGCTTTTTGCGTTTAGTTTGTTGTCCTTCCCCTGCACCTCCGATGAGCGCGGTTGGCTGTGTACGGTGCGAAAGAAGTTCAACATGCATACATCCGAAAAGCATGTCCTCCGAGGTCAATTGTTGTGATCAGCACCCGTATGCCCCTTCCCTGTCGATCTACCACATCCCCATTGGGAATCACTCCCACACTCAGCTGATATACAATTAGACTGGCCGACGTTTTGGACAAACACATTCCTGCGGAGGGAGCTGGTAGGTACGTTGGGTTGCTCGGTCAATGGCCAGGGTCAACGGCGGTGTGGTGTATTCCGCAAATATGCCCGACTGTGAGGGCGGGCACAAGCCGGCGTGAGTAGGTTAAACGTTGAGTTTTATAAGGGCACCACGGGGTGACCAGCCCCTCCCCACCCAGCCCCACCCCTCCCACCCCCCACCCTCCCCACCCATCCCCTCCCCACCCTCCCCACCCATCCCCGCTCCACCCTCCCCACCCAGCCCCACCCACCCCACCCAGCCCCTCCCCACCCTCCCCTCCCCACCCAGCCCCTCCCTGCACGACGGACGAACACATACTCCCCTGTGGGCTGGTGTAACCAGGAGGTTCCTACCAGTATAACCCTTCTTTATAGCACAATGCGTGCCGTGCAATGATGAAAAAGGGCCATTGCCCGAAACGTCGCCTATTATACATGTTTGACAAATCTTTTTTAAAGGCCACAGTGTTATTGACGAATACGTTGTGTTTGTGTTTTGTGAATCCTCGCCTGTGCACCACCGCCACTGCAGCAGCAGCAGAAGCAGCATCGCCAACCCATGTACTGCACGCACGATCGGCAGGCCTCAATCTGCACTTGACAGCCGCGTGTCAACGTGCCACGTCCAAGGGGGGCGACTCTTCTCTTGTAGCGACATGCCTCCGATTGTGTGGCTACCGAAGCCGCTCCTCTTCGTAGCTGATCAACAAAAAATTAACCCGTAAAAACAAAGTTTTTCACTATAAATCCTTTATATGCGTGGCGGCTAGAGTCCTCTCGTCCTCTGGCTTGAGATGGCTGCCACCTATGGGTCAGATGATTGTCTGCCACCATTAAGTAATTGGTAAATAAATATTTATTTATTTTTCCCTAAACAGTGTAAAATTTAGGAAATTTTTTTCACGAAAATTAATTGTCACGCACAACGAGTATGTGTGCAAAATGTCAGCTCGATTGGATCACGGGAAGTGGGTTAAAAAACGACCGAAAGATTTGCACGGTCATAAGCGCGCAAGCAAGCAGGCAAGTTAACTTAATATAAAGGATTTAAAAAGAGAAAAGACCTTGAAATCGGTCGCAGGATCTCGCCAACGCATGCTCCAGCTCCGCCACTGGGACTAATCGCGTCGCTATTAGAGGCGTGCGGCGTCGCCGTTAAGAGGTCGCGCCTTCCCTGAAGTGGCATTTGTCATTGAAATCAGCACGAGCGTCATGGGCTGCTCCTCTCCGTTGGCAATTCCATATTCCCATGACGGGTACCATAACTCAGCCGTCGTGCAACTACTCTTGGTCTTCCACAAAGTGGTGCTGTTTTTGACAACGCACAAAGCAGAGCACACTCGCACACACACACGCGCGCGCTTCCACACACACAGACAGATAGATACACACACAGATACACACACACAGATACACACAGACAGACAGACACGCACACACACAGATACACACACACACAGATACATACACACACAGACAGATACACACACAAAGATCCACACACAGACAGATACACACACAGACAGATACACACACAGACAGATACACACACACACAGAGACAGACACACACAGACACACACACAGACACACACACACACAGACACACACACAGATACACACACAGACAGATAGACACACACACAGACAGATAGACACACACACAGACAGATAGACACACACACAGATACACACACAGAGACAGACACACACAGACACACACACAGACACACACACAGACAGACACACACACAGATACACACACAGACAGATAGACACACACACAGACAGATAGACACACATACAGACAGATAGACACACACACACAGACACACACACAGAGACAGGCACACACAGATACACACACACAGATACACACACACACACAGACAGATAGACACACACACACAGACACACACACAGACAGGCACACACAGATACACACACACAGATACACACACACACAGATACACACACACAGATACACACACACACAGATACACACACAGATAGATACACACACACACAGACAGACACATACACAGAGACACACACACACAGACACACACACAGACAGATAGACACACACACAGATACACACACACACACAGACACACACACAATAACCCCAAACACGCTCACGCACACGCGCTCTTGCGCACAGAGGCGCACATGAACACGCGCGCGCTCACAGACGCAAATGCACTTGCACACGGAGACACATGTCAGACCAGTGTCCGCTCATAAATAGGCTGTAACGAGCGCTTAATCAAAAATCTGTTTTAATTAACTTTAGCCGTGGGGCAGTTCGCTGTGTCCCACCCCCCCCCCACCCCTCCTCCCCCACCCCTCCTCCCCCCACCACATCCCTCCTCCCTCGCCCCAGCCTCTGTCTCCCACCCGACCTCACGTTCACCCCCACCCCCGCCCCCCACTTTTTGTACGCATTAACACTCAGCAAGACAAAGATCACCCGTATAGCCTCAGCATCGTTGTTGGGGCAGGTGCTGTTGGCGAACACATGTGAAGGCCAGCACGGCACCCAAGTGGCGTTGTTTGGGGCCGTCCATAAATGACGTCACGCACCTAGGGGTGGGGGGGGGGGGTCAGACATTTGTGACGATGCGTGACGATGGGGGGGAGGGGGGTTTGAGAAATGTGACGTCACATCAAAATGTGCAATTTTATTTAAATATAGACAACACGTTCTACTTAATTAAATAGACGTTTTGATAAATGTTTTCTCATACAACATCAGAGTGCAGCGCCACATTAAATACGCACCACAATGACAATAGTTTAAAGCTATTGCAGAGCTTTGTGACGTCAAATTTGAGGGGGGGGGTTTGACTTTTTGTGACGCCGTGTGACGGGGGGGGGGTCAAAATCTTCCAAAATCGCGTGACGTCATTTATGGACGGGCCCTTTACCCACCGCACCAGGTTCAGATTTTCGTCACTGGTCTTGGCCGTGAGCGGGAATCGAACTCGGATCGCCTGGTTCGTATCGCTACACTACCGCTCCTTCCATACTACAAAGACTAAGATCCCCCGTGTAGCCTTATCAGACTGGAGGGGCAAGTGCTGTTAGCGAGCACCTATGAAGGCCGGCACGGCACACGAGGGGTTGGGTGACCAACACCGCTCCCGGCCGTCTTTGTCTCCCCAGTGGCGATGTATTTACACACCGAACCAGGTACTCATTTGAGGCTGAGTCGACCTAGGGGAGGCCCAGGAGCGGTTCAGATAATCGTCACCGGTGTTGGCCGCGATCAGACATCGAACTCGGGTCTCGCAGCGCGCTAACCGTTACACTATCGCTCCCCCCATGCACACACACGCACACAAACACCCACGCACACTCACACAAACACCGGGTCACACACACACGCACACTCACACAAACACCCGGTCACACACACACACGCACACTCACACAAACACCCACACACACACTCACACAAACACCCACACACACACTCACACAAACACCCGGTCACACACGCACACTCACACAAACACCCGGTCACACACACACACGCACACTCACACACAAACACCCGGTCACACACACACACGCACACTCACACAAACACCCGGTCACACACACACACGCAATCTCACACAAACACCCGGTCACACACACACACGCACACAAACACCCGGTCACACACGCACACTCACACAAACACCCACACACACACTCACACAAACACCCACACACACACTCACACAAACACCCGGTCACACATACACACGCACACTCACACAAACACCCAGTCACACACACTCACACAAACACCCACACACACACTCACACAAACACCCGGTCACACACACACACGCACACTCACACAAACACCCGGTCACACACGCACACTCACACAAACACCCACACACACACTCACACAAACACCCGGTCACACACACACACGCACACTCACACAAACACCCACACACACACTCACACAAACACCCGGTCACACACACACACGCACACTCACACAAACACCCACACACACACGCACACAAACACCCGGTCACACACACACGCACACTCACACAAACACCCGGTCACACACACACACAAACACCCGGTCACACACACACACGCACACTCACACAAACACCCGGTCACACACACACGCACATTCACACAAACACCCGGTCACACACACACACGCACACTCACACACAAACACCTGGTCACACACACACACGCACACTCACACAAACACCCGGTCACACACACACACGCAATCTCACACAAACACCCGGTCACACACACACACGCACACAAACACCCGGTCACACGCACACTCACACAAACACCCACACACACACTCACACAAACACCCACACACACACTCACACAAACACCCGGTCACACACACACACGCACACTCACACAAACACCCGGTCACACACACACACGCAATCTCACACAAACACCCGGTCACACACACACACTCACACAAACACCCGGTCACACACGCACACTCACACAAACACCCACACACACACTCACACAAACACCCGGTCACACACACACACGCACACTCACACAAACACCCACACACACACTCACACAAACACCCGGTCACACACACACACGCACACTCACACAAACACCCACACACACACGCACACAAACACCCGGTCACACACACACGCACATTCACACAAACACCCGGTCACACACGCACACTCACACAAACACCCGGTCACACACACACACGCACATTCACACAAACACCCGGTCACACACGCACACTCACACAAACACCCGGTCACACTCACACAAACACACAAACACCCGGTCACACACACACACAAACACCCGGTCACACACACACACGCTGTTACACACACACACACGCACACTCACACAAACACCCGGTCACACACACACACGCTGTTACACACACGCACACTCACACAAACACCCGGTCACACACACACACAAACACCCGGTCACACACACACACACACCCTGTTACACACACACACACGCACACTCACACAAACACCCGGTCACACACACACGCTGTCACACACACACACGCACACTCACACAAACACCCGGTCACACACGCACACTCACACAAACACCCGGTCACACACACACACGCACACTGACACAAACACCCGATCACACACGCACACTCACACAAACACCCGGTCATACACGCACACTCACACTCACACAAAAACCCGGTCACACACGCACACTCACACAAACACCCGGTCACACACATACACGCACACTCACTCACACACAAACATCCACACACACTCACACAAACACCCGGTCACACACGCACACGAACACACACACACGCTGTCACACACACACACGCACACTCACAACCGGTCACACACGCACACTCACACAAACACCCGGTCACACACATACACGCACACTCACTCACACACAAACATCCACACACACTCACACAAACACCCGATCACACACGCACACTCACACAAACACCCGGTCATACACGCACACTCACACTCACACAAAAACCCGGTCACACACGCACACTCACACAAACACCCGGTCACACACATACACGCACACTCACTCACACACAAACATCCACACACACTCACACAAACACCCGGTCACACACGCACACGAACACACACACACGCTGTCACACACACACACGCACACTCACAACCGGTCACACACGCACACTCACACAAACACCCGGTCACACACATACACGCACACTCACTCACACACAAACATCCACACACACTCACACAAACACCCGGTCACACACGCACACGAACACACACACACGCTGTCACACACGCACACTCACACCCGGTCACACACGCACACTCACACAAACACCCGGTCACACACGCACACGCACACACGAAGCTCCCGAGACCACCGCCACCACGCACGCAACGCAATGTCATTGTGTTTAACCTTGTGAGAGCCGGTTAAGAGATGCGTTGCATTGCGTGTAACGGACACCTCGCGGCGAGATGTTCTCTGTGATCCTCGTTAAGGCCGAGACCGGATCACGTGACGGCTCCACAGCGAACCACGTGTAGTGTTGTAATGAACGAACTTCTAAACTTCTTTATGGCACACACTGTTTATTATCTTAACACGCAGTCTCCTGACCCTGCACAGCTCACACTCACTCTTCGCTCCTATTCTACGAAGGTACAGCCTTCGGACTAGCTGTCTATCTAATCTTCCCGCGAGCCTAGCGTCCTCCGGCTGGGACCTAGGGGAGGCACACTGACCCGCCGCTGGCCCGGCGGGTCCCCGACCTCTGGTCGCTCAGGATCTTCGCCCTCACAAGGGCGGGAAGGCTGGGAGCCAGGGTCCTATCCAGGACCCATCTCCCCTGACCACTGGTTACACTGAGCCCCAGCCCTGACAAGGGCGGGAAGGCGGGGAGCCAGGGTCCTATCCAGGACCCATCTCCCCTGACCACTGGTGACACTGAGCCCCAGCCCTCACAAGGGCGGGAAGGCTGGGAGCCAGGGTCCTATCCAGGACCCATCTCCCCTGACCACTGGTTACACTGAGCCCCAGCCCTGACAAGGGCGGGAAGGCGGGGAGCCAGGGTCCTATCCAGGACCCATCTCCCCTGACCACTGGTGACACTGAGCCCCAGCCCTCACAAGGGCGGGAAGGCGGGGAGCCAGGGTCCTATCCAGGACCTATCTCCCCTGACCACTGGTTATACTGAGCCCCAGCCCTGACAAGGGCTGGAAGGCTTGGTCCAGGGTCCTAGCTGTCTTCAGCCGACTTGGGTCTTCGTGTAGCAAAACCTCTCGGAGCTCTCAGCGCTCTGGCTTTTATACCTGTTCGTGGCCGGGTTGTCCAATCCCCGGCCACCTTGTGGAACCCTCCGATTGGTCCTTCCTAATCTGGCGTTTGGATCCTACCTCACCCCATTTGACCCTGACCGTTTGATTGAGCGGGACAACCGTGTTTACGATCCGCTCTCTCGGTTTGCGGACAGCGAGTAGTTAACACCACTACACGTGCGAGTCGGCGGTATCGGGGGAACCCGAGTCAAGCAGGTGACCGCCGTGCAAAGTGGCCGAGCAAGACGTGGGCGTCACGGTTAGCGAGGTGTTACTGGTAGGAACCACCTGGTTCCTCCAGCCCACAGGGGATTATTGTGTCCGTCCGTCCGTCGTGCATCTAAAAATGGGAGGGTGGGGCACGGTGGAGAGGGGAGGGTGGGGAGGGGGCTGGGTGGGGAGGGACTGGGTGGGGTTGGTGGGGAGGGGCTGGGTTGGGAGGGTGGGGCTGGGTGGGGGGTTGGTGGGCGGAGTGGGGCTGGGTGGGGAGGGGCTGGTCACCCCGTGGTGCCCTTATAAAACTCAACGTTTAACCTACTCACGCCGGCTTGTGCCCGCCCTCACAGTTGGGCATATTTGTGGAATACACCACGCCGCTGTTGACCCTGGCCATTGACCGAGCAACCCAACGTTCCTACCAGCTCCCTCCGCAGGAGGAATGTGTTAACTGCCTCGCTCGGTATTACGGGAGAGCGTGGGGTTAGATCACGACCCTGACGCCTGCTGTATATTTGGAGTCTGCGTGTTTTTCTTTCCCCGTCTACGCGTGGATTTTATCTTCGGGTCCTCCGTTTTTCTTCCCCTCCACGTAAATAGCTCAGTGGGGGCTTAGCTGGTAAAATCAAAAGAATATAGTTTAATAGTTTTTGTTTTACTGAGCCGCATCACCGGCTCGGATCGAGGATTGTCTGTCCACTCTGGAGGAGGGACACAATCTTCCAGCACGCCCACCAATGACTGCACACCCACACCAATAACACTGGTCAACACACTTTTTCTGGCATAAGGTATTCCAACAGTTTTAAGGTAATTTTGGGGTGCTGATTCCAAATCTGGCATCGGTTTTTGTCTATCACATCAGGTTTTTGAGATATCAAATATTGCATTTTCAATAAAAAAACTGCAGAAGAAAAATATTAAATAAATGTGGATATCTACATAAAATGATATTATAAACACACTATCCTAAAAATACAGCACCATATTTTAACACTAAATCAGTCACTGACTCGCAACAACTTGCAATCATAAGTGACAGAGTTAACGAAAGCTCCAAATTAAGTTTGACAGAGTTAATTTCGGGTAAAATCAATGAAAATGGGATATGCCGATAGCATAAAAATGAGATGTGATAGAGAAAATTTGAGATCAGATTTGGAATCGGCACCCTGAAATTAGTCTAAAACAGCTGCAAAAGTCCAGGCCAGAAAAAAATGTTGTTTTTTGTTGATCAGTGTATAATCAATTACATCAAATAAAGTTTTCACTTGATTTTGATAAAATAAATCTATTCTGAGGATTGCAAGCAAACCAAAATGTCTGATTGCCACGCTACAAATACTCTCAGTGGACAATGTGCCCCTGTGCGCGATTGTATTAAAGGATGATACTGGAGGAATCCGATGAGCAACACATCTCTTTTTAATCCACATTATGAAGGAAGGAAAATGTCGAATCATCGAATAAAATTTATTCTTCTGATCGATAAAAAGGAGGCAGGGTCCAGGAGCGCGCCACTGATGTTAGTTCGACCAAATGTATCTTCTTGTTATTTTGGTTGCCAACCCCTGATCATAGAAGTCCCAGCTCACCACGGAAGTCCAGTTTACCATGGGAGTCCAGTTTACTATGGGAGTCCAGTTGACCATGGGAGTCCAGTTTACCATAGAAGTCCAGTTTACCATGGAAGTTCAGTTTACCATGGAAGTCCAGTTTAGCATGAGAATCCAGTTTACCATGGAAGTTCAGTTTACCATGGAAGTCCAGTTTACCATGAGAATCCAGTTGACCATGGGAGTCCAATTTACCATGGAAGTCCAGTTTACCATGAGAATCCAGTTTACCATGGAAGTCCAGTTTACCATGGAAGTCCAGTTTACCATGAGAATCCAGTTTACCATGGAAGTTCAGTTTACCATGGAAGTCCAGTTTACCATGAGAATCCAGTTGACCATGGGAGTCCAGTTTACAATGGAAGTCCAGTTTACCATGAGAATCCAGTTTACCATGGAAGTTCAGTTTACCATGGAAGTCCAGTTTACCATGAGAATCCAGTTTACCATGGAAGTTCAGTTTACCATGGAAGTCCAGTTTACCATGAGAATCCAGTTGACCATGGGAGTCCAGTTTACCATGGAAGTCCAGTTTACCATGGAAGTCCAGTTTACCATGAGAATCCAGTTTACCATGGAAGTTCAGTTTACCATGGAAGTCCAGTTTACCATGAGAATCCAGTTTACCATGGAAGTCCAGTTTACCATGGAAGTCCAGTTTACCATGAGAATCCAGTTTACCATGGAAGTCCAGTTTACAATGGAAGTCCGATTTACCATGGAAGTCGAGTTTACCATGGAAGTCCAGTTTACCATGGGAGTCCAGTTCACCACGAAAGTCCAGTTTACCATGGAAGTCCACTTTACAATGGAAGTCCAATTTACCATGGAAGTCCAGTTTACCATGGGAGTCCAGTTTACCATGGAAGTCCACTTTACAATGGAAGTCCAATTTACCATGGAAGTCCAGTTTACCATGGGAGTCCGATTTACCATGGAAGTCCAATTTACCATGGGAGTCCATTTTACCATGGGCAGGGGTCGACAACCTGCAGCTCGGGAGCCGCATGCGGCTCAGGACTGCTTCGTGGCGACGTTTTTTATTATTATTAAGGACCCACCATCTCGTATTCACCACCACAGTGCCATTGCGGCTCTTGAAATATTTCGTTGTTTACATTTTTTTTTACCGAATTCTAAAATAAGTGTCTCTTCTTGTTATCTTGGTTGCCGAGCCCTGGTCTAGTGGTACCACTTGGTTCGGAAGGGATCACAGCGGTTAAACAGCAACAACAACAACCGATAAACACATTCAATTTAAAGAGTCGATACACGTATCGTGGGAAGCGTGAGATCGCGTGGGAGTCTCGTTGTGTGAGCAGCGGCGATTCTAGGGGGGGGGGGGCACTGAAGATATTGGGGGGCCACCCAATACTGCCCCCCCCCACCCACCCTCCGCGTCCCCCCGAGTGGCACGAGAGAGACTGTCAGAGAAAACCACGGAGGGTCGAGTGCCCATCTGTGAAACAGCTGCGCGGGACCTGGCAGAAGGAAGGAAGCGATGGCAAGTTGTGTGTGTCCCCTCCGCCCCCTCTGCACCCCCACCCCTCTCCGACACGAGGTGGTGGCGATTGGGGGGGGGGGGTCACTGGCCACTTAACCCACTGCCTCCCTCTCGTTATGATCGCCACTAGCGGTGGGTGCGTGGGTAGGTAGATGTGGTGGGTGGTGGGAGGGTAGTTGGGTGGGTGGGGTTGTGTGTCGGTGGATGGGTAGTTGGGTGGGTGGGTTGTGTGTCAGTGGGTGAGTAGGCGGGTGGGTCGGTGGTTAAGTTGGGTGAAGTGGGTGGTTCGGTGGGTGGGTGGATGTATGGGTGGGTGAGTCGCTGGGTTTGTGTGTGTGTGGGTGGGTCGGTGTGTGGGTCGGTGGGGTTGTGTGTGGGTGGGTGTGTAGTTGGGTGGGTGGGTTTGTGTGTGTGTGGGTGGGTCGGTGTGTGGGTCGGTGGGTTTGTGTGTGTGTGGGTGGGTGTGTAGTTGGCTGGGTGGGTTTGTGTGGGTGGGTGTGTAGGTGGGTGGGTTTGTGTGTGTGTGAGTGGGTGTGTAGGTGGCTGGGTGGGTTTGTGTGTGTGTGGGTGGGTGTGTAGGTGGGTGGGTTTGTGTGTGTGTGGGTGGGGTTGTGTTTTGCAGGGAGGCCGCTCCCCGAGTTCCGCTCCGCACCGCGTGCGAGAGCGCCGAGCGTTGACTTGATTTTGATTCGTTACACGGATGATCATGGTCACGTGCAGCCGTTCGCCCGGCTTTTTTGCACGGGAGATCCGTGGTGCGTGAGCGCTGCAGCAGCAGCAGCATCAACAACAACCCGCCGACAAAAGGTCCAACAACAGCGGAGAACGAGTTGCAGGAGGGTTCCTTAAGAAATCGCTCCCGAAGAACGCGCTGAGATTCCCCAGCGAAACCGCCTTACGAAGAGCCACACAACACAGGCTCTCTACCCCCCTCCCCCACTCCCCCCTGACCCTCACTCCTCCCCCTCCCACACCGCTCCACGCGAATGCCGCCGCTGCCGCTATGGAGGCAGCGAAGGAGGAGGAGGCGGCGCTGAGTGACGCGAGTGGAGATCGCGCTGATTAAAGGGGAGCCCCGCGGCGGAGTGGCAGCGCTCCTCCTCCGCCGCCTCTAAATCCCCCCACCCCCCACCCCCCCTTTCATTTCCGTCCCTAATGACGGCGTAACAGGATGGTGGTGGTGGTGGTGCCCGCGTCTCTCTCTCTCTCTCCGTCTCTGTGCGTCCGTCCGTGTGTGTGTGTGGCCGCGTCGGGGGAGCGGTGTCGCAGTGGTTAGCGCGCTGCGCTACGAACCGTCGATTCCCGCTTGCGAACAAAAACATCGGTGACGGATACACGAACCTGTGTGTTGGGCTGCTCCCCTCGGCTTTAAAATGTGTATGTCCGGCGGTGTGATGTGACATCGCCACGAGGGAGACAAAGGCGGCCGGCCGCGTGACGTGCCAGCTTTCGTAGGTGCCGCTCGCTAGCAGCACTTGAATCAGCCTACGTGTTAAACTCAGTGGTATGTTAAGGCAATTGGGGGGCATCTTTGTCTTTGTGTGGCCACGTGTGCAGCCAATTTCACCCTTTTTTATGACAACGAACTCAGCACACCCGTCAATGACTACGTAGCCTTCGAAGGGGAAATATATATAATGCGACGTTTCGGGCAATGACCCTTCGCCGTAGCTCTCTGATGGAGACACACGCACGCGGGTTTGTTCTTCCCAGATGTTTAGATTGCATTTATTTTGTACAGTTTTTGCGCCGCTGTGGGGTCCTGTGGATTGGCATCACTACCGGAAAAATAATAATCGACGCGTCAATAGAATCGATTCGTGAAGATAAATCGTCGACGATTAATCAATATCTCTTGATTTGAAGTTTTTGTGACTGCAAGGATTCATACTTTTGGGGTTTTTCGGTAAAGTCGCGTAGGTAAAAATAAAATGAAAACAACTAAATAAAATCACGACGTTTCGGGCGCAACACCAGCATCCTTCTTCAGGTGGGGACAACAAAGCACAACCGCTTAAGTGTGTCTAAGAGATGGCTGTGACGAGGAATTATATAGTCGCGAGGGATGGAGGGAGGGGCCATGGTGAGTTTGTGGGCGGGCTGTGGACTGGGAGGTAACGCTGGGAGGCAACGCATGGAGTTCAAACTGAAGCTTTGTGATGCAGATGGCGGAAGTAGATAAGAAAGCTAAGATTAAGCAGCCTTTTGTTATGCTGCCGGGGGGGTAAGTTAGAAATACGCAAGCTAAAAATCCATATCTCGCTCAATGACGCGATAATTACCATCTCGTCCAACACGAGCAGATAGATACAACGACGCCTCCTTGCCCATTTTGGAGAACGGAATTTGCAATTACACACACCGTGTCTGAATGTCCAGCTTATAACATAACTTGGGCTGTCATGTGAATGGACCGGTCCCCTGTCATACGAACGTGGAGTTTACACCACCGACTCTTGGGCCCGAATGGACATGAGCACAACTCGTTTCACGCTGTCGCTTTGGCTTCTCAATGTGCGTATGGGGCGTCACGGTGGCTAGGAGATGTTGACTACCTCGCCTGGTATACAGGAGGTCGTGGGTTCGATCCCGACCCTGACGCCTGCTGCTGTATATTTGGAGTTTGCGTCTCTCTCTCTCATCATCATCACGGTGGCTAGGAGATGTTAACTACCTCGCCTGGTATACAGGAGCTCGTGGGTTCGATGCCGACCCTGACGCCTGCTACTGTATGTTTGGAGTTTGCGTGTCTCTCTCTCTCATCATCAGCTCGGTGGCTAGGAGATGTTAACTACCTCGCCTGGTATACAGGAGGTCGTGGGTTCGATCCCGACCCTGACGCCTGCTGCTGTATATTTGGAGTTTGCGTCTCTCTCTCTCATCATCATCACGGTGGCTAGGAGATGTTGACTACCTCGCCTGGTATACAGGAGGTCGTGGGTTCGATCCCGACCCTGACGCCTGCTGCTGTATATTTGGAGTTTGCGTGTCTCTCTCTCCGTGATCACATGGATATTTCTCCGGGTCCTCCGGGTTTTTCCCTCAACATTTAGAATCAACGTCGCGCGTTTAGAGTTTGTGGCTACTGCTATACATATTCACGTGATAATCCACTTCGTTGAGCTATCATTTGTGATAGCCAAGTCGCTCAGTGGGCATTACCTGGTAAAATAAAAAATAAAACGATTATTTGAAAGTTCATGGTATGTATGTGGAACATCTTTCGCACCGTACCTAACCATCAGCGCTAATCGGAGGTGCGAGGCGAAAGACAACAAACTAATCACAAAAAGCAGTTATTAAGCGGTGAGTTTTCGATCTAGATTCAACACATTCCTGAGGAGGGAGCTGGTAGGAACGTTGGGTTGCTCGGTTAATGGCCAGGGTCAACGACGGCGTGGTGTATTCCGCAAATATGGCCGACTGTGAGGGCGGGCACAAGCCGGCGTGAGTAGGTTAAACGTTGAGTTTTATAAGGGCACCACGGGATGACCAGCCCCTCCCCACCCAGCCCCACCCCTCCCACCCCCCACCCAGCCCCACCCTCCCCACCCAGCCCCTCTCCACCCTCCCCACCCAGCCCCTCCCCACCCTCCCCTCCCCACCCAGCCCCTCCCTGCACCAAAGACGTACACAATAATTCCCCTGTGGGCTGGTGTAACCAGGAGGTTCCTACCAGTAAAACACGTACGTATGTTGAACTTCTCGACTCAGCCGCCCTCAGCAGGAACCACCACCTTGCAGTCGACGTGCCAGAGGCTGCTACACGGCTGCGGCTCGGGCGACAGAGGCCACTGCGGCGAGACTCATCGTTGTGCTGTACTTCTATGCTCCAACGTCACTCTACGAGCACACCAACTTCATACACTTCATCACTGAAGTATGGTGAAGAAAATTAACCCCTCCTCACCGCCCCCCCCCCTCCCTTTATGTTTAGAGACGGAAATGCGAATGAGACATTGTCCGTTCGTCGTGCTATCCATATTCGCTACATGGGGGATGGTGGTGGGGGGGTGAATCTATAGATTGGTATTGAATTCCAGATTCTGGGGTCTGAGACTACTGCCCAGTCCCTTGGGGTTCCTGCGCCTCCATTCGTCGAGATGAATGATCGCAAAAGTTATATCCGGCCTCAAGCGATCGTTGTCGTGTACAGCCCCGCGTCGGCAGTTGAAACTCCACGTTCCTATGGCAGCGGTTGACTCCCCCCCCCCCGCCTCCACAAAATGCCGTCCATTTTATCGACCCCGGGGAGAGATGATGGGCTGAGCTCAGCCTCGGTGGCATGATTGCGAGAATTTGGTGATTAAGAACAAGGCAGCGGTGTTTGAGGCTCGAAATTAGATCAATGAGCGATAATCCCCGCTCCTTTGGGATGGGGGTGGGGGGTGGGGGGGGTGATGCATTGATATTCATCGCATGTCGATACTGGGGAGGGTCGTCACTGGGTGCCCTCTCTGTACCCCCCCCCCCCATGCCACTACCCCCCCCCGCACCCCTCTCCCAATGAGCTTACACAGACGTGAATAGCAGGCGTGCTCGTGAATAATGCCAATTGACAAAAACGAAAGTCAACACATTTGTCAAGAAAACTGTGGCCCTGAAAGGGGAAAAAATGTGTGTGTGTGTCTAATAGGCGACATTTCGGGAAATTATCCTCCTTCGCAGTCGTCGACGACTCAAATCAGAGAAATAGATCGCATTTGCCTGCTGAATTAGGAAGGCCCACTGTCCGAAACGTCGGCTCACGTCCACCGTGAGCGCCCCCTGTTTACCAGGTAAGCAGGCCCCACTCAGCGAGGCAGCTCCTTTTCAGACGCGACCAGCCTCATCGCGTGGACATTTACGGCGGCTAAACAAACTCTAAACCACGTGATGTTGATTCTAAATGTGGAGGGGAAAACCGGAGAAAAATCAACGCGGCGAGAGAGAGAGACGCAAACTCATCAGGGTCGGGATCGAATCCGCGACCGCCCGTCTACCAGGCGAGGTAGTTAACATCTCCTAGCCACTGTGGCGCCCCTTCCTGCTTACGAGCCTGTGGTGGACATTCCACATTTGTATGGCGGGGTTGAGTCTACGCGGAGGACAACCACCGTTGTTGACTTTCCGACAAAGTGGTGCCTGTTGTATAGACCCCCTCCAGGAGGGATGATGTGCCGAGTCAACCCCCGCCCAGGAATTTAACTCACAACATGCCGCTCGCTCCGTACCGCTGAGCGAACACCACAGACGACAGTAAACCCGGCTGGACAACGTGGACCTGGAGGAGAGTGAGAGGGAGAGAGAGAGAGAGGGAACGCAGTTCAAGCGACGCTGATCTCCCTTGTGAAGCAGGACCATTGTCCAGAAACGTCGCCTGTAAAAAAAACGACTTTCCTATTGACGAATTCTGTACAATCTGTACTTCTTGTTTGTTGCGCTTCGGAACTGCGCTGCATGCAACGTTAAAAACGACGGCTTCCGCGGATTTTTTTTCCATATTACCCCCCCCGTCTCCCACCAAGCCCTCCCACCTCCCCACCACTGCATTCAACGTTGAAGACGACGACCTCCGCGGATTTTTTTCCCTACACCCCCCCCCCCTCCTCTCCCATCAAGCCCCCCTTCCTTCTCTTCCACCAAGCCCCCCCCCTACCCCCCTCCCCACCAGTGCATTCAACGTAGAAGACGACGACCTCCGCGGATTTTTTCCTACACCCCCCCTCCCCACCAGTGCATTTAAAGTTAAAGACGACGACCTCCGCGGATTTTTTTCCATCCCCCCCTCCTCTTCCACCAAGCCCGGCTCTCCCCCCTCCACACCACTGCATTAAACATTGAAGACGACGACCTCCGCGGATTTTTGTTGTTGTTTTCTATAACCCCCCACCCCCGCCAAGAATAACACACGCGCACGCACGCGCACGCACGCGCATCACCACCACCATCACCACCACCACCACCACACCTGTTCCCTTGCCTCCTCCCGTGGGCGGGCCTGGACTTGATTGTGTGTGGCGCTGCGCCGCGCCTCCCAGGCATTACATTTTCACTTTCAGCTTCTCCGCTCGCCGCCGTCGACTCGAACGTGATCACGATCTCGCGACAGATTGCTCGCACACACAGAGAGAGGGGGGAAGAGGGGGAGGGGGGAGCGAGAGGGAGGGGAGAGAGAGAGAGGGAGTGGAGGGGAGGGCAAGAGAGAGGACTGCGAGAAGGGCTGGGTGCAAATACAGCACTTGTCGTCGTCAAAAAATAACATTACAAATATTACATAGAAAATATAGGGGGAACATAGACATAGGGTAGGGAGAGAGGGTGTAGAGAGAGGGGGGGGTAGAGAGAGGGGGTAGACAGAGAGGCAAGGGGTAAGAAGGAAGAGAGCAGAGCGTGAAATCTTTTGCGAAATCTTTCATTTAAAAAGGGGGTGGGGTTACATAAAGCAAAGCATTGGGAAAAAAACACACAAAAAACGAAATGATGAACGAAGCAAAGTGCCCACTACACCGAGCATCTTCTTGATTCCTTTGATCCTAAAAAAAGAAGAGAGGCAGAGCGAAAAAAAATGTAAAAAAAAATACAAATGATGAACGAAGCAAAGTGCCCACTACACCGAGCATCTTCTTGTTTCCTCTGATCGTAAAAAAAAGAGAGCGAGAAAGAGAGGAGGGCGAGAGAGAGAGGGGAGAGCGAGAAAGAGGGCAAGAGAGAGAGGCGTTTGGAGGAGGAGTGGCTGCCGGCGTGTAGAGATGGAGCTATAGGAGGTGACTGCCCATCAGCAGGATAATCAAGGTCAAGAGGTTATTGCGAACGATTCTGTTGGTGTGAACACACACACACACACACGTCGCCATCACTTCCTTCGTTCGACCGAATCCTCGACTACAGCTATGTACAAGCTGACACCTGCCCTCCCAATGTGTCCGCTCATGAACAACAACAGCAGCAATAGGAATGAACTCCGCTTACAGCGCACACTCAGAGGCACGGAGTCATAGATTACAGTGCCTCGTACGCCACCGGCCTGAACAGGTGAGAGACTGAACCAGGTGAGGGCATAAACCAGGTGATAGACTGAACCAGGTGAGAGACTGAACCAGGTGAGAGACTGAACCAGGTGAGAACTTGAACCAGGTGAGAGACTGAACCAGGTGAGAGACTGAACCAGGTGAGAGTCTGAACCAGGTGAGCGGCTGAACCAGGTGAGAGACTGAACTAGGTGAGAGACTGAACCAGGTGAGAGTCTGAACCAGGTGAGAGACTGAACCAGGTGAGAGCCTGAACAGGTGAGAACCTGAACCAGGTGAGAGGCTGAATCATGTGAGAGACTGAACCAGGTGAGGGCCTGAACCAGGTGAGAGCCTGAACCAGGTGAGCGCCTGAACCAGGTGAGAGACTGAACCAGGTGAGAACCTCAACCAGGTGAGGGCATGAACCAGGTGAAGGCCTGAACCAGGTGAGTCTGAACCAGGTGAGACACTGAACCAGGTGAGGGCCTGAACCAGGTGAGTGACTGAACCAGGTGAGAGCCTGAACCAGGTGAGAGACTGAACCATGTGAGGTCCTGAACTAGATGAGAGACTGAACCAGGTGAGGGCTTGAACCAGGTGAGCGTCTGAACCAGGTGAGAGACTGAACCAGGTGAGAGTCTGAACCAGGTGAGAGCCTGAACCAGGTGAATCTGAACCAGGTGAGAGACTGAACCAGGTGAGGGCATGAACCAGGTGAGAGTCTGAACCAGGTGAGAGACTGAACCAGGTGAAACACTGAACCAGGTGAGGGCCTGAACCAGGTGAGAGTCTGAACCAGGTGAGAGACTGAACCAGGTGAGCGCCTGAACCAGGTGAGAGACTGAACCAGGTGAGAGACTGAACCAGGTGAGGGCATGAACCAGGTGAGAGTCTGAACCAGGTGAGAGACTGAACCAGGTGAGGTCCTGAACTAGATGAGAGACTGAACCAGGTGAGGGCTTGAACCAGGTGAGCGTCTGAACCAGGTGAGAGACTGAACCAGGTGAGAGTCTGAACCAGGTGAGAGCCTGAACCAGGTGAATCTGAACCAGGTGAGAGACTGAACCAGGTGAGAGTCTGAACCAGGTGAGCGCCTGAACCAGGTGAGAGACTGAGCCAGGTGAGAACCTCAACCAGGTGAGGGCATGAACCAGGTGAGAGTCTGAACCAGGTGAGTGACTGAACCAGGTGAGAGACTGAACCAGGTGAGGGCATGAACCAGGTGAGAGTCTGAACCAGGTGAGAGACTGAACCAGGTGAGCGCCTGAACCAGGTGAGAGACTGAACCAGGTGAGAGACTGAACCAGCTGAGGGCATGAACCAGGTGAGAGTCTGAACCAGGTGAGAGACTGAACCAGGTGAGCGCCTGAACTAGGTGAGAGACTGAACCAGGTGAGGGCCTGAACCAGGTGAGTGACTGAACCAGGTGAGCGCCTGAACTAGGTGAGAGTCTGAACCAGGTGAGAGACTGAACCAGGTGAGAGTCTGAACCAGGTGAGAGTCTGAACCAGGTGAGGGCCTGAACCAGGTGAGATCCTTGAGCTTCTGTTGCAGGTGGATGCTGATGGTGCTCGAACGCTGCTGCTGCAAGTGCAGCAGTGAAGAGAGAGAGCGAGAGAAGGTTCCAGACGGCTGCTGCTGCTGCTGGGGCAGCTACGGAGCAGCGCCGCTCAGCCAGGAGACGGGCCCTGGTTCTGGGTGCAATCACCAGCAGCTTGTGGGATGAACTCTGTAGGACGCACACGGTTGACTTCGTAGATGCGCGAAAGAAGTTCAACATACAGACGTGTTCCACAAATGTAAAAAAAAACTCTTCTCCCATTGTTATCAATGTCCAAATTTGCGTACCAGATCCGCCTCCAGCGTGCGCACGTGTCCCACCCATCACGTCCTCCTCCTTCATTGTCACTGGGCGAACGCTCGTTTGTTGCAATGCCGGCTGAATTGTGCCTCCGTGTGTATCGGCGGTTGCCGTGGTCGATCGCGAACAATAAATAAACAGTTTAACACGTGGCAGGCTGTCGCGACCAATAGTATTCGTCATAAAGGTTGTTGGGTTCGATCGCGTCAATGTGAATGTGTCGTGGTCCCATACTAATTGGCTGTGTCGGGTGGTGGAGGGTTACGACACATTTATACTTACGCGATCTAACCCATAAAACCTTTATTATGAATAAATACACAGATAATACCTTCTTCTTGGTTCTTTCGGTAAAGTCACGTAGAAGAGAAATAATAAAATAAAATAAATAAAACATAATAAAATACAATTCTCACGACGTTTCAGCCACAAAGACTTCCCGACAGACCTGTTCTTCACCTGAGGACGGCTGCTTGCGTTGTGGCCGAAACGTCGTGAGAATTATATTTTAGTATGTTTTATTTTTATTATTTTATTATTTCTCTTCTACGTGACTTTACCGAAAGAACCAAGAAGATGAATCCCTGCAGTCACGAAAGCTTTAAATCGAAAAACAAAGATAATACCGTACTCTCTCTCTGTGTCAGTGTTCGTCGCTGCAAGGCCGTGGGCCTTACGTGCGGCACCCCGACAATACAAAATACAACAAATACAAAAACACCACCCCATCATCATCATCGTCGTCGTCGTCGTGCTGCTACTGCTGCCAAACCCCCAGTGGTTTAAAGTGCGTGGGGGCCTCTCACGCTGATGACGTCTCGTCGGCGAAAGTGGCCCCCGACGTCTGAAAATGAGTGAAGAGCCACACTCTCTAATCCCTCCCTTCCCCCTCTACGCCCCCTCCCCCCCACCCTCTCTCTACCCCCAACCTCCCTGGCCTCCCTCCCCCTCTACCCCCTCTACCCCCACCCTCTACCCCCTCCCCCCACCCTTAACCCCCTCTACCCCCCCACCCTCTACCCCCAACCTCCCTGGCCCACCCCCCCCCACGAGTGCCTCCCCCCCCCCCAGCGCCCCCCCCCCCCTCCCCGTCTGAGACGATCAGCCTGGTGAGGACAGCCCGGGACCAGACCGTGCCCATTACCGCGCACACACAGACACAGACTCCCCCCCCCCCCCGTATAGCCTTAGCAGCCTATTGGGGGCAAGGCGAATGGGTGGTGTGGGCAGCAAACCACGCACGGCCGCATTTGTCTCCCCAGCGCTGACGTTGACACACAACGCACCGGGTCCTCCTTTGAAGGCCGAGTCGACCTAGGGGAGGCCCAGGACGAGTTCATATATTCGCCACTGGTGTTCGTCGTGAGCGGGAATCGAACTCGGGTCGCCGGGTTCGTAGCGCAGTGCGCTCACCACTGCAAAGACAAAGCTGTCCCCTATAGCGTTAACGTACTATTGGGGCAAGTGCTGTCAGAAAACACCTATGAAGGTCAGAGCGGGTGGTGTGGTCAACACCACACCCGGTCGCCTTTGTCTCCCCAGTGCTGATTCTTACACAATACACAAGGCACTAATTTAAGGCTGAGTCGACTTACTGCGCCACCACACACTCATACTGACGTACACTACACACCATGATACACATGTACGAAATTAAAATATCTAACATTGGCGAAGTTTATGGCAATGGTCCTTCTTCATGGCGCTAAATATACCCCTATAAAGACATAAAGTATTCACACATAGTACACATGCAGACGTACACTTATACATCAACACAGTACAATCGCGTATAGATATCCTGTACACATACACGCAAAGACAAAGATCCCCCGTATAGCCTGCACAGTCTGTTGGGGCAAGTGCTGTTAGCGAGCACCTCTGAAGGCCGGCACGGCGCACGGCCGCCTGTGTCTCCCCGGCGCCGACGTTTACACACCGCACCATGAACTCATTCGAGGCTGAGTCGACCTAGAGGTTGGACCTGTTCGGATATTCGCCACTGGCGTTTGCTGGCCGTGAGCTCGAAGCGACCACGGGTCATCCGCCCGGGTTCGTAGCGGCTTGGCGCGCTCAACACGCACGCGCGCTCAGCACGCACACGCGCTCACAGAGGCGCGCACAGAGGCATGAATTCACATAAACCCACAGAGGCGCGCGCCGGGACCAACATATGTGTTTGTCATCACTGTAATATTGTTTGATTAAGCAATTATGCACGCCACGCGCTCTCGTTCGCTTCTTAAGGGCCTCATTGTAAAGCCGCGCATTGTGTATGCAACACAAGAGGCACAGGTCCCCCGTGTAGCCTCCGACAGCCCATTGGGGGCAAGTGCTGGTCGCGAGCAACCGCGAAGGCCCGGCACGGCACTCGAGGGACGGCAACACCACGCCCGGCCGCCTTTGTATCCCCAGTGGCGATGTTTCCACACCGCACCAGGTACTCATTTGAGGCCGAGTCGACCTAGGGGAGGCCGCGGACCGGTTCAGATAATCGTCACTGGTCGCTGGGTTCGTAGTGCAGCGCGCTAACCGCTACACTACCGCTCACCACGCACACACGCACACAGACACAGACACACACTAACACAGACACACACATTCACGCAGACACACACAGACACACACACTTACACAGACACACACTCACACAGACACACACATGCACACAGACACACACATGCACACAGACACACACACGCACACAGACACACACCCTCACACAGACACACACACAAACACACACACTCACACAGACACACACACTCACACAGAGACACACACACACACCCTCACACAGACACACACACAAACACACACACTCACACATATACACGCACTCACACAGACACACAAACAATCACCCCCCTCCCCCACCTCTCCCGCTCAGCGGCCCCCCCGTCTAAGGGCAAGCGACACGGCTCTCACGTGCTTCCTCCCCGCTCGCTCCGCCGTGGCCCGCGGCTGCCACAGCAGCAGCTGCTGCTGCTGCTGGCGCGGTCACTTCGCTCAGCTCACGACGCGGCCACGGGCTCCCTCCTCGACCTCCTCCTCCGCCCCCTCCTCCACCTCCTCCTCCACCTCCACCTCCTCCACCATCTCCACCTCATCATCTACCTCCTCCACCTCCTCCACCTCATCATCCACCCCCTCCACCTCCTCCACCATCTCCACCTCATCATCCACCTTGGGGTGCGACAGGGATGTCCTCTGGCTCCAATATGATTTAACATCTATTTCGACCACGTAGTTCGTGAAGCCTTCAGTAGCTGTCTCCCCGACAGACCTGGTCGTCGCCTGAGGACGGCTGCTTGCGTTGTGGCCGAAACGTCGTGAGAATTATTTTATTATGTTTTATTTTTTTATTATTTTATTATTTCCCTTCTACGTGACTTTACCGAAAGAACCAAGAAGACCTTCAGTAGCTGTACCGGAGGAATTTCCATCTGGTACAGATACAATGGGAGGCTGATCGATGCCCGGGTGCGGTCAAGGGATGGCTCCCTATTGCTCAACCACGTTATGTATGCCGACGACCTGGTGATTGCGGCACACTCAGAGGAGGAGTTGGAGGCCCTGCTACTGAAACTGGAGTGTGCCACTAAGAGGTGGGGCCTTACAATCAGCCCCACCAAAACGAAGCACCTGCCTGGGTATTTTGTACCATCGGGCACTCCACCCCCACAACTCCCAATCGGTGATGGGGCAGTTTTGGAGAGAGTGGAGAGTTTCCCATACATGGGCAGTGTGCTCATAACTGGCTCCGGTTTAACAGCGGAGGTCTCACTCCGAATCAGTCGGGCGGCATTATCTTTTCATTGGTTGCGTAACGCTGTGTGGAAGCTACCTGGTCTATCGCTCCGCACAGACCAGGTATTCCCTCCCTTCTCTACGCTTGCGAAACGTGGACCCCCCTAATTGAACATTTTCGCCGGTTGGAAACATTTAGGCTGGCCTGCCTACGATCAATCCTGGGTTTAACCAGGCTGGATTGTGTGAGGAGCTCACGAATCCTCGAAAGATCTGGACAAAATCCCATCGGTGAGCACCTCCGGCAGGCAAGGCTGCGTTGGCTGGGTCATGTAGCCCGCATGCCCAATCACCGCATGCCCAAACAGCTTTTGTTCGGCCGGATCGAGGGGGCTAAACGGGCGCGGCACGGGCTAGAGAAGAGATGGAGTGACGTGGTACAGGAGGATGTAGAGCTGAGTGGACTTGCCGATGACTGGTACCAGCGGTGTCAAGATCGGCCTCTGTGGAGGAGGCTCGTGAAGGACGCTACTGGGCAGTTGGAGGCAGTCGCCCCCCAACAACAACGGAGGGCGGAGGAGCGACGCTCACAACAATGAGCGGAGCGCCGGGTGGCTAAAGCACAGCAAGTTGGCACAGTAGGGGACACAGGTGGTGCATCAGCCAGTCATCTCAGTCATCTCAGTCAGTCGACCCGTGGCACCTGCTGGGTGGGTCTGCCCCGTGACCTCCTGCCAGCGGGCGTTCGACACTTCACGTGGCCTCAAGGTGCACATGGCCTGGCACAAGCGTCGTGGTGACGTCACCGCCACATAGTGGCGAATGGCGGTTGTTGTTGTTGAGTGGGTGAGTGGGTGATTTGTGGGTGAGTGAGTGGGTGAGTGAGTGGGTGATTGAGTGAGTGGGTGATTGAGTGGGTGGGTGAGTGAGTGGATGAGTGAGTGGGTGAGTGATTGAGTGAGTGAGTGGGTGAGTGAGTGGCTGATTGAGTGGGTGATGTATTGGGTGAGTGAGTGGGTGAGTGAGTGGGTGATTTATTGGGTGAGCGAGTGGGTGGGTGAGTGAGTGGGTGATTTAATGGGTGAGTGAGTGGGTGGGTGAGTGAGTGAGTGGGTGAGTGAGTGGGTGATTGAGTGGATGAGTGAGTGAGTGATTGAGTGGGTGAGTGAGTGGGTGATTGAGTGGGTGAGTGAGTGGGTGATGTATTGGGTGAGTGAGTGGGTGAGTGAGTGGGTGAGTGAGTGGGTGATTTTTTGGGTGAGTTAGTGGGAGAGTGAGTGGGTGGGTGAGTGAGTGGGTGAGTGAATGAGTGAGTGGGTGATTTATTGGGTGAGTGGGTGACGTCATGGTGCCGTCACCGCCACTTAGTTGCGAATAGCGGTTGTTGTTGTTGGTGGTGTTTGGTGGGAGAGCGACTTCGCTTCTCTCGCGCTTCGTGGACGTGAGCAGCGATTGCATCGCGCCGCTGCTGCCTACACAACAACAACAACAACATCGTGGTGGTGCTAGCGGCGAATGGTCGTTGCTGTTGTTGGTCGTGTTGATTGTAGATTGGTGTGGTGGTGGTTGGTGGTGGTGGTTGGTGGTGGTAGTGGTTGTGGGTGGTGGTTGTTGATGGTGGTGTATGGTTGGTGGTTGTGGGTGATTGTGAGTGGTGCTTGTGGTTGTTGTGGGTGGTCATTGTGGGTTGTGGTTTCGGTGGTGGTGGTGGTGGTGGTGGTGTTGATTGTAGATTGTTGTGGTGGTGAGTTGGTCGGTGGTAGTGGCTGTTGGTGGTGGTTGTTGGTAGTGTATGGTTGTGGGTGGTGGTTGTGGGTGGTGGTTGTGGGTGGTGGTTGTAGGTGGTGGTTGTGGGTGTTTGTGGGTAGTGGTTGTGGGTGGTGGTTGTGGGTGGTGGTTGTGGGTGGTGGTTGTGGATGGTGGTTGTGGGTGGTGGTCGTGGGTGATGGTTGTGTAATATACCTGAGCCCCCACGTGTCATCAGTCTAATGTGTTGTACACCTGCCATTGATTTAAAAAAGAAATCGGTCACGAGGATGAGTGGCGCTGTGGTTGGATCGCTGCAACGGTGAGGCGTGATTTTAAACCTCGGTTGAGATTCCACTCAACCCATCACACTCTCGGGGTCGACGAAACCGCGTGCCGCTTTTGTGGGACATTCACCGTGGGCGTCCGATGAAGATATTCCGTAGGCCCGCCATACGAATGTGGAATTTCCACCATTGGCACGGGGCCGTTAACGGAGACGATTGAAGAGAGAGAGAGAGAGAGAGCTCTGGAGAGCGAGTTGACGGACGGATTCCATCAAAGGCATCCGAGATTTTCTCTAGACCCCCCCTTCCTCCCCCACCCCCCGTCGTTCACCACATAAAATCAATGGAGGCATAAAAGTTTTATGAAGGACTTGGCCACTTTGGGGTCCAAAAGCGTCGTGTTTATGTGGTATGTGGTGTGTGCGCTCGTGTGTGCGTGCGTGTGTGTGTGCGTGTGTTTATATGCGCGCGTGTGTACATACATATACGCGTGTGTGTACACGTGTGCTCTTGTGTACGTGTGAGTGTGTGCATATTGTGGGGAGTGGCAGTGTAGCGGTTAGCACGCTTGCCGCTACGAACCCGGCGACCCGAGTTCGATCCCAGCTCACGGCCAAGACCATTGACGAATATCTGAACCGGTCCTGGGCCTCCCCCAGGTCGACTCAGCCTCAAATGAGTACCTGGTGCGGTGTGTGTGTAAACATCGCCACTGGGGAGACAAAGGAGGCCCGGCGTGGTGCTGGCCACTCACCCCCTCGTGTGCCGTGCCGGCCTTCATAGGTGCTGGCTAACAGCACTTGCCCCAACAGTCTGTTAAGGCTACACGGGGGGTCGCTGTATTGGTGTGTGTGTGGTGTGTCTCTTCATGCAAGATTCCATTCCTATGCGATTGTCTCAACGGTGTCAAATTCAGTTTCCACCGCTCGGACCGGGACGGACTTGGCAGTTGTGAAAGCGGAGGGGGGCGGGTGGGAGGGCGCAACGATTCCGGTGAATAGAGACTTTTTGAAAAATAAAAATGTTTATAAAAATGCAAGGGGAGGAGGAGGTGGGTGGGTGGGTGGTGGTTACCAACTTCTAAGATGACAACAAAGCCCCTTTGCCCCCTCCGCGGTATCCCCACCGTTGCTTCAATCAGCTGATTTGCGTCTCCCCCCCCCCACTCCTTCACTCTGGTTGACGTTTCTGGCCCCGAGGCGCTTTCTGGGCTGCGGTGAATCTAAAATGGACAAACATCGGCCAAAGCATCATCTCGCGAAAAGGGTGGGCTGGTTGCGGTTGTGTTGTGGGGTTTTTTTTTTTCACCAGCTGATCTTTCAAATCTATTGAGATTCTGGGGAGAGAGGAGACCATTGAAACGCGGAGGCGTCGAAACGCATCCACATCGCCCGTGTAATTTCCCCACCGAATGTCCTAAAGATAAACTATGAAAATGTTCTGTTATTTTACCAGGTAAGTCCCACTGAGTCCTCTAGCTTATTAATAGTTTTTTACCCTTTCAACTGGTACAAAAACTGACACCTTTATACAAGGCATCATGTTTGCAATAACCACAACACAAGCAGTCAAAATGCAAACAAAAATAAACAACTCTGATGATGATAATGATATGCACTATATTTTGCCACTGGTAAAGGAGGTCTCATGGTGTAAATGCTTACCCCGAGCTCTCAATACTCTGATAGTGCGCTGTTTTTGAGTTGTACGCCTTTTGGCGTCATCTGGTCCAACAACAATGGAGACTAGGCTCTAAGAAAAGCTATTCTTTGGTTCTTTCCGTAAAGTCACGTATAAAGATAAAATAATAAATTAAATAATAGCATACTACGACGTTTCGATTGCAACACAAGCAATCATCATCAGGTATAAAAGAAATAGCAACAAAAATCTAACCAGAAAACTATAGAAAGACATATAAGCAGATAGATATCACAAAGATACACAGAGAGAGAGAGAACACGTATCGGCACAAAGAGAGAGGTCGTCTCCGTGACGAGGCCTTAAATATAGAGAGGGGGCGGAGAGAGGGAGGGGGCAGAGAAAAAATTAGCATGTCAATGAGTGGACGACGACGTGGTACGGTACGCAAGCTTGAAAATTAGGAGAAAGACACACTAAAATTAAATAACCTAGTAAAATATCGAAATGTAATGTAATGCAACACAGAGAGTCGGTCAACACACAATTAACGCATAGCCTGGTTGATTACGTATTTCAAAGATTGCTAAGTTAAAATTTAAGTGTGAACATTCCAAAGAGAGGACACAGGCAGAGAGAGAAAACATAAAACCAGAGAGAGAGAAAAAAGATAAGCTTAAAACTTCCCCGTAGAAGTGGTTCAATCTTAATTTTGGAGCTTTCGTGACTGCAGGAATTATTCTTTGGTTCTTTTGGTAAAGTCACGTCTAAAGTGTGTGTTGACCGACTCTCTGTGTTGCATTACATTACATTTCGATATTTTACTAGGTTATTTAATTTTAGTGTGTCTTTCTCTTAATTTTCAAGCTTGCGTACCGTACCACGTCGTCGTCCACTCATTGACATGCTAATTTTTTCTCTGCCCCCTCCCTCTCTCCGCCCCCTCTCTATATTTAAGGCCTCGTCACAGAGACGACCTCTCTCTTTGTGCCGATACGTGTTCTCTCTCTGTGTATCTTTGTGATATCTGTCTGCTTATATGTCTGTCTATAGTTTTCTGGTTAGATTTTTGTTGCTATTTCTTTTATACCTGATGATGATTGCTTGTGTTGCAATCGAAACGTCGTAGTATGCTATTATTTAATTTATTATTATATCTTTATACGTGACTTTACCGAAAGAACCAAAGAATAATTCCTGCAGTCACGAAAGCTCCAAAATTAAGATCTAAGAAAAGCTGTCTCGGGTGTGGACCAATCAACTTCAAGGACAGTGCACATACATTATCATCATCAGAGTTGTTTCTTTTTGTTTGCATTTTGACTGCTTGTGTTGTGGTTATTGCAAACATGATGCCTTGTATAAAGGTGTCAGTTTTTGTACCAGTTGGAAGGGTAAAACCCTACTACTATATTTTGCCACTGCTAAAGATGATGTCTCATAGTGTAAACTCTCTAGATTCTCTTTCGGAAGCGACCTGGCAATCACAAATGATGTTGCCAACGAAGTGGCTCATCATCATCACGTGGAAATGTCCAGCAGCCGAATACTCTTAACGCGTAACATTGATTCAAAATGTGGAGGGAGAAACTGAAACATCCACGCGTCCCACTTGGGAGAGAGACGCCGCAAAAACCAAATACAGGGGATCGAACCAACGACCTCCTGCATACCAGGCGAGGGAGTTAACATCTCGCCACCGTGTCGTGTCTTACTACCGTCACACGTAATCTTTTGCCTCGAGTTTCCTGGCTGGCTGCTGGGTGGCCTCTTCTCGACTCCAACAATTAGCACGGTTGACTGCGTACGGTGCGAAAGAAGTTCAACATGCACACAGACACAGAGGCTTGCGGACCATTGCCGCCGAAACTATCTGCGTTATTGGCTAGAAGGCGACATTTTTCGTGTAGTAAAAAAGACGTTGAATTGAGTTGAAACTTTGGAAGGCGTTTGGTTAGAACGATAATGGAGAGTTACACCAAAGAGGTGGGGGTAACGAAAACAGAAGAGTGACCACGGTTCATTTATAATTGGGTATTTGTGAAAAAAGAGCTTAATAGGTCACCGGATTCCTCTAGTATGAAAATAAATGTTCTGTTTTGATTCGTTTATAATCGCTGTAACTTTTTAAAATTGCGCTCCGATTTCATGTAATTATTTTGTCGGAATATTCTTTCAATCCTGGGGGAAAAAAATATATCGATGTTTTCCAAACATCACCGTAAATCTTATCTCGGCATTTTATTATTGCAAACAAAATCATAAATGTTTTAGTGCTCCGAGTACGGGAGGAGTGTGAGAAGAAGAGTGTGACAATGGCAGCCGCGTCTTATTCTTCGTTACAGAGCAACAACGGATTTCCCTACTCGTATTTAAATACTTACACATATATACAAACAACACGAAAACTCTGACCATAAAAGCAACATTCAGTTCAATAAATAACGCGGGTTCACGCGCCGTGCGCGGCCGATCGCCTCTTACGACGCTGCACGGACGCTGCGGGGATATTTAATTCATAGACGCGGAGAGGAAATCGCCAAGCCATCGGTAGAGATGAAACGGAAGGTCTTCCACTTGAACAGTGGCAGGGTGTTGACAGCACGCGTGGCAGGCTGCTGGCGGGCGGGCTGGTGGGCTGACGCTGCGGGGCAGACGTTCCAGAGCGGTGATCTTCACTCATTTTCAGAGGGGGTGGAAGAGGGGGCCGTCCATAAATGACGTCACGCGATTTTGGATGATTTTTGACCCCCCCATCGTCACACGGCGTCACAAAAAGTCAGACCCCCCCCCCTCAAATATGACGTCACCCCTCAAAAATAAAACATCCTTCAAATCGCTTTAAACTATTGTCATTGTAGTGCGTATTTAATGTGCCGCTGCACTCTGATGTTGTAGGAGAGAACATTTATTAAAACGTCTATTTAATTAAGTAGAACGTGTCGTCTATATTTATTTAAGTTGCCCATTTTTATGTGACGTCACATTTCTCACCCCCCCCCCCCCCCCATCGTCACAAATTTCTGACCCCCCCCCCCACCCCTAGGGGCGTGACGTCATTTATGGACGGCCCCTAAGACATCAGCAGCGTTGAGGGCCGCCACAACCCCTGTCGGGGGGGGGGGCAGCACATAAAAGGTCTAGCGTGCTTCATGGCCTTTGCGATGAAGAACACTGCCCTCGACGATGAGCGGGCATCGCGGGTTTGGATCGCAGTGCGCTAACCGCTACACTACAGCTCGCCTCAAAGCACACAAACACACACTCACACAACAACAACAACAATCGCCATTCGCCACTAAGTGGCGGTGACGTCTCCACGACGCTTGTGCCAGGCCATGTGCCCCTTGAGGCCACGTGAAGTGTCGAACGCGCACTGGCGCGTTCGACACTTCACGTGCCACGGGTCGACTGACTGAGATGACCGAGATGACTGGCTGATGCACCACCTGTGCCCCCCTACTGTGCCAACTTGCTGTGCTTTAGCTCGGCTCGTTGTTGTGAGCGTCGCTCCTCCGCCCTCCGTTGTTGTTGGAGGGCGACTGCCTCCAACTGCCCAATAGCAGCGTCCTTCACGAGCCTAAAGCAAGGCGCCCTTCCCCCTTCCAACCCAGCTTAAATATACGCTCCAAGCGTGGTGTTGTTTCATTCAGACGCTGTCTCCCCGACAGACCTGGTCTTCACCTGAGGACGGCTGCTTGCGTTGTGGCCGAAACGTCGTGAGAATTATTTTATTATGTTATATTTTTATTATTTTATTACTTCCCTTCTACGTGACTTTACCGAAAGAACCAAGAAGAAGACGGTGACTTCTTTGATGAATACATTTCATCGTCACGAAGAAGTCCTTAAAGAGCCGCATGCGGCTTCGGACCCGCAGGCTCCCGACCGCTGGTCTAACTGTTCCTTCATATGAAATCCACATCGCTTGCCAGGAGCCTAAACCAGCAGGCAAACTCCGGTTATCATCGCTTGCAACGGCTTTTGGCTAACCATCGAACAAGTGGCCGTCCATAAATGACGTCACGCACCTGGGGGGGGGTGTGGGGTCAGACATTTGAGACGATGTGTGACGATGGGGGGGAAGGGGGGTTTGAGAAATGTGACGTCATATTTGAGGGGGGGGGGGTCTGACTTTTTGTGATGCCGTGTGACGATGGGGGGGGGGGGGGGTCAAACATTGTCCAAAATCGCGTGACGTCATTTATGGTCGGTCGCCGCATTGTGGGAGTGAAGTGGTTGTTACGCACGCGATAACCCATGTCTTCCCGCGATAACCCGATTACGGCCATGAAATACATAAATAGGCTTGCAGGGCCAGGTGCCCACACGGACAGCTGCCACTGGGGGTGCCCTTTGGGAATGTTTGAGAGGCAATGTGATGAGACTCCCCGGTGGGTGACGGGCACTTTTGAAAATGTCGTGTTTTTTGAAACTTCAACACATTGCTCAATAATAATCAAATAAAACTGGTCGTTTAAAAGTGTAACATTGTGTAAAATTCAGCCTTTAACTCTTAATACAATCAACTCTGTCTCTCTGGTCTCTGTTCACGCGCTTTGAAGAGGGGCCATTGCCCGAAACGTCGCCAATTACAAAACAAAATGTGTTCCTTTCAAGACCCCCACACAGCGCTGTAATTGACGCACGTGTTTGTTCTTTCATGTTGTTGTTGTTGTTCATGAGTGCGTGTGTACCAGCAGCAGCAGATCATTCACTTTATATTTTTTTAAAAATCGCTCTCGCAACGTCTGCTCACTGATGTTGTACTGGTAGGAACCACCTGGTTACACCAGCCCACAGGGGATTATTGTGTCCGTCGTGCAGGGAGGGGCTGGGTGGGGAGAGTGGGGAGGGGCTGGGTGGGGAGGGGAGGGTGGGGAGGGGCTGGGTGGGGAGGGGCTGGGTGGTGGGTGGGTGGGTGGGGCTGAGTGGGGAGGGGCTGGTCACCCCGTGGTGCCCTTATAAAACTCAACGTTTCACCTACTCACGCCGGCTTGTGCCCGCCCTCACAGTCGGCCATATTTGCGGAATACACCACGCCGCCGTTGACCTTGGCCATTGACCGAGCAACCCAACGTTCCTACCAGCTCCCTCCGCAGGAATGTGTTTAATGAACACTCTCCATCACAAGGTGATCATTCTTGCTGTAGATGTCGTACTACTACAACGACTCACGCGACTAACTGCCCCGTAAAACAGCGATGGCTGTATCGGAAGTGTGTAGTTAGTTGATTATATTATTACGTGTTTCATTGTTCTTTTAAAAGTACGATCTTTGGGATGCAGGAGCGTTCGTGACTACTATTCAACTGGAACTCAGCTTTTTATTTTATTTTACCAGGTAAGGACCCACTTGAGCTCACTACACAAATGCAGCTCAACGAAGCGGCTCATCGCGTGGAAATTGACAGCAGCCAAATACCCCAAACGCAAGTCGCTTCGAAACGTGGAGGGGAAAAGCGGAGGATCGGGAGACAAATCCACGCGACCACGAGGAGAGAGACGCACGACCTCCTGTATACCAGGCGAGGTAGTCAACATCACCCTCACCGTGTCGAACCAGATCGATCCAATCGTGACACGCTAGGGGTCAGTGGACACGTGGCCTGTGTCCCCGGCAGCAGCAAAGCGTCGTTGTTGATGGCCATGTAGCACTCGTCTGCTGCTTTACAGCCCTAGCCCAGCCGTGGAAATTCCACATTCTTATGACGGAGGCCCGTCGATTCATATGAACATCGCTGAGAAGTAATTTACGAATCCGTGTCGACAACAACAACCTCCTCCACACACCGGCCTTCTCTACAGGCCGTGTAGGGCCGTTGTTTCGACCATACTTCACCACGCTGGTCACTGCGCGGCGGTGGATCTGTGTGTGCGTTCGTGTGTCTACGCGTGTCTCTGCGCGCGCCCTGTGTCTTTTCGTTTCCGTCGCTGTTTCACATCTGGACACAGTGGCGGATTATCCTCGTAGCAAAAGTAGCTACATGTGTAGTAGCTACTACACGTGCAGTAGCTACTGCACGTGTAGTAGCTGCACGTGTAGTAGCTGCACGTGTAGTAGCTGCACGTGTAGTAGCTACTACATGTATAGTAGCTGCATGTGTAGTAGCTACATGTGTAGTAGCTACTACATGTGTAGTAGTGACATGTGTAGTAGCGACACGTGTAGTAGCTACATGTGTAGTAGTTATACATGTAGCTACTACACATGCAGCTACTACATGTGTAGAAGCTACATGTGTAGTAGCTACACGTGTAGCTACTACATGTGTAGTAGCTTCATGTGTAGTAGTTGCATGTGTAGAAGCTACATGTGTAGTAGCTATGGGCCCCGAGCTTTCAAGGGCCCCGCGCTAAATGCTTTCAAGCTATCAATTCCGGTTCAGTGATTCTGCACTTGCTCTATTACTATAGTACTATACCGCCTTCAAATTTTACGAACGACTGGGGGTTTACGGTTAGCGATTTGTCGTATTATCTGGCTATATAGCAAGCGAAAAATACAATTACTTTACTAAGCAAGTTAAAAATGTGTGCGTTTTAATATTTACGTGGTTTTTATTGTATTTAGGGCTCCTTTATAACATAATGCTACAGGCCGCGCACTAGCTTAATGCGGCACTGATCTGTCCGTGTGTGTATGTCTAAGCTTTTGTTTGAGTTGGTGTGTCTGTCTGTCTGTGTGTCTGTGTGAGTTTTTGGCCGGCGGTAGTGTAGTGGTTAGCGCACTGCGCTACGAACCCGGTGACCAATAACAGTGGCGAATATATGAACTAGACATCCCCTAGGTTGATTCAGCCTCAATTGATCACCTGGGACGCTGTGTAAGCATCGCCACTATGGAGACAAAGGCGGCAGACCTTGATGCTGGCCACCCACCCCTTCGTGTGTCGCGTTGGCCTTGATAGGCGCTCGCTGACAGCAATTGCCCCAACAGACCGTCCGAGGCTACACGGGACATCTTTGTCTTTGTGTTTACACGCGCGCCTGTTGAGTAATTAGCCGGCGCAACAGTGAGCGATGCTGCAGGGTCCACTTTGATAGGCCTCGCGTTTAATGCTCATTTCCATCAAGCAACTTTCACAACAATCTCCGTGTCTGTGTGTGTGCGTGTGTTTTTTAGAGCGGTGGTGCAGCGGTTAGCGCGACGCTGCGCTACGAACCCGGCGACCCGAGGTTCGATTCGCGCTCACGGCCAAACACCCAGTGACGATTATTTGAACCGGTTCTGGGCGTCCCCTAGGTCGACTCAGCATCAAATAAGTAACTGGTGCTGTGTGCAAACACCGCCACGAGAGAGACAAAAGGGGGCGGGCGTGGTGTTGACCACTCACCCCCTCGTGTGCCTTCATAGGTGCTCGCTAACAGCACTTGCCCCTACAGTCCGTTAAGGCTATACGGGGGATCTTTGTCTTTGTGTGTCTGTTAGTGTCAGTCTATGTGTCTGTCTATGTGTTTCTGTCTCTCCTTGTGTATGTTTCTGCGTGTCTCACCTAAATAGGCTCAGCCTGAAATGAGTGTGGTGAAGGCCGGAACGGCACACGAGGGGGTGCCGATGTTTACACACCGCACCAGGTACTCATTTGAGGCTGAATCGACCTAGAGGAGGCCCAGGACCGGTTCAGATAATCGTCACCGGTGTTGGCCTTGAGCGGGAATCGAACTCGGGTCGCCTGGTTCGTAGCGCAGCGTTGCGCTAACCTCTACATTACCGCTTCCACACAGACACACAGACACACACACAGGCACAGATACACACACAGACACACACACACGCACACACAGACACACACAGACACACACACAGACACACGCACACACAGACACACACACACAGACACACACACAGACATACACACAGACGCACACATACAAACACGCACACACAGGCACACGCACACACAGACACACACAGACGCACACACACAGACGCACACACACACACAGACACACACACAAACACACACACAGACACACACACACAGACACACACACAGACACACACACAGACACACACACACAGACACACACACACAGACACACACACAAACACACGCGCTCCTCCTCTGTCAAAGCGCAGCAGGGGAGCTAACAGCCAATAGGAAGCACGCCTCGAGCGACCAATGGGAGCGCGGCGAGGGCTCAGAGGGGCAGATCAAGGTGCTGTGGAGAATGTCCGCTATACTTTGTAAGTCATAAATATTACTCCCACTTCACAAGCTGTGCTCATTTATATACACCCGCTCTCACACACACACAGTAAACTGCCTTGATTCAAGCGCGCCGCAGCCCACCGAGATCCATTGCTTTTCAATGAACGCTTTTGGAAACCCGTACGCATTAAACACCAAAAAAACACCACACACATTATTACTGCATATGTTTTATATGTGTTGAGGGGGGAGGTAGGTAAGTAGGTAGGGGCGGGGGGAGGGGGAGGTGAAGAGCGGTGGCGCAGTGGTTAGCGCACTGGGAATCGATCAGTGGTTAGCGCACTGCTAACCACTGATCGATTCCCGCGGACACGGCTACACCAACATCGTGAGTTGGCGAGTGGTGATTGCGTGCCCCCCCCCCCTCCTCATCCCCCTTCAACAAAATGTTGGCATCGTTTAGATGTTAACATTCGCGTCGACGTGAAGGTTGGATTTTAGCGTTGCGAAAAACGCAAAGGCTCGCTGTGAATTTGCTGGTGAGTGACGTCACAAAGCGCGCGCTGCCGACTGTCACGTGACGACAGAGGAGCGTGGGACCCCTCCCCCCACACACAACTCATCTGTGTTGGCGGCCCTGAGGTCGGGGTGGACACTCCACGTTGCTATGTCGGGGATCGGCATGGTGAAGACGGGACAACAGCTGACCACCCACGTGACACTGGACGCCATGGGGACGATGGCGCTGAAGCGACGCACTTTTGCAGCTACATTGTAAAAATAATCTCTTTAGAAATTGCTCGGTGCTGTTGTTGTTGTTGTTTGCTGTCCTTCCCCCGCGGTTGGCTACGTACGGTGCGAAAGAAGTTCAACGTACGGTATACACACACAACAACAACAACCGACATTCGCCACTAAGTGGCGGTGACGTCACCACGACGCTTGTGCCAGGCCATGTGCACCTTGAGACCACGTGGAAGTGTCGAACGCCCGCTGGCAGGAGGTCACGGGGCAGACCCAGCAGGTGCCACGGGTCGACTGACTGAGATGACCGAGATGACTGGCTGATGCACCACCTGTGCCCCCTACTGTACCAACTTGCTGTGCTTTAGCCACCCGGCGCTCCGCTCGTTGTTGTGAGCGTCGCTCCTCCGCCCTCCGTTGTTGTTGGAGGGCGACTGCCTCCAACTGCCCACACACGTACACCCACTCACGCACGTCACGCGTTGGCTTCATCTGCACTGCGACCGCTCCGGCTGATGGAGTGAACGCGCACAACAAATCCAACAGTCGACCACGTGCTCATTTACACGAAACTTTTATTTTATTTTCCTTCAATTAAACAATTTTTTGTTTACCTGCTAAGGCCCACTGAGCTATCTTGTATTGAAATCAAGTGATGACCCAAAGTTAATTTGATGTAATTGATTTTTGTGTGTGTGCGTGTGCAGTCGGTGGTGGGCGAGCTGGAATATCGTCTCCCTCCTCCCGAGCGGTCAGACATTTGTGACGATGTGTGACGAGGGGGGGGGGGGGTTGAGAAATGTGACGTCACATCAAAATGCGCAACTTTAAATAAATATAGACAACACGTTCTACTTAATTAAATAGACATTTTAATAAATGTTTTCTCCTACAACATCAGAGTGCAGCGCCACATGAAATACGCACTACAATGACAATAGTTTAAAGCGATTTGAAGCATGTTTTATTTGAGGGGGGGGGCAGAGCTTTGTGATGTCATATTTGAGGGGGGGGGGTCTGACTTTTTGTGACGCCGTGTGACTAGGGAGGGGGGTCAAAAATCGTCCAAAATCGCGTGACGTCATTTATGGACGGCCCCTAAGGCCCCACTGAGCTTTCTCGCTCTTTCTCAGAAGCGACCAGGCCACAAACGACAGCTCAACGAAGTGAGCTTATCATCATCATCCTCATGTAGAAATGTGTAGTAGCAGACAAAAACTCTAAACGCGTGATGTTGATTCTAAATGTGTAGGGGAAAACCCGGAGGAGCCGGAGAAAAAATCCACGCGACCACGGGGAGAGAGACACGCAAACTCCAAATATACAGCAGCAGCAGGCATCAGGGTCGGGATCGAACCCACGACCTCCTGTACACCAGACGAGGCAGTTAACATCTCATAGCCACCGTGGAACCTGAGTTAAGGCCGAGTTGACGTAGCAGAGCGGTCACCTGCAAAGGATGTCCACCGAAAACATCAGTGCTGTTTCAGCCGGGGCCGCATGAAAAGCGGCAGAGTGCACGTGGTGCGTGGCGCAGATGGTGCCGCTGGGACATCTGTGAAAAAAGCGCTTTACAGCTCACCGGATTCTTCCAGCACCTGGGTGCCTCCCGTGACCTCCTGCCAAGCGGCGAGCCCACGGAGTGCACCTAGCCTGGCACTGACCGCCGTGGTGACGTCACCCCCGCTTGGTGGCCTATGGCGGCTGCTTGTTGTGTGAGTGAAATGTTTGCGTGATGGAGTGATGCGATATTGTGCGGTGAGCCTTGGTGGAGCTGAGCTGCGTATCCCCGGCCAGCCGAGTTCGATTCCCGCTCACGGCCAACACCTGTGACGATGATTTGGATCGGGTCCTGGGGGCCTCCCGTAGGTCGACTCAGCCTTAAATGAGTACCTGGTGCGGTGTGTAAACGTCGGGCGTGGTGCTAGCTACCCACACCCTCGTGCGTTGTTCCGGCCTTCATAGATGCTCGCTGATAGAACTTGCCCCAACAGTCTGTTCAGGCTACACGGGGGATCTTTGTCTTTTTATAAGAGAGCATATGTGTGTGTGTGAGTATATGTGTGTGTGTGTGTGAGAATATGTTTGTGTATGTGTGTGTATGTATGTGTGTGTATGTGTATGTGTGTGTATATGTGTGTGAGTATATGTGTGTGTGTGAGTGTATGTGTGAATATATGGGTGTATGTGTGTGAGTATATGGGTGTGTGTATATGAGTGTGTGTATGAGTGTGTATGTGTGTGTGTGAGTGTGTGTGTATGTGTGTATGTGTGTGTGTATGTGTGTGTGTGTGTGAACCGGCCTTGAGATGCCTATCCTTGCCTCCGGGCTGTATTGAACGCGAGCGGTTTTATCTACAACTTTAAAACAACAACAAACAACGACGCATTAATACCAGAGAGACGGGGGGTAGGGGGGACGGGGGGGGGTCTGGGGTAGGTGATGGGTTTAGGGTTTGGAAGGAGGTGAGGGGAGAGAGGTGTGCATGAATGATGCGACATCAGATGTGTGTGTAGATACGTGTGTACGGTGACGATTATCTGAACCGGTCATGGGCCTCCCCTAGGTTGACTCAGCCTCAAATGAGTACCTGGTGCGGTGTGAACACATCGCCACTGGGGCTGGCCACCCACCCCCTCGTGTGCCGTGCCGTTCTTCATAGGTGCTCGCTAACAGCCACTTGCCCCTGCAGTCTGTTAAAGGCTACACGGGATATATGTGTAGTTGTGTGTACATGGTGTCCATATATGTGGGGAGCGACAGTGCAGCGGTGAACGCGCTGCGCTGCGAACCCGTTGACCTGGGTTCGATTCCCGCTCACGACCAACACCGGTGACGATAATCTGCACCGAGTCATCCTCAAGTGAAACACCAGCACTGGGGAGACAAAGGCGGCCGCTGGCCACCCACCTCCTCGCGTGACGCGCCGGCATTCATCGTTACTCGCTCACAGCCTGTCAAAGGACAAATGGGGTTTCTTTGTAGTTGTTATATTCGATGCATCTTAGCAGCACTTCATTTCTCAATCGATATATTCCACAACACTGCGAGGCTAAGCTTGACGTATAGATTTTATCGGCAGCGATCTCATCAACAGTCATCGGAATATATCAATCTAGATCGTATCAATCGCCCATGGTCATCATAGCCACGATCCGAACTAAGAATTATATAATATCAGCATCATCATCATTGTCCATCATCGGTATTCATCATCAATGTGACCACAACGATCATCATCATCATCATTACACAGCATCATCGTCACCGACCATCATCACCACCACCACTACCACACATAATCATCATCACCACCACCACCACCACTACCACACAATCATCATCAGCAACACCACCACCACACAATCATCATCATCACCACCACCACTACCACACACAATCATCATCACCACCACCACTACCACACACAATCATCATCACCACCACCACTACCACACACAATCATCATCACCACCACCACTACCACACAATCATCATCACCACCACTACCACACACAATCATCATCACCACCACTACCACTACCACACAATCATCACCACCACCACTACCACACAATCATCACCACCACTACTACCACACAATCATCACCACCACCACTACCACACACAATCATCTTCATCACCACCATCATCGTCAGATGGATAGATATTAGCACGCTGGGGATGACACCGAGACACGGGAGAGAGAGGACCGAGAGCGGTCGCGGAGCGGTGCGTCGCAGTGATCGTGACGTCGCGCGGACGCGCTCACCGCGGTCTCATCGGCCACCGCCATCGTCCTCATCAGCATCGTCGACGCGGTGTGAGCCCCCTTCCGCAGAAAGTCCATCGCCGCCAGTTCGCCGCGCTCACGTTGATGACCACCCCGGCTCGATCGGGTTAACGCGCCGCGCATTAACCGCTCTCTCGCGGCCCATTGCGAGTCGCGGCCTCGATCGATCCTCGATCGATGCGCGGGCCCGCGAGAGATTCATTAGCGCCCCTCGCAAAGGCAGCCGCTCGCCCACCGGAGCGGCGCACATCAGCACCGTAGCAGCCGGGCGTCCTCTTCCTCAGCCGAGGAGGTGCATCCGCTGTGAGCGGTCGCTCATTCAGCCGCGGTCGGCTACGTGCGGTGCGAAAGAAGTTCGGGGGGTAAGTCGGGGCTATGCGTGGACACTGCATATTGAACTTATTTCGCACTGCGCGTAGCCAGGCGCGCTAATCGGAGATGCGGCGGCGGACGGGGGGGAAGACAAACAAACGAACACACAAACAGCAGCGATATAAACGAAATGAAATTTCAATCGAGATTTCAAAGTGCACAGCTACGGTGGCTTCCAAATGTCCCCATCGCCCCCCCCCCCCCACGGCGTCCAGTCAACAAGTACTGCCACGTGGGAGGTCACCAGGCGTCCTGTCTCCGCCATACTGGTCCCCGGCATAGTAACGCGGAGTGTCCACCACTGGCTCAGCGGGGCCGCCGACACAGCCAAAGTCGGAGAGACGTGGGCGGGAGGCAAACAAAAAGAAACCAACACCCCGCGTCGTGGTTCCGGTGAGGTCCCCGATCCGTTCCTGGCCTCGCACACGGCGCGCCGTGGATACAACCTCCTCCAAAACGCCTCGTGGCAATTCCCGCAGCGGCTCATTGACGACGTCGCAACGTTCGAGAGGTCAGACTCTTAGGTTTTTTCGGTAAAGTCACGTAGGTAAAAACATTTTTTTTAACTAAAAGTGATAATAGAAATAAAGTAAAATAATACATTTATTATTTTATTTTTTTAACAAAAAATAATAATAGAAATAAAATAATAATAAAACAATTTTTGGTTATTTTGGTAAAGTCACGTAGAAGGGAAATAATAAAATAACAAAAATAAAACGTTATAAAATAATTCTCACGACGTTTTATTATTTTATTATTTCCCTTCTACGTGACTTTACCGAAAGAACCAAGAAGATGCATCCCTGCAGTCACGAAAGCTTGAAATCGAAAAATAAATGTATTATTTTATTTCTATTATTACTTATTTTATTATTTTACCTACGTGACTTTATTTACTAAACCTAAGAATATGAATCCTTGCAGTCATGAAAGCTTCAAATCTAGAATTCGAGAGGTCCTCAAACGCCTTCCCTTTAGTTTCCCGATGCGTAGCAAGGGACCCGCTCTTTGTCCGTCTCCCCCCTTCTCTCTCTTTGATATCTCGCCCTGGTCCCCTTTCATTTGCAGAGCTTTCAGCTCGCGAGCAGCAGCAGCAGCAGCGGCGGCCGAACAGTTACCCGGGGCCTCTCCCTGAGCCTCACAACTCGGTTCGGAGCCGACGTCCCGCGTCCACGTGCGTTTGAAGTTGGAGCCAGAGCTGCCTGCCACGGCGCGAGCCGGTCGGGCGGGCATCTGTTGAAGCCGTCACGGTCACCGCGGCGCGACGATGGGGCATTTAGCTTTGTGTGTGTGCGCGCGTATTCGTGTGTGTGTCAAATACATTTTCTTAGGCTTTTTTCGGTAAAGTCACGTAGGTCAAAAGTAAATGATAAAAGATAAATGATAAAAATAATCGAAGAAATAATAGAAATAAAATAATAAATAACGACGTTTCGGAGGCAACACAAGCTTCCGTCTTCAGGTGGAGCCGTCACAGCACGATTGCTGTATTAGCAATTATTATTAAAATGTTATTAAAATAATACATTTATTATTTTATTTCTATTACAGTATTACTTTTAGTATTTTTTGAAATTTTTTTACTAAAAGTAATAATATTGTTATAATAGAAATAAAATAATAAACTCGTTATTTTATTTTATTTCTATTATTACTGTATCAGCAATCGTGCTACATCAATCTTGATACAGCAATCTTGATACAGCAATCTTGATACAGCTATCGTGCTGTGGCGGTTCCACCTGAAGACGGAAGCTTGTGTTGCCTCCGAAACGTCGTGATTTTTATTTTATTTCTATTATTTATTCTATTATTTTTATTATTGAACTTTTATTATTTATTTTTACCTACGTGACTTTATCGAAAAAACCTAAGAGTATGAATCCTTGCAGTCACGAAAGCTTCAAATCTAGAATTAATATACATTTCTCGTTGCGGGGACGGGGGGCAGGACACGGTTCTGAATAGCGGAGCGGTCAATATGAACATCCGTGCATTGTCCAACGATCGCGGGGAAATGAGCGGATGCGATCTTGGTTCTGAAATTCGAGGCGGGATTCACCCAGCGGTACATTCCAACGCGATGTCTGTGACTCGATGTGGAGAGAGATGAGACTCGATATGTGGATCATCGCACTCTCATCGCACGGCCACATAAGCCGCGTGGGTATCGGCGGAAATGGCTCTCAGCCGCTCCGCAGTCCATCTCGTTTGCAAGATACGAGTTCGAAAGATGTTGGTTCATTGAAAATCTGCGTGAAGGTGGCTAGGAGATGTTAACTACCTCGCCTGGTGTACAGGAGGTCGTGGGTTCGATCCCGACGCTGACGCCTGCTGCTGTATATTTGGAGTTTGCGTGTCTCTCTCTCTCATCATCAGCTCGGTGGCTAGGAGATGTTAAGTACCTCGCCTGGTATACAGGAGGTCGTGGGTTCGATCCCGACCCTGACGCCTGCTGCTGTATATTTGGAGTTTGCGTGTCTCTCTCATCATCATCACGGTGGTTAGGAGATGTTAACTACCTCGCCTGGTATGCAGGAGGTCACGGTTTCGATCCCGACCCTGACGCCTGCTGCTGTATATTTGGAGTTTGCGTGTCTCTCTCTCTCATCATCATCACAGTGGCTAGGAGATGTTAACTATCTCGCCTAATCTACAGGAGGTCATGGGTTCGATCCCAGTCCTGACGCCTGCTGCTGTATATTTGGAGTTTGCGTGTCTCTCTCTCTCTCATCATCACGGTGGCTAGGATATGTTAACTACCTCACCTGGTATACAGTAGGTCACGGTTTCGATCCCGACCCTGACGCCTGCTGCTGTATATTTGGTGTTCCGCGTGTCTCTCTACCCCATGGTCGCGTGGATTTTTCCTCTGGGTCCTTCGGTTTTTCCCCCCTCCATATTGGGAATCAACGTCGCGCGTTTCGAGTTGATTTCGTTGCTATGAATGTCCGCGTGATAAGCCACTTCGATGGGCTTTCATTTGTGGCCAGGTCGTTTCTGGAGAGAGTCTAACACGTGGGCTTTCGCGACCAATATTATACATAATCAATGTTATTTTGGGTTTCATCGCGTAAATATAAATGCGTCGTTCAGCCCACCACATATCGACACAGCACATTCGTAGGGTGTGTCACGTGAACAAAAGTGTCAGCCAAATAGCCTGACGAAGCTGGCTTCAATCACCAACGAAACGACGTAGGGACGAACTGGCAGGTCTTGTTCACGCGTGTCCGATAAAATAACCTCCATCGCGTTGGAGATACTTTTCGATTTAAAGCTTTCGTGACTGCAGGGATTCATCTTCTTGGTTCTTTCGGTAAAGTCACGTAGAAGGGAAGTAATAAAAACAATTATCACGACGTTTCGGCCACAACGCAAGGACGGCTGCTTGCGTTGTGGCCGAAACGTCGTGAGAATTATTTTATTATGTTTTATTTTTATAGTTTTATTACATCCCTTCTACGTGACTTTACCGAAAGAACCAAGAAGTTGGAGATACTTGTTTGCATTCATGTGGAGAGAGATTTCGAGAGAGGAAAGAGAGGTGCCCAAGATGTGCGAGAGTCAGACGGATGGATTCTTGTCAGCCCACCCGCAAAAACCTGCTTCCCCGGACCTTAAAGGACGTCTCCCGCTCTGGCCGAAGAACAACGGACGGGGAGGGTTTCGAACAGAGCCAACGTCGAAACGAAACGGTTGAGAATGTCAACGCCGCCATGTGGCACCGTGGCGATGTGTACGAGCTCCGACACACCTGGGAAGGGGGCGTGGCATGCAGGGGGACACGTGGCCGTCACGACGTCAGAGCGCATGGCAGCAGAGAATGAGACGAGGTGAGACGGTGAATGGGGCTGGGTGTTGAGTGGAGGGGGGCAAGAAATGTTGCAGAGACTTTTTATTTTTTACTTTTAAACAACTTTTATTGCCGCCGGCAGCAACAGCACTGGAGGCGATTCCGGTACGAAATACACAAAGTCACCAGCAAACATCAAACGCTACAAATCCACGCGCTGTGGCGCTAAATGCACCGCGCACAACACGAAAGTAAAGTCACGTGGTGGCTGTGGTGGCTGTGGTGGTGGTTGTGGTGGTGGTGGTGGTTGTGGTTGTGGTGGTGGTGGTGGTTGTGGTGGTGGTGGTCATCGCGCACGCCACGGTGACGAGCGAGCGTTTTAGAAGGTGAACACCACGAGGGTGCCGTCCACGCTGGTACAGAGAGGGGCTTGTCCGTCCCCCCCGCCCCCCCCAGCGTTCGAAGAAGACGCGCTGCACATCACCGTGTGTGGTACATGGCGTGCTCCAGCCGGAGCCTTGAGCGGGCCCCTGAACACTGGAAGCGCAGAGCAGCCGTCAGTGTCACCTTGCAGCATCCTCTTCCTCGTTCTGTAACACCGCCATCTTGAACTTCTTTCGCACCGTACGTAGCTAACCGTGCTAAACAGAGGTGCGGTGGAAGGACAAGAAACTAAACACAAAACGCAATCCTAAACAAAAGGAGTTTTCAATCTAGATGATGATTTAAAAAGTGGATCGCTCCAGTGGCTTCCTATTAACGGACGGAAGAGCGTTCCAGACGGCCGCAGGAGCTCATCGAAAGCTCGCGATGCGAGGATGAGCGTGTGTAGGGTGTAGTGTGTGTAGTGTAGTGTGTGTAGTGTGTGTAGGGTGTAGTGTGTATAGTGTGTGTCTAGTGTGTGTGCAGTGTGTAGGGTGTGTGTAGTGTGTGTAGTGTGTGTGTAGGATGTAGTGTATGTGTAGTGTGTGTAGGGTGTTGTGTGTGTAGTGTGTGTAGTGTGTGTGTAATGTAGTGTGTGTTTAGTGTGTGTGTAGTGTGTGTAGTGTGTAGTGTGTGTGTAGGGTGTGTGTGTAGTGTAGTGTGTGTAGGGTGTGTAGTGTGTGTGTAGTGTGTGTGTGTAGTGTGTGTAGTGTGTGTGTAGGGTGTTGTGTGTGTGTAGTGTGTGTGTGTGTGTAGTGTGTGTAGGGTGTAGTGTGTGTAGTGTGTGTGTAGTGTTGTGTGTGTAGTGTATAGTGTAGTGTGTGTGTGGTATGTAGTGTGTGTGTAGTGTGTGTAGGGTGGTGTGTGTAGTGTAGTGTGTAGTGTGTGTAGTGTGTGTGTAGTGTGTAGGGTGTTGTGTGTGTAGGGTGTGTAGTGTGTGTGTAGTGTAGTGTGTGTGTAGTGTGTAGGGTGTTGTGTGTGTAGGGTGTAGGGTGTGTGTAGTGTAGTGTGTGTAGTGTGTGTGTGTATTGTAGTGTGTGTGTAGTGTGTGTAGTGTGAGTGTAGTGTGTGTGTAGTGTGTGTAGGGTGTAGTGTGTGTAGGGTGTTGGGTGTTGTGTGTGTAGTGTGTGTAGTGTGTGTAGTGTAGTGTGTGTAGTGTAGTGTGTGTGCAGTGTGTGTAGTGTAGTGTGTGTGTAGTGTGTGTGTAGTGTGTGTAGTGTATTGTGTGTAGTGTGTGTGTAGTATGTGTAGTGTAGTGTAGTGTCAGTGTAGTGTGTGTGTAGTGTGTGTAGGGTGTGTAGTGTATGTGTAGTGTGTGTGTAGTGTAGTGTGTGTAGTGTGTGTGTCGTGTGTGTGTGTAGTGTGTGTGTAGTGTAGTGTGTGTGTAGTGTGTGTAGTGTGTAGGGTGTGTGTGTGTAGGGTGTAGTGTGTGTGTGTAGTGTGTGTGTAGTGTAGTGTGTGTGTAGTGTGTAGTGTAGTGTGTGTGTAGTGTGTGTGTGTAGTATGTGTAGTGTGTAGTGTGTGTGTAGTGTGTGTAGTGTAGTGTGTGTGTAGTGTGTGTATAGTGTGTGTAGGGTGTAGTGTGTGTCGTGTTTGTAGGGTGTTTAGGGTGTTGTGTGTGTAGTTTGTGTAGTGTGTGTGTCGTGTGTGTAGGGTGTTGTGTGTGTGTAGTGTGTGTGTAGTGTGTGTGTCGTGTGTGTAGGGTGTAGTGTGTGTGTAGTGTGTGTGTGTAGTGTGTGTAGTGTGTGTGTAGTGTGTGTGTAGTGTGTGTAGTGTGTGTGTAGGGTGTTGTGTGTAGTGTGTGTAGGGTGTTGTGTGTGTGTGTAGTGTGTGTGTGTAGGGTGTTGTGTGTAGTGTGTGTAGGGTGTTGTGTGTGTAGTGTGTGTAGTGTGTAGTGTGTGTGTGTGGGGTGTGTGTGTAGTGTGTGTGTAGTGTGTGTAGTGTGTGTAGTGTGTGTAGTGTAGTGTGTGTGTAGTGTGTGTGTTGTGTGTTGGAGTGTGTGTGTAGTGTGTGTAGTGTGTGTGTAGTGTGTAGTGTGTGTGTAGTGTGTAGTGTGAGTGTAGTGTGTGTAGGGTGTTGTGTGTGTGTAGTGTGCGTAGTGTGTGTAGTGTAGTGTGTGTGTGTGTGTAGGGTGTGTGTGTAGTGTGTGTGTAGTGTGTGTAGTGTAGTGTGTGTGTAGTGTGTGTGTTGTGTGTTGGAGTGTGTGTGTGTAAAGTGTGTAGTGTGTGTGTAGTGTAGTGTGTGTGTAGTGTGTTGGAGTGTGTGTGTGTAGTGTGTGTGTTGTGTGTTGGAGTGTGTGTGTAGTGTGTGTGTAGTGTGTTGGAGTGTGTGTGTGTAGTGTGTGTGTAGTGTGTGTAGTGTGTGTGTAGTGTGTGTGTTGTGTGTTGGAGTGTGTGTGTGTAGTGTGTGTGTGTAGTGTGTATGTGTAGTGTGTGTGTAGTGTAGTGTGTAGTGTGTGTGTAGTGTGTGTGTAGTGTAGTGTGTGTGTAGTGTGTGTAGTGTAGTGTGTGTGTAGTGTAGTGTGTAGGGTGTGTAGTGTAGTGTGTGTGTAGTGTAGTGTGTAGGGTGTGTGTGTGTGTAGTGTGTGTGTAGTGTGTGTGTAGGGTGTGTGTGTGTAGGGTGTGTGTGTGTAGGGTGTGTGTGTGTGTAGGGTGTTGTGTGTGTGTAGGGTGTGTGTGTGTAGGGTGTGTGTGTGTAGGGTGTGTGTGTGTAGGGTGTGTGTGTGTAGTGTGTGTGTAGGGTGTGTGTGTGTAGGGTGTGTGTGTGTAGGGTGTGTGTGTGTAGGGTGTGTGTGTGTGTAGTGTGTGTGTAGTGTAGGGTGTTGTGTGTGTAGGGTGTTGTGTGTTGGGTGTTGTGTGTTGGAGTGGGCGGGGTGATTTCTGGTCGCGCACGAGGCCCCTGGGGCTGTCAAGCGGCGCGCGCGACCCTCATTAGCGCGCGCCCGCGTGGCAGAGACAAAGACAAAGGCACCCACACCCCCGCATAGCCTTCACAGACTTTCGGGGCAAGTGCTGTCAGTGGCGAGTCGCGGCACCTACGAAGGCTACCGGCACTGTGGCACACGAGGGGGTGGGTGGCCAACACCACGCCCGGCCGCCTTTGTCTCCCTCGTGGCCCAGGATTGCTGTGGTCGTGAGCAGGAGTCCAACTCGGGCCCGCTGGGTTCCTAACGCAATGCGCTCACCGCTAACACTAAGAACTCACATACACACACACACACACGCGCGCGCACGAGAAATTACTCAATAAACTTTTTGTGTTAGATCGCGTTATTTCTGAATGTGTCGTAACCCTCCACCACCCGGCACGGCCAATCAGCTCAAAAAAAGTGTCACGTTGACAAAAGACAAAATAGTTCACTACTTTAGCCCACTGGTGCGCATTTACAGTTTTGAGTTCGACGTTTCGCTAGTCATTACATCCAGCATCATCGGGCAAATTCGCCAGAATGGTGAAATAACTGCATTGTTATAAATCTGTAATTATATCATGGTCCTAATTCATTATTGTTCTTAAGTTATTGCGTGCTATGTCATGCTACTCGTGAACGTGCTTTACGCGCACACACACACACAAAGATAAAGACCCCCACCCCTCCGTATAGCCTCTAACAGACTGTAGGGGCAAGTGCTGTTAGCGAGTAGCAGCGCCTATGAAGGCTACCGGGCACTGTGGCACACGAGGGGGAGCGATGGCCAGCACCACGCCCGGCCGCCTTTGTCTCTCCGCCCAGTGGCGATGTTCACGACACGCCCCACAAGGTGCTCGTTTGAGGCTGAGTCGACCTAGGGGAGGCCCAGGACCCGTTCAGATAATCGTCACTGGGTGTTGGTGGCCGTGAGCGGGAATCGAACTCGGGTGCCGAGCGCAGCGTAGCGCTCACCGCTTCCCACACACGCACAGACAAAGGTCACCCGGATAGCCGTTACAGGCTGTTGGGGCCTAGTGCTGTTAGCGAACACCTATGTGCGTGTGCGTGTGTGTGCACATGCGCGCACACGCACACATTTAAGCGCACGCACACATGCACACACACACACAACAACAACAACAACCGCCATTCGCCACTAAGTAGCGGTGACGTCACCACGACGCTTGTGCCAGGTCATGTGCACCTTGAGGCCACGTGAAGTGTCGAACGCCCGCTGGCAGGAGGTCACGGGACAGACCCAGCAGGTGCAACGGGTCGACTGACTGAGATGACCGAGATGACTGGCTGATGCACCACCTGTGCCCCCTACTGTATAAACTTGCTGTGCTTTAGCCACCCGGCGCTCCGTCGGTTGTTGTGAGCGTCGCTCCTCCGCCCTGGAGGGCGACTGCCTCCAACTTCCCAGTAGCGTCCTTCACGAGCCTCCTCCACAGAGGCCGATCTTGACACCGGTGGTACCAGTCATCGGCAAGTCCACTCAGCTCCACGTCCTCCTGTACCACATCACTCCATCTCTTCTCTAGCCCGTGCCGCGCCAGTTTAGCCCCTCGATCCGGCCGAACAAAAGCTGTTTAGGCATGCGGTGGCTGGGCATGCGGGCTACATGACCCAGCCAAAGCAGCCTTGCCTGCAGGAGGAGCTCAACGATGGACTTTGCCTAGATCTTTCAAAGATTTGTGAGCTCCTCACACAATCCAGCCTGGTTAAACCCAGGATGGATCGTAGGCAGGCCAGCCTAAATGTTTCCAACCGGCGAAGATGCTCCATTAGGGGGGTCCACGTTTCGCAAGCGTAGAGAAGGGAGGGAATGACTGTGGCCGAGAAGACCTGAAGCTTCATGCGGAGCGACAGACCAGGTAGCTTCCACACAGCGCTACGCAACAGATGAAAATATATTTCCGCTCGACTGATTCGGAGTGAGACCTCTGCTGTTAAACTGGAGCCGGTCATAAGCACACTGCCCAGGTATGGGAAACTCTCCACTCTCTCCACTACTGCCCTATCACCGATTGGGAGTTGTGGGGGTGGAGTGTCTGATGGTACAACATATCCAGGCAGGTGCTTAGTTTTGGTGGGGCTGATGGTAAGGCCCCACTTCTTAGTGGCACGCTCCAGTCTCAGCAGCAGTGTCTCCAACGTCTCTTCTGAATGAGCAGCTATTACCAAATCATCGGCATACATAACGTGGTTGACCAATAGGGAGCCATCCCTTGATCGCACCTGGGCGTCGATCAGCCTCCCATTTTATCTGTACCAAATGGAAATTCCCCCGGTACAGCTATTGAAGGCTTCACGAACTACGCGGTCGAAATAGATGTTAATATAATTTGGGAGCCAGAGAACATCCCTGTCGCACCCCAAGGTGTACAGGGAAAGGCTCTGACTCCCGGCCACGTAGTTATACCCGGGCCCGCTCACCATCATGAAGGTCCTTCATGATCGTGAGCAGAGCGTCAGGGACTCCGAAAGCACGAAGAACAACCCAGAGCCCAGGCCTACTGATGGTATCATAGGCCTTGACCAGGTCAATAAAGCAGAGATGTAGGTCTTGTTGGAATTCCCTACACCTCTGCTGTAGCAGACGGACAGAAAATATGGCATCTGTGCAGGACCGCCCTTTCCTGAAACCGCATTGTGGCTCCACAAGCCTCTCCTCAGCGTGCCTAGCAAGGCGATGTTGAATAATCCTTGCCAGGACCTTTCCCAGCACACTGAGGAGTGAGATGCCACTGTAGTTGTTAGAGTCTGTGCGGTCCCCCTTCTTAAAGGGGGACCACCAGGGCATCCTTCCAATCCTGCGGAACTCGTCCAGTGGTCCAGACTGTCGTTATGAGGTCATATAGGGCAGTCCGTGCACAAACGCCACCCTCCCTCAGCATTTCGCTTGGGAGATCATCTCTTCCCGGTGCCTTTCCTAGTCTCAGACTCCGGATCGCCTTCAGTACTTCCTCAACAGATGGCACCTCAGCCAGCCACTCACAGGGGGCAGTGGCGGCTCCTGCAAAATCTCTCAGGGGGGACAAATGTCTGGATGATTGATAAGGATAAGGTCCACCCATGCAATGGATAAATTAACAGCTTAAGCATGTAAAGGCAACTTCACTTCTTTAATATTAATGAAAAATAAAGTGACTCTTACAATACATCTTGTTTGTTTCTATACTCACTATTAAAACAAACCACTCAAGTTTCTTTTATTAAAGATTCCACTAGGTGGCGACAAATTATATTGTTGGATGAAACGTGCTTACGTATGATGACGTAAACACGTATGATGACGTAAGCACGTTAGGGCGAGCCCTCCCGGAAGCCATAGAGAATGCATTGCAGCGCCCCCGTTCGAAAAAAAACATCTTTGAATGTAAGTCTATGGGGCCACTCGGGGCGATTCTCAGCTGGAGGGAAATCGCCCAAAAAGAGGCGGTACTCCACAGAACGTAGCATGACGCTGATTGGACTATATCCAGAGGCACAGTGACGGCTAGCGTGACTCTGGTTGAATGACATTGGTGGTGCGTCGCCCAATCGCCCTAATGAAGAAACCGCCCCTGACAGGGGGTGACCACTTCCAATATTTGAGGCACCGCAGCCTCAGCAGGGTTATCCCCACTTTGTGCCATGATGTTTTCCTGGCTGAGGGATTTCCCCTCCCCCAAGACCTCACAGAAATGCTCAGCAAATCTGCAAACCTGTTCCTGGGGCTTGGAGATTGGATCACCGTTTTTTTCCCCTAATGATGGTAATCGGTGTGGCGCTGCAGGTTACTTTTTTGATGGAGTTAAATAGTGATTTGTGATCACGGGCCACTGAAGCAGACTCTATCTCTTCAGAAGGGTGGGATAAACCTCCTCATTCTTTGACGTGGGATGCTGTAGCCGATGAGAGTGGGCCAGTCGCTTTTTCTCAACTAACCTGAACACCTCCTCTGTCAGCCAGGGTTTCTGGGGAGGTCTGGACCGTGTACCCAAAGCAGCCATTGCAGCTGCATGAGTCACAGTCCTAAACCTCGCCCATTTACACTCGACATCAGGAGGAGTGGGGGACGATGCCAACCCCAGCTGCAAGCGATGATGAAATTCTCGCTTGCAACTTTCATCAGCTAACTGAGACCAAGCCACTTTAGGTTGCAATGGGGTCCTGGGTGTACACCCACTACCGGAGTGGAAGAATGGCAGGCGCATCTTACAGATGACAAGTCGATGGTCAGAGGGCAGATCAGATCCACGGTAGGTCCTGGTGTCAAGGACATGGGCTCGCATCCGCTGGTCCGTCACTATGTAGTCCAGCAGATGTTCTTGCTTGGACCCGGCATGCATCCATGATGTTGTGTGGATGCGCCGATGCCGGAAGAGCGTGTTGGTAATTACAAGCCCATGGGCTGCACAAAAATCTAGCAGCCTCCTACAGTTGTTATTGAGCTGATCTGGCCCATGCCTTCCAATCACTCCAGCTCAGGTGCTAGCATCATGACCAACTCGGGCATTGAAGTCAACCAACAAGATTACTCTGTCCCGAGTGGCCACTTTAGCCAGCACCTGTGACAGGAGGTCATAAAAGGCATCTGACTCATCGGCTTTGCCTGCATCCCTCCACGGATGTTCGTCTTCGGTGGGGTCATAAGTAACCACGACCACCACTCCTCGCCTCCGGTTGATGGGAAGGCGAGTCCAAAGTATCCTGGGGCTTACAGCTTCCCACACCTCACCGCCACGCTCCCACCTCCCCTTCATTCTTTTGCTCAGAAGAAGAGCCACACCCTGTTGTTTGGCAGTCTCCTGCCCCGAGTGGAGGACTGTCCACCCCTCATGGTGGCAGGAGCCAGAACCGATCCACCGGACCTCCTGAATGCCACAGAGATCCAGGTGGTACCGGTCCAGCTCCCGACAAAGGAGTGGCAGCCTCTCCTCCGCAGTGAGCGTTCGAACATTCCACGTGGCCATCCATAGTGGTTTTTCGTTGTTTCTGGAGAAGCCCCGAGGGTGAAGATTCAATCTCCTGGCGTCATAGAAGCCTGTCCCCCCGGGGCCTCCGGCACAAGCTTATTTGTTACAAATTTATGTTTCATTCGTAGTTTAGTGGCAATGAATTGAGGATGGAGGGGTTACCAGCCCCTCGCACTCGTCCAAAGCCCCCGTTCAGCCACTGTGGTGGTCGCAGACGCCATAAAGGGGAGAAGCCAATGGTTATTGGCCGTCCCCCCACAGCGCTGTCCACGACAGTGTTGCCCATCCGGCACCGCGAGGAGGTAGGGGTTGTTTTGCCGGACAGCACACACACACACAAGCACACACACGCACGCACGCACACACGCACACTAGTGAACACACACGCACACACACGTACACACACTAGTGAACACTCACACACACACGCACACATGCACACGTACACACATACACACTCACCCCGCGGGAGTCGCGCTTGGCTTGCCACGTGACGCGCCGTGTCGTGTGGCGCGTGTATCCCCGCGGCACCAGAGCGCGTGTGTGTGCGCGTGTGTGTGTGTGTGCGTGTGTGCACTAGTGTGCGTGTGCACTAGTGTGCGTGTGTGTGTGTGCCTGTGAGTGTGTGCGTGTGTGCGTGTGTGCGTGTGTGCGTGTGTGTGTATGTGTGTGCGTGTTTGTGTGCGTGTGTGTGTATGTGTGCGTGTGTGTATGTGTGTGTGTGCACTAGTATGCGTGTGTGTGTTCACTAGTGTGTGTGTGTGCGTTAACTAGTGTGTGTGTGTTCACTAGTGTGTGTGTGTTCACTAGTGTGTGTGTGTGTGTTCACTAGTGTGTGTGTGTTCACTAGTGTGTGTGTGTTCACTAGTGTGCGTGTGTTCACTAGTGTGTGTGTGTTCACTAGTGTGTGTGTGTTCACTAGTGTGTGTGTGTTCACTAGTGTGTGTATGTTCACTAGTGTGTGTGTGTGTGTGTTCACTAGTGTGTGTGTGTGTGTTCACTAGTGTGTGTGTGTGTGTGTTCACTAGTGTGTGTGTGTGTGTGTTCACTAGTGTGTGTGTGTGTTCACTAGTGTGTGTGTGTGTGTGTGTTCACTAGTGTGTGTGTGTTCACTAGTGTGTGTGTGTGTGTTCACTAGTGTGTGTGTGTTCACTAGTGTGTGTGTGTGTGTTCACTAGTGTGTGTGTGTTCACTAGTGTGTGTGTGTTCACTAGTGTGTGTGTGTATGTTCACTAGTGTGTGTGTGTTCACTAGTGTGTGTGTGTTCACTAGTGTGTGTGTGTGTTCACTAGTGTGTGTGTGTATGTTCACTAGTGTGTGTGTGTTCACTAGTGTGTGTGTGTTCACTAGTGTGTGTGTGTTCACTAGTGTGTGTGTGTATGTTCACTAGTGTGTGTGTGTTCACTAGTGTGTGTGTGTATGTTCACTAGTGTGTGTGTGTGCGTTAACTAGTGTGTGTGTGTTCACTAGTGTGTGTGTGTGTTCACTAGTGTGTGTGTGTGTTCACTAGTGTGTGTGTGTTCACTAGTGTGTGTGTATGTTCACTAGTGTGTGTGTGTGTGTTCACTAGTGTGTGTGTGTTCACTAGTGTGTGTGTGTTCACTAGTGTGTGTGTGTGTTCACTAGTGTGTGTGTGTTCACTAGTGTGTGTGTGTGTTCACTAGTGTGTGTGTGTTCACTAGTGTGTGTGTGTGTTCACTAGTGTGTGTGCGTTAACTAGTGTGTGTGTGTTCACTAGTGTGTGTGTGTTCACTAGTGTGTGTGTGTGTTCACTAGTGTGTGTGTGTTCACTAGTGTGTGTGTGTGTTCACTAGTGTGTGTATGTGTGTTCACTAGTGTGTGTGTGTGTTCACTAGTGTGTGTGTGTTCACTAGTGTGTGTGTGTTCACTAGTGTGTGCGTGTGTTCACTAGTGTGTGTGTGTGTTCACTAGTGTGTGTGTGTTCACTAGTGTGTGTGTGTTCACTAGTGTGTGTGTGTGTTCACTAGTGTGTGTGTGTGTTCACTAGTGTGTGTGTGTTCACTAGTGTGTGTGTGTTCACTAGTGTGTGTGTGTTCACTAGTGTGTGTGTGTTCACTAGTGTGTGCGTGTGTTCACTAGTGTGTGTGTGTTCACTAGTGTGTGCGTGTGTTCACTAGTGTGTGCGTGTGTTCACTAGTGTGTGTGTATGTTCACTAGTGTGTGTGTTCACTAGTGTGTGCGTGTGTTCACTAGTGTGTGTGTGTTCACTAGTGTGTGCGTGTGTTCACTAGTGTGTGTGTGTGTTCACTAGTGTGTGTGTTCACTAGTGTGTGTGCGTGTGTTCACTAGTGTGTGTGTGTGTTCACTAGTGTGTGTGTTCACTAGTGTGTGTGTATGTTCACTAGTGTGTGTGTTCACTAGTGTGTGTGTGTGTTCACTAGTGTGTGTGTTCACTAGTGTGTGTGTGTGTTCACTAGTGTGTGTGTTCACTAGTGTGTGTGTGTGTTCACTAGTGTGTGTGTTCACTAGTGTGTGTGTGTGTTCACTAGTGTGTGTGTTCACTAGTGTGTGTGTGTGTTCACTAGTGTGTGTGCGTGTGTTCACTAGTGTGTGTGTGTTCACTAGTGTGTGCGTGTGTTCACTAGTGTGTGTGTGTATGTTCACTAGTGTGTGTGTTCACTAGTGTGTGTGCGTGTGTTCACTAGTGTGTGTGTTCACTAGTGTGTGTGTATGTTCACTAGTGCGTGTGTTCACTAGTGTGTGTGTGTGTGTTCACTAGTGTGTGTGTTCACTAGTGTGTGTGCGTGTGTTCACTAGTGTGTGTGTGTTCACTAGTGTGTGTGTTCACTAGTGTGTGTGCGTGTGTTCACTAGTGTGTGTGTATGTTCACTAGTGTGTGTGTGTTCACTAGTGTGTGTGTTCACTAGTGTGTGTGCGTGTGTTCACTAGTGTGTGTGTGTGTTCACTAGTGTGTGTGTTCACTAGTGTGTGTGTATGTTCACTAGTGCGTGTGTTCACTAGTGTGTGTGTGTGTGTTCACTAGTGTGTGTGTTCACTAGTGTGTGTGTGTGTTCACTAGTGTGTGTGTGTGTTCACTAGTGTGTGTGTGTGTTCACTAGTGTGTGTGTGTGTGTTCACTAGTGTGTGTGTTCACTAGTGTGTGTGTGTGTTCACTAGTGTGTGTGTGTGTTCACTAGTGTGTGTGTGTTCACTAGTGTGTGTGTGTGTTCACTAGTGTGTGTGTGTTCACTAGTGTGTGTGTTCACTAGTGTGTGTGTGTGTTCACTAGTGTGTGTGTGTGTTCACTAGTGTGTGTGTGTTCACTAGTGTGTGTGTGTGTGTTCACAAGTGTGTGTGTGTTCACTAGTGTGTGTGTGTTCACTAGTGTGTGTGTGTGTTCACTAGTGTGCGTGTGTTCACTAGTGTGTGTGTGTGTGTTCACTAGTGTGTGTGTGTGTTCACTAGTGTGTGTGTGTGTGTTCACTAGTGTGTGTGTTCACTAGTGTGTGTGTATGTTCACTAGTGTGTGTGTTCACTAGTGTGTGTGTGTGTTCACTAGTGTGTGTGTTCACTAGTGTGTGTGTGTGTTCACTAGTGTGTGTGTTCACTAGTGTGTGTGTGTGTTCACTAGTGTGTGTGTGTTCACTAGTGTGTGTGTTCACTAGTGTGTGTGTGTGTTCACTAGTGTGCGTGTGTTCACTAGTGTGTGTGTGTTCACTAGTGTGTGTGTGTGTTCACTAGTGTGTGTGTTCACTAGTGTGTGTGTGTTCACTAGTGTGTGTGTGTGTTCACTAGTGTGTGTGTGTGTTCACTAGTGTGTGTGTTCACTAGTGTGTGTGTGTGTTCACTAGTGTGTGTGTTCACTAGTGTGTGTGTTCACTAGTGTGTGTGTGTGTTCACTAGTGTGTGTGTGTGTGTTCACTAGTGTGTGTGTGTTCACTAGTGTGTGTGTTCACTAGTGTGTGTGTGTTCACTAGTGTGTGTGTGTGTGTTCACTAGTGTGCGTGTGTTCACTAGTGTGTGTGTGTTCACTAGTGTGTGTGTGTGTTCACTAGTGTGTGTGTGTTCACTAGTGTGTGTGTGTGTTCACTAGTGTGTGTGTGTGTTCACTAGTGTGTGTGTTCACTAGTGTGTGTGTTCACTAGTGTGTGTGTGTGTTCACTAGTGTGTGTGTTCACTAGTGTGTGTGTGTTCACTAGTGTGTGTGTTCACTAGTGTGTGTGTGTGTGTTCACTAGTGTGTGTGTGTTCACTAGTGTGTGTGTGTTCACTAGTGTGTGCGTGTGTTCACTAGTGTGTGCGTGTGTTCACTAGTGTGTGCGTGTGTTCACTAGTGTGTGTGTGTTCACTAGTGTGTGTGTGTGTGTTCACTAGTGTGTGTGTGTGTTCACTAGTGTGTGTGTGTTCACTAGTGTGTGCGTGTGTTCACTAGTGTGTGCGTGTGTTCACTAGTGTGTGTGTGTGTTCACTAGTGTGTGTGTGTGTTCACTAGTGTGTGTGTGTGTTCACTAGTGTGTGTGTGTTCACTAGTGTGTGCGTGTGTTCACTAGTGTGTGTGTGTGTTCACTAGTGTGTGTGTGTGTTCACTAGTGTGTGTGTGTTCACTAGTGTGTGCGTGTGTTCACTAGTGTGTGTGTGTGTTCACTAGTGTGTGCGTGTGTTCACTAGTGTGTGCGTGTGTTCACTAGTGTGTGCGTGTGTTCACTAGTGTGTGCGTGTGTTCACTAGTGTGTGTGTGTGTTCACTAGTGTGTGTGTGTTCACTAGTGTGTGCGTGTGTTCACTAGTGTGTGCGTGTGTTCACTAGTGTGTGCGTGTGTTCACTAGTGTGTGTGTGTGTTCACTAGTGTGTGTGTGTTCACTAGTGTGTGCGTGTGTTCACTAGTGTGTGCGTGTGTTCACTAGTGTGTGCGTGTGTTCACTAGTGTGTGCGTGTGTTCACTAGTGTGTGCGTGTGTTCACTAGTGTGTGTGTGTTCACTAGTGTGTGTGTGTTCACTAGTGTGTGTGTGTGTTCACTAGTGTGTGCGTGTGTTCACTAGTGTGTGTGTGTGTTCACTAGTGTGTGTGTGTTCACTAGTGTGTGCGTGTGTTCACTAGTGTGCGTGTGTTCACTAGTGTGTGTGTGTTCACTAGTGTGTGCGTGTGTTCACTAGTGTGTGCGTGTGTTCACTAGTGTGTGTGTGTTCACTAGTGTGTGTGTGTTCACTAGTGTGTGTGTGTGTTCACTAGTGTGTGCGTGTGTTCACTAGTGTGTGCGTGTGTTCACTAGTGTGTGTGTGTGTTCACTAGTGTGTGTGTGTTCACTAGTGTGTGTGTGTGTGTTCACTAGTGTGTGTGTGTGTTCACTAGTGTGTGCGTGTGTTCACTAGTGTGTGTGTGTGTTCACTAGTGTGCGTGTGTTCACTAGTGTGTGTGTGTTCACTAGTGTGTGTGTGTTCACTAGTGTGTGCGTGTGTTCACTAGTGTGTGTGTGTGTTCACTAGTGTGTGTGTGTGTTCACTAGTGTGTGTGTTCACTAGTGTGTGTGTGTGTGTTCACTAGTGTGTGCGTGTGTTCACTAGTGTGTGTGTGTTCACTAGTGTGTGTGTGTGTTCACTAGTGTGTGTGTGTGTGTTCACTAGTGTGTGTGTGTGTGTTCACTAGTGTGTGTGTGTGTTCACTAGTGTGTGTGTGTTCACTAGTGTGTGTGTGTTCACTAGTGTGTGCGTGTGTTCACTAGTGTGTATGTGTGTGTGTTCACTAGTGTGCGTGTGTGCGTGTGTGTGTTCACTAGTGTGCGTGTGTGTGTATGTGTGTGTGTGCACTAGTATGCGTGTGTGTTCACTAGTGTGTGTGTGTTCACTAGTGTGTGTGTGTTCACTAGTGTGTGTGTGTGTGTTCACTAGTGTGTGTGTGTGTGTTCACTAGTGTGTGTGTGTTCACTAGTGTGTGCGTGTGTTCACTAGTGTGTGTGTGTGTGTTCACTAGTGTGTGTGTGTGTGTTCACTAGTGTGTGTGTGTTCACTAGTGTGTGTGTGTGTGTTCACTAGTGTGTGTGTGTTCACTAGTGTGTGTGTGTTCACTAGTGTGTGTGTGTGTGTTCACTAGTGTGTGTGTGTGTGTTCACTAGTGTGCGTGTGTTCACTAGTGTGTGTGTGTTCACTAGTGTGTGTGTGTGTGTTCACTAGTGTGTGTGTGTTCACTAGTGTGTGTGTGTTCACTAGTGTGTGTGTGTGTTCACTAGTGTGTGTGTGTGTTCACTAGTGTGTGTGTGTTCACTAGTGTGTGTGTGTTCACTAGTGTGTGTGTGTGTGTTCACTAGTGTGTGTGTGTGTGTTCACTAGTGTGTGTGTGTGTGTTCACTAGTGTGTGTGTGTTCACTAGTGTGTGTGTGTGTGTTCACTAGTGTGTGTGTGTTCACTAGTGTGTGTGTGTGTTCACTAGTGTGTGGGGAGTTGGGAGCGGTGGTGTAGTGGTTAGCGCGCTGCGCTACGAACCCGGCGACCCGAGTTCGATTCCCTCTCACGGCCAAAATCAGTGACAATTATCTGAACTTGTCTTGGGCCTCCCCTAGGTCGACTCAACCTCAAATGAGTACCTGGTGCGGAGTGCAAACATCGCCACTGGGGAGACAAAGGCGGCCGGACGTGGTGCTGGCCACCCAATTCCTCGTGTGCCGTTCTGGCCTTCAATGGTGCTAGCTAACAGCACTTTCCCCAACATTCTGTCAAGGCTATACGGGGGATCACCTGGTTCAGACTCTCACCTGGTTCAGACTCTCATCTGGTTCAGGCTCTCATCTGGTTCAGTCTCTCATCTGGTCCAGTCTCTCACCTGGTTCAGATTCTCACCTGGTTCAGTCTCCCACCTGGTTCAGTCTCTCACCTGGTTCAGACCCTCACCTGGTTCAGTCTCTCACCTGGTTCAGTCTCTCACCTGGTTCAGTCTCTCACCTGGTTCAGTCTCTCATCTGGTTCAGTCTCTCATCTGGTCCAGTCTCTCACCTGGTTCAGATTCTCACCTGGTTCAGTCTCTCACCTGGTTCAGATTCTCACCTGGTTCAGTCTCTCACCTGGTTCAGTCTCTCACCTGGTTCAGTCTCTCACCTGGTTCAGTCTCTCACCTGGTTCAGTCTCTCATCTGGTCCAGTCTCTCATCTGGTCCAGTCTCTCACCTGGTTCAGATTCTCACCTGGTTCAGTCTCTCACCTGGTTCAGTCTCTCACCTGGTTCAGTCTCTCACCTGGTTCAGTCTCTCTCCTGGTTCAGTCTCTCACCTGGTTCAGTCTCTCACCTGGTTCAGTCTCTCTCCTGGTTCAGTCTCTCACCTGGTTCAGTCTCTCACCTGGTTCAGACTCTCACCTGGTTCAGACTCTCATCTGGTTCAGGCTCTCACCTGTTTCAGTCCTGCACCTGGTTCAGTCTCTCACCTGGTTCAGTTTCTCACCTGGTTCAGTCTCTCATCTGGTTCAGTCTCTCATCTGGTCCAGTCTCTCACCTGGTTCAGATTCTCACCTGGTTCAGTCTCCCACCTGGTTCAGTCTCTCACCTGGTTCAGACCCTCACCTGGTTCAGTCTCTCACCTGGTTCAGTCTCTCACCTGGTTCAGTCTCTCATCTGGTTCAGTCTCTCACCTGGTTCAGATTCTCACCTGGTTCAGTCTCTCACCTGGTTCAGTCTCTCACCTGGTTCAGTCTCTCACCTGGTTCAGTCTCTCATCTGGTCCAGTCTCTCATCTGGTCCAGTCTCTCACCTGGTTCAGATTCTCACCTGGTTCAGTCTCTCACCTGGTTCAGTCTCTCACCTGGTTCAGTCTCTCACCTGGTTCAGTCTCTCTCCTGGTACAGTCTCTCACCTGGTTCAGTCTCTCACCTGGTTCAGTCTCTCTCCTGGTTCAGTCTCTCACCTGGTTCAGTCTCTCACCTGGTTCAGACTCTCACCTGGTTCAGACTCTCATCTGGTTCAGGCTCTCACCTGTTTCAGTCCTGCACCTGGTTCAGTCTCTCACCTGGTTCAGTTTCTCACCTGGTTCAGTCTCTCATCTGGTTCAGTCTCTCATCTGGTCCAGTCTCTCACCTGGTTCAGATTCTCACCTGGTTCAGTCTCCCACCTGGTTCAGTCTCTCACCTGGTTCAGACCCTCACCTGGTTCAGTCTCTCACCTGGTTCAGTCTCTCACCTGGTTCAGTCTCTCATCTGGTTCAGTCTCTCATCTGGTCCAGTCTCTCACCTGGTTCAGATTCTCATCTGGTCCAGTCTCCCACCTGGTTCAGTCTCTCACCTGGTTCAGACCCTCACCTGGTTCAGTCTCTCACCTGGTTCAGTCTCTCACCTGGTTCAGTCTCTCATCTGGTTCAGTCTCTCATCTGGTCCAGTCTCTCACCTGGTTCAGATTCTCACCTGGTTCAGTCTCCCACCTGGTTCAGTCTCTCATCTGGTTCAGTCTCTCATCTGGTCCAGTCTCTCACCTGGTTCAGATTCTCACCTGGTTCAGTCTCCCACCTGGTTCAGTCTCTCACCTGGTTCAGACCCTCACCTGGTTCAGTCTCTCACCTGGTTCAGTCTCTCACCTGGTTCAGTCTCTCATCTGGTTCAGTCTCTCATCTGGTCCAGTCTCTCACCTGGTTCAGATTCTCACCTGGTTCAGTCTCCCACCTGGTTCAGTCTCTCACCTGGTTTAGACCCTCACCTGGTTCAGTCTCTCACCTGGTTCAGTCTCTCACCTGGTCCAGTCTCTCATCTGGTCCAGTCTCTCACCTGGTTCAGATTCTCACCTGGTTCAGTCTCTCACCTGGTTCAGTCTCTCACCTGGTTCAGTCTCTCACCTGGTTCAGTCTCTCACCTGGTTCAGTCTCTCACCTGGTTCAGTCTTTCTCCTGGTTCAGTCTCTCACCTGGTTCAGTCTCTCACCTGGTTCAGTCTCTCTCCTGGTTCAGTCTCTCACCTGGTTCAGTCTCTCACCTGGTTCAGACTCTCACCTGGTTCAGACTCTCATCTGGTTCAGGCTCTCACCTGTTTCAGTCCTGCACCTGGTTCAGTCTCTCACCTGGTTCAGTTTCTCACCTGGTTCAGTCTCTCATCTGGTTCAGTCTCTCATCTGGTCCAGTCTCTCACCTGGTTCAGATTCTCACCTGGTTCAGTCTCTCACCTGGTTCAGTCTCTCACCTGGTTCAGTCTCTCACCTGGTTCAGTCTCTCACCTGGTTCAGTCTCTCATCTGGTTCAGTCTCTCATCTGGTCCAGTCTCTCACCTGGTTCAGATTCTCACCTGGTTCAGTCTCCCACCTGGTTCAGTCTCTCACCTGGTTCAGACCCTCACCTGGTTCAGTCTCTCACCTGGTTCAGTCTCTCACCTGGTTCAGTCTCTCACCTGGTTCAGTCTCTCATCTGGTTCAGTCTCTCATCTGGTCCAGTCTCTCACCTGGTTCAGACCCTCACCTGGTTCAGTCTCTCACCTGGTTCAGTCTCTCACCTGGTTCAGTCTCTCACCTGGTTCAGTCTCTCATCTGGTTCAGTCTCTCATCTGGTCCAGTCTCTCACCTGGTTCAGATTCTCACCTGGTTCAGTCTCCCACCTGGTTCAGTCTCTCACCTGGTTCAGACCCTCACCTGGTTCAGTCTCTCACCTGGTTCAGTCTCTCACCTGGTTCAGTCTCTCATCTGGTTCAGTCTCTCATCTGGTCCAGTCTCTCACCTGGTTCAGATTCTCACCTGGTTCAGTCTCCCACCTGGTTCAGTCTCTCACCTGGTTCAGACCCTCACCTGGTTTAGTCTCTCACCTGGTTCAGTCTCTCACCTGGTTCAGTCTCTCACCTGGTTCAGTCTCTCATCTGGTCCAGTCTCTCATCTGGTCCAGTCTCTCACCTGGTTCAGATTCTCACCTGGTTCAGTCTCTCACCTGGTTCAGACCCTCACCTGGTTCAGTCTCTCACCTGGTTCAGTCTCTCACCTGGTTCAGTCTCTCTCCTGGTTCAGTCTCTCACCTGGTTCAGTCTCTCACCTGGTTCAGTCTCTCACCTGGTTCAGTCTCTCACCTGGTTCAGTCTCTCACCTGGTTCAGTCTCTCACCTGGTGCAGTCTCGGCACGGCGCGGCGCGTGACTGTGAAGGGGGACGAGGGGCAGTCGCCGGCGCGGGGCGTGGATCTCCGCCCAGGGCCCCGCGCGATCACAAGGGGGGGGCGGGGGGGGGCTCCGTTGCAGTGGCTCGCATAGAACGGCGTCCGACAAGGCCCGAGGACGCGTGGCGATCAATGGCGGCCGGTCGCCCGCAGAGCACACCACGTGACGACAGACGTCACAGCGCCTCACGGCGCTCCATCCCCCTCCCACGACCCTCCCCCCTCCACACCTCCCCTCCCCCCACCTCTGCTCCATCCTTCAAAAGCTGAGGTTGGATCCCACGTTGATGGAGAGCGACATCTGTGTTTGTGCATCGGGGTGGTTGATGAGCCAGACGATTGAGTCGGCAGGAGCGAAGTGGTGCATCACCTTCCCCTTCGTATAGATCTCTTAAGTAAGTCTATGGTGGCTCTGTACGAGTCTATGGGTCTCTGTGTGAATCTATAGACCTCTGTGTGAGTCTATAGATCTGTGTGAGTCTGTGGTGTCTCTGTGCGAGTCTATGGGTCTCTGTGTGAGTCTGTAGATCTCTGTGTGAGTCTATAGATCGTTGTGCGAGTTTATGGTGTCTCTGTGTAAGTCTATGGGTATTTTTGTGAGTCTATAGTGTCTCTATGCTAGTCTATGGGTCTCATTGTGAATCTATAAATATCTAAAGTGAGTCTATGCGTCTCTGTGTGAGTCTATGGGTCTCTGCGTGAGTCTATAGATCTCTGTGTGAGTCTATGGGTCTCTGTGTGAGTCGATGGGTCTCTGTGTAAGTCTCTGGGTCTCTGTGTGAGTCTATGGGTCTCTGTGTAAGTCTCTGGGTCTCTGTGTGAGTCTATGGGTATCTGTATGAGTCTATAGATCTCTGTGTGAGTCTATGGGTCTCTATGTAAGTCTATGGGTCTCTGTGTGAGGCTATGGGTCTCTGTGTGAGTCTGGGTCTCTATGTAAATCTATGGGTCTCTATGCCAGTCTATGGGTCTCTGTGTTAGTATATGGGTCTCTGTGTGAGTCTGTGAGGCTTTCTGTGCAAATTTGTCGACCAAGGTTCGACTTACGGGGTCTCATCGGCGAGAGGGTCTCAGACCTGCTGAATAAGTCACAATATTTCAGAAGATTTATTTCAGAAGCAGAACACTGTATTCACACTGGATTAATAAGATCTTGATTTGAAGCTTTGGATGAATCCGATGAGCTGTAAAGCTCTTTTTTACTGATGCCCAGTCGAGTCAGTAGCGGCTGGAGTTGCCGGATTGCCATGTACTCGCACTGTGTGTGTCTGTGTGTGCGTGTGTCTGTGTGTCTGTGTGTGTCTGTGTGTGTGTGCGTGTGTCTGTGTGCGTGTGTCTGTGTGCGTGTGTGCGTGTGTCTGTGTGTCTGTGTGTGTGTGTCTGTCCATCTGTTGAGGAAGTACTGAAGGTGATCCGGAGTCTGAGACCAGGAAAGGCACCGGGCAGAGATGATCTCCCAGGCGAAATGCTGAGGGAGGGTGGCGTTTGTGCACAGACTGCCCTATATGACATGATAACAACAGTCTGGACCACTGGACGGGTTCCGCAGGATTGGAAGGATGCCCTGGTGGTCCCCCTCTTTAAGAAGGAGGACCGCACAGACTGTAACAACTACAGGGGCATCTCACTCCTCAGTGTGCCGGGAAAGGTCCTGGCAAGGATTATTCAACATCGCCTTGCTAGGCACGCTGAGGAGAGGCTTGTGGATCCCCAATGCGGTTTCAGGAAAGGGAGGTCCTGCACAGATACCATATTTTCTGTCCGTCTGCTACAGCAGAGGTGTAGGAAATTCCAACAAGACCTACATCTCTGCTTTATTGACCTGGTCAAGGCCTATGATACCATCAGTAGGCCTGGGCTCTGGGCTGTTCTTCGTGCTTTCGGAGTCCCTGACCCTCTGCTCACGATCATTAAGGACCTTCATGATGGTGAGCGGGCCCGGGTAAAACTACGTGGCCGGGAGTCAGAGCCTTTCCCTGTACACCTTGGGGTGCGACAGGGATGTCCGCTGGCTCCCACATTATTTAACATCTATTTTGACCACGTAGTTCGTGAAGCCTTCAATAGCTGTACCGAGGGAATTTCCATTTGGTACAGATATAATGGGAGGCTGATCAAAGCCCGGGTGCGATCAAGGGATGGCTCCCTATTGGTCAACCACGTTATGTATGCCGATGATTTGGTAATAGCTGCTCATTCAGAAGAGGAGTTGGAGACGCTGCTGCTGAGACTGGAGCGTGCCATCAGCCTTACCAAAACCAAGCACCTGCCTGGGTATTTTGTACCATCGGACACTCCACCCCCACAACTCCCAATCGGTGATGGGGAAGTAGTGGTGAGAGTGGAGAGTTTCCCATACCTGGGCAGTGTGCTTATGACCGGCTCCAGTTTAACAGCAGAGGTCTCACTCCGAATCAGTCGAGCGGCAATATCTTTTCATCGGTTGCGTAACGCTGTGTGGAAGCGACCTGGTCTGTCGCTCCGCACGAAGCTTCAGGTCTTCTCGGCCACAGTCATTCCCTCCCTTCTCTACGCTTGCGAAACGTGGACCCCCCTAATGGAGCATCTTCGCCTGTTGGAAACATTTAGGCTGGCCTGCCTACGATCCATCCTGGGTTTAACCAGGCTGGATTGTGTGAGGAGCTCACAAATCCTTGAAAGATCTGGTCAAAGTCCAATCGGTGAGCTCCTCCGACAGGCCAGGCTGCGTTGGCTGGGTCATGTAGCCCGCACGCCCAGCCACCGCATGCCTAAGCAGCTTTTGTTCGGCCGGATCGAGGGGGCTTAACGGGCGCGGCACGGGCTAGAGAAGAGATGGAGTGATGTGGTACAGGAGGACGTGGAGCTGAGTGGACTTGCCGATGACTGGTACCAGCGGTGTCAAGATCGGCCTCAGTGGAGGAGGCTCGTGAAGGACGCTACTGGGCAGTTGGAGGCAGTCGCCCTCCAACAACAACGGAGGGCGGAGGAGCGACGCTCACAACAACGAGCGGAGCGCCGGGTGGCTAAAGCAAAGCAAGTTGGTACAGTAGGGGGCACAGTTGGTGCATCTCGGTCATCTCGGTCAGTCGACCCGTGGCACCTGCTGGGTCTGCCCCGTGACCTCCTGCCAGCGGGCGTTCGACACTTCACGTGGCCTCAAGGTGCACTTGGCCTGGCACAAGCGTCGTGGTGACGTCACCGCCACTTAGTGGCGAATGGCGGTTGTTGTTGTGTGTCTGTGTGTGTTTGTGTTATTGGCGGTAGTGTAGCGGTAAGCGCTACGCTGCGCTATGAACCCGACCACCCGGGTTCGATTCCCGCTCACGGCCAACACCGGTGACGATTATCTTTACCGGTCCTGGGCCTCCCCTAGGTCGACTCAGCCTCAAATGAGCACCTGGTGCGGTGTGTAAATATCGCCACTGCGAAGATCGGGCGCGGTGCTGGCCACCCACCCCTCTCGTGTACCTACCGGCCTGCATAGGTGCTCGCTGGCAGCACTTGCCCCTGCAGTCTGTTAAGATGCTACACGGGGGGTCTTTGTCTTTGTCTTATTGGCGACGGGCGCTGGGTTCGTTCTCCACCACGGGGACCCGTTGTTGATGACGGCACGCCAACGAAATCGGTTACCCAGTTTGCTGGTTAAACAAACGCTGCTGCTGCTGCTGCTATTACCGGGCTCTTTCGAGATGTAGAATCCCCAAGGGGAACCTGAGCGCCCAACAACGCGATTGTTGTGTGGAGAGATCAGCACGGCGGAGGGTTCTTCATGTTTACGATGCCCGTAATGCCCCACAGCGGCGCATAATGAGTTTGCAATACACGCACACGTTACAAAGACAAAGATTCCTCCCCCCCCCCCACTCCGTATAGCCTTCAATGGCAAGTGGTGTGAAGGAGCAGCTATGAAGACTGACACGGCGCACGAGGGCGTGGTCAATACCGCCACGCCTGGCCGCCTTTGTCTTCACTAGTTGTTAGATGTTTACACACCGTAGCAGGTACTCGTTTGAGACTGGGTCAATAAATCTAGGAGCAAACCTGGAAAAGCAGTTGCGAGTAGCAGCAACATCATCAATACCAGCTAACATCACCACGCCTCGCCAAACAGAAGCAGTTCCAGCCATCGCATTAGGGGCGAGTTCATTAAATGTTTGACCGAATATAACAGGCACATTTTTAAGTTGATCATTTTGTATGGCCCGCGAATGATGTTATAAATATCCAAATGGCCCTTGGCTAGAAAAAATGTCCCCCACTCCTGCCCTACACAATGACTGTTTTGTCCGAGTGATGAACGGGATTTAGCAAAGTCCCCCGATTGGTTCGTCTATGTCGAGCGGTCGCCGTGTCGAGGATGACGGCGACTTCATTTGAAACCCGTGACCCTCCGCCGCCCGGCACGGAGCCGATCTCATCGAGTTCGTCACACGTGGAAGCTCGCCGGCATGCGGTTCCAGCAGGCCCGACTGACTGCTGACGAGACACTGAAATGTCGAAACCGGTCCAGCGTTTTGCTTGTGTTGAACCAATGCCCTGTGGCTGATGCGATGTGTAAATAAGTAATATTTTTTTAAACGTGTTACTGGTAGGAACCTCCTGGTTACACCAGCCCACAGGGGATTATTGTGTCCGTCCGTCCGTCGTGCATCCAAACATGGGAGGGGTGGGACTGAGTGGGGAGGAGAGGGTGGGGAGGGGAGGGTGGGGAGGGGCTGGGTGGGGAGGGGAGGGGAGGCTGGGGAGGGGCTGGGTGGGGAGGGGAGGGTGGGGAGGGGCTGGGTGGGTGGGCAGGGTGGGCTGGGTGGGAAGGGTGGGGTTGGGTGGGGGGTGGGAGGGGTGGCGCTGGGTGGGGAGGGGCTGGTCACCCCGTGGTGCCCTTATAAAACTCAACGTTTAACCTACTCACGCCGGCTTGTGCGCGCCCTCACAGTCGGCCATATTTGCGGAATACACCACGCCGCCGTTGACCCTGGCCATTGACCGAGCAACTCAACGTTCCTACCAGCTCCCTCCGCAGGAATGTATTTTTAAGCACGCTTTTATGAAATGTACTAGTAATGGCAGAACTCCACGACTCCAGCAAGTGGCCCCGAAGCTTGCCACAACGTAAGGGACCGTGGCCAATTACAACCAACGTCAGTTGAGCGTGGACAATTAGACCCAAGCCGAAACATAACATATAAAAATAATGTTTAAAAATATTTTTTATTTTATGATTGAAAATAGTATTGTCATCAGTATGACATAACTATACCAAGTTAGCAGTCGATACCACATTGAGAAGTGGGTTAAAATTGAGTTACAAGATTTGAGGATACAAAAACGACAACAACAACAGACAGAGTGAGTTAAAAGAAAGCGTGTAAAAAAACGTGTTATTTGCTTTTTCATGCGACGACGCGGATATGGGGATGAGGTGTATTCTCTATTGAGTAATCGTGTTGCCATGAGCTGTACGGCAAGTCCTCGCTTAACGAGCGCCGTTGACACTAACGCGTTTTCGTTGTGACGCGGTTCTTCCATTCGGGAACACTTCTGCCACAACCCGGAACGCGTTCATTGTGACACGGAACGCGCCGTTATAACGCGGTTTCTGAGCGGTCGGTGACGAACTACTTTGGGGCCGTCCATAAATGACGTCACGCACCTAGGGGGGGGGGTGGTGGTCAGACATTTGTGACGATGTGTGACGAGGGGGGGGGGGGGTGAGAAATGTGACGTCACATCAAAATGCGCAACTTTAAATAAATATAGACAACGCGTTCTACTTAATTAAATAGACGTTTTAATAAATGTTTTATCCTACAACATCAGAGTGCAGCGCCACATTAAATGGCACTACAATGACAATAGTTGAAAGCGATTTGAGACATTTCTCAAACCCCCCCCCCTCCTCGTCACACATCGTCACAAATGTCTGACCCCTCCCCCCCTAATAAAGAAGGCACCTACTCGCCCTATAGAAACCCCCCGCCCCCCCCCCCGGCCAAAATGATCAGAGAACTTCTAAAACAACAACAAAGATTGCGCCAAAAGGATTTTCGCGTGTACGCGTGTGTATATGTGTGTTTGTGTTTTCTTTTTGATGGAGTTAAATAGTGACCTGCTGCCAGCGGGCGTTCGACACTTCACGTGGCCTCAATATGCACATGGCCTGGCACAAGCGTCGTGGTGACGTCACCGCCACTCGGTGGCGAATGGCGGTTGTTGTTGTCGTGTGTGTATGTATTTGTGTGTGTGTGGGGAGCGGTAGTGTAGTGCTTAACACGCTGCGCTACCCCAAGTTCGATTCCCGCTCACGGACTACATCGGTGACGATTCTATGAACCGGTGCTGGGCCTCCCCTAGGTCGACTCAGCCTCAAATGAGTACCTGTTACGGTGTGTCAACATTGCCGCTGGGGAGACAAAGGCGGCCGGGCGTGGTGCTGACCAACCACCCCCTTGTGTGGCGTTCCGGCCTTCATAGGTGGCTATTGAACCCGTACTTGCCCCAACAGTCTGTTCAGGCTATACGGGGGATCTTTGTCTATTGTATGCCAGTCAACCCATGACACCCGGGTCTGTTCGTTGACCTCTCAGATGGCCTTTTGACACGTCACGTGGCCTCTCCCACCTCTCCCCCTCTCGTCTCGCTCTCCTCCCCACCCGCCCCGACTGCCTCATGTCGGAGCGCCGCTCCCGGCACTCATCGCGTTACTCGGCAAGCACGCACGCACCTGCCCGCCCCAACAGTCTGTGTGCAACTCGGGGTGGTGGTGGTGGTAGTGGTGGTGGTGGTGGGGGTGGTGGTGGGTGGGGGGTGGTGGTGGTGAGGATGGTGGTGGTGAGGGTGGTGGTGGTGGTGGTGGTGGGGGTGGTGGTGGTGGTGAGGGTGGTGAGGGTGGTGGGTGGGTGGGTGGGGGTGGTGGTGGTGGTGGGGGTCGTGGTGGTGGGTGGTGGATGGTGGTGGTGGTGAGGGTGGTGGTGGTTGTGGGTGGGGGTGGGTGTGGGAGGTCTGCGGGGAGGGACCTTTATCCTTGCGCACGTGCACGCGCGCACCTGCCCGCCCCAACAGTCTGTGTGCAACTCGGGGTGGTGGTGGGGGTGGTGGTGGTGGTGGTGGTGGGGGGTGGTGGTGGTGGTGGGTGGGGGTGGTGGTGGTGAGGATGGTGGTGGTGAGGGTGGTGGTGGTGAGGGTGGTGGTGGTGAGGGTGGTGGTGAGGGTGGTGGTGGTGAGGGTGGTGAGGGTGGTGGGTGGGTGGGTGGGGTGGTGGTGGTGGTGGTAGGGGTGGTGGTGGTGGGTGGTGGGTGGGAGTGGTGGATGGTGGTGGTGGTGAGGGTGGTGGTGGGTGGTGGGTGGTGGGTGGTGGGTTGTGGGGGTGGGTGGGTGTGGGAGGTCTGCGGGGAGGGACCTTTATCCTTGCGCACGTGCACGCGCGCACCTGCCCGCCCCAACAGTCTGTGTGCAACTCGGGGTGGGGGGTGGTGGTGGGGAGTGGGTGTGCGAGGTGTGCGGAGAGGGACCTTTGTCTTCGCGCGCGCGCGCGCGCACGCGCACACACGCGCGCGCGTATTTATCAGTGTAAACATCGGCGCGTTATGCAAATGGAGCGCGATAAATAACGCGACGATGGAAACGCGCGGCGCAGTAAAGCGGCGACGCGGCGCCCGCGAAGTGCTCGCTAGGGGAGCCGGCGCGTAAATAAAGCGCGCTAATTGCCTCGTTAGCGCGCGCGCGCCTCGTTAGCGCGCCTGAGTTACGGCCGCGTGCAGGTGCCGCGCCACGCGAGCCGCGCGCTACTAAAGGTGGTTGTCGGATAATGAGCCGCAGACGCACGGAGACAGACAAAGATACCCCCCCCCCCCCACATCCCTCCCCTCCGAGTGTAGCCCTTGAACAGACTGTTGGGGCGAGCGCGATGTTTGCGAGCACCTATGCAGAGCCACAGACACACACGCACGCGCGCTCTTACATACAGACAGACACACAAGACAAAGATTCCCCTGTAGCCTTCACAGGTGTAGGGGCAAGTGCTGTTAGCGAGCACCTATGCAGAGCCACAGACACACACACTCGCTCTTACATACAGACAGACACACAAGACAAATATTTCCCTGTAGCCTTCACAGGTGTTGGGGCAAGTGCTGTTAGCGAGCACCTATGCAGAGCCACACACATACACACGCACGCTCTTACACACAGACAGACACACAAGACAAAGATTCCCCTGTAGCCTTCACAGGTGTTGGGGCAAGCGCAGTTAGCGAGCACCTATGCAGAGCCACAGACACACACACACGCGCGCTTACACACAGACACACACACACACAAGACAAAGATCCCCCTATAGCCTTCACAGGTGTTGGGGCAAGCGCAGTTAGCGAGCACCTATGAAAACCGGCACGGCACACGAGGGGGTGGCCAACACCACACCCGGCCGCCTTTGTATCCCGAGTGGCGGTGTTTACACATCGCACCAGGTACTCGTTTGTTAAGGCTGAGTTGACCTAGGGAAGGCCCAGGGCCGGTTCAGATATTCGTCACTGATGTTGGCCGTGATAATTAGAACAGCAGCCGCCATTCGCCACTCAGTGTCGATGACGTCACCACGGCTCCTGTGCCAGGCCAGGTGCACGTTGAGGCCACGTGAAGTGTCGAAGGCTCGCTGACTGGAGGTCACGTGACATACCCAGGTGCCACGGCTTTACTGAGATGACTGGCAGATGCCCCACCAGCAGTGCCCCCTAATGTGCCAACTTGCTGTGTTTTAACCGCCCCGGCGCTGCGCTCGTTGTTGTGAGCGTCGCTCCTCTGCCCTCCGTTGTTGTTGGATGTCGACTGCCTCCAGCTGCCCAGCAGCAGCAGCAGCGTCCTTCACGAGCCTCCACCATGTCTGCAAGACACATGCATAGAAACATCAAGTTAACGACACATTTATATTTAGGTTATCTAACCCAAAAAGGCCTGAAATCCTGTATTATGGACATACACACATTTACACCTACATACATACACACATGCATGTACCGTTAAAATAGATACATATGTATATATACAACTTAACATATACATAAAGATAAAGGCTGCTAGAGGCTCTATTCATCTCACTTCCCTCCACGCACTCTCCTACCTCTTCCCTCTCATCTCACTCCACTCCCCTCCACACACTCTCCTGCCTCTCCCCTCTCATATCACTCCACTCCCCTCCACACACTCTCCTGCCTCTCCCCTCTCATCTCACTCTACTCCCCTCCACGCACTCTCCTACCTCTCCCCTCTCATCTGACTCCCCTCCACGCACTCTCCTGCCTCTCCCCTCTCATATCACTCCACTCCCCTCCACACACTCTCCTGCCTCTCCCCTCTCATCTCACTCTACTCCCCTCCACGCACTCTCCTACCTCTCCCCTCTCATCTGACTCCCCTCCACGCACTCTCCTACCTCTCCCCTCTCATCTCACTCCACTCCCTCCACGCACTGTCCTACCTCTCCCCTCTCATCTCACTCCCCTCCACGCACTCTCCCTCCCCTCTCATCTCACTCCACTCCCCTCCCACGCACTGTCCTACCTCTCCCCTCTCATCTCACTCCCCTCCACGCACTCTCCCTCCCCCTCTCATCTCACTCCACTCCCCTCCACGCACTGTCCTACCTCTCCCCTCTCATCTCACTCCCCTCCACGCACTCTCCCACCTCTCCCCTCTTATCTCACTCTACTCCACTCTCCCACCTCTCCCCTCTGATCCCCCCGCCCCACGCACTCTCCACCTATTTCTTTATTTCACGATCAGAGGAAACAAGAAGATGCTCGGTGTAGTCGGCACTTTACTTCGTTCATAATTTCGGTTTTTTTTCCAATGCTTTGCTTTATGTGCCTCCCCCCCCTTTTCTAAATTAAAGACGCCACGCTCTGCTCTCTTCCTTCTTACCCCTCTCTCTCTACCCTCCCCTCTCTCTCTACCCCCCCCCTCTCTCTCTACCCCCTCTCTCTACCCCCTCTCTCTACCCCCCCCTATCTCTCTACCCCCTCTCTCTACCCCTCTCTCTACCCCCCCCTCTCTCTCTCTACCCCTTCTCTCTACCCCCTCTCTCTACCCCCTCTCTCTACCCCCTCTCTCTACCCCCCTCTCTCTCTACCCCCTCTCTCTACCCCCTCTCTCTACCCCCTCCCTCTACCCCCTCTCTCTACCCCCTCTCTCTACCCCTCCCTCTACCCCCTCTCTCTACCCCCTCTCTCTACCCCCTCTCTCTACCCCCTCCCTCTACCCCCTCTCTCTCTACCCCCTCTCTCTACCCCCTCTCTCTACCCCCTCTCTCTACCCCCTCTCTCCCTGCTCTATGTCTATGTCCCCCTGCCCACCTCTCTCATCCCAGGCAGTGATGGTCGTGATCAGTGTGTGCGCGTGCGATGAGAGGCCGATCGATCGGCTGGACTGATCATTGGGCCTCGCTCCTCATTCCTACGCCGTGGAGCGACGCCTCTATCACTTCTTTAGAGTCCATTTGCGTTTCCAGTGGTACCCGGAGATCGAACTTAATTCGTTCCAGAAGGCCATTCGAACACCGATTTGTTCGAACACCGAATTAATTTTCCCCATAAGAATTAATGTAAATTACATTAATTGATTCCAGACACAAGAAATCTCTCATTATAAAGCATTTTTACACGAATTTTACAGTAATTACATACATAAAATCATACAAAAAATAAGAAACACAATAAATAAATGGAAAAAAGGAATAAATATATGGAATAAATGAAATAAATGAACATTGCCCTTCTGGGGTTCTTTCTCTTTTGTGCCTCTTTTTCTGCCACTAACTGTGAGTCACTTGAGCTGTTTATGACTAAAAAACTTATCTAAAGAGGTTATCACGCGCTAAAACCTTCGTCTGGGCAAGCGTCATGCACGCTGGCCATACGCGTCTCAGCCGGACAGGTTCTTGCAAGTCGCGATTGCCCCCGTTCGACCTCCGAATTTCGTTCGGTTGCCGGGGCAAAAAATGTTCGGAAATATCGTCCGGTCCGAACACCGATTTGTTCGAGTTCAGGTGCGTTCGATCTCCGAGCTTCTACTGTATTTTGATTCGTTGCACGGACGGCGGTCCCCGTTTCGCCAGTTGCCCGGCTATTTTACACCATGGATCTGTGGTGCTGCAACAACAACAGACAAACACGGCAATGTTACTGAGAGCGATTAAAACATCGTCCTTGAGGAATATTGCACCACGAACAAAACGAGGTATGCAACGGCCGTAGACGAAAATGCAAATCAGTAAAACGAGCAAAGACGCCAGAGAAGTGAGGTTCAGGTGCAGGTAGAGTGCGATGTTCAGGTTCAAGTAGACAGTGAGGTTCAGGAGCTGTGGATGAGCTGCAAGGGTTTTCTGAGAACCGCGGAGCAGCAACGCAGAAGGAAATACTGAACGGGGGGGGGGGGGTGTGTGTGTGGGGGAGTTGACCAAACAAAGTTTTACCAAAATGATATCACTGGTCAACAAAAAAACAACATTTTTTTCTGGCCTGGACTTTTGCAGCTGTTTTAGACTAATTTCAGGGTGCCGATTCCAAATCTGATCTCAGATTTGCTCTATCACATCTCATTTTTATGCTATCGGCATACCCCATTTTCATTGATTTTACCCGAAATTAACTCTGTCACTTATGATTGCAAGTTGTTGCGATTCAGTGACTGCTTTAGTGTTAAAATATGGTGCTGTATTTTTAGGATAGTGTGTTTATAATATCATTTTATATAGATATCCACATTTATTTAATCTTTTTCTTTTGCAGTTTTTATTGAAAATGCAATATTTGATATCTCAAAAACCTGATGTGATAGACAAAAACTGATGCCAGATTTGGAATCAGCACCCCAAAATTACCTTAAAACCGTTGGAATACCTTATGCCATAAAAAAGTGTGTTGACCAGTGTATTTTTTTAGTCGGAATAAGGAGACACTTCTGTGGCTACGGCAGCGAGTTAGATGATCTAAGAAGAGGAAACAGAAGCAGGGTCGTGCGTGTGACATGAATTCAAAATGCATCCGTGCTCACAGTATTAAGGTTGTTATCGTTCACTTAGTTTATGCCTTAACTTTATTCATGCACGGAGCCACGCCGAGTCGCAGGACTGTTGTTTTTTTTCCCAGCAGAATCAGAATCTTTATTTAGACTGGAGGAGGATGAGCTATGGAGCTCTATGTCACAGATGTCTACGATGGGGGGGGGGGGGGGTTGTTGTTAAGATGTTCACGGCCAATGAATGACGAGTCGTGGTTATTGTGATTCACGCGGGGAGGAGGAAAGCGCCTGGAGGAAACCCACGTCTTGTGCGAGGGGGCAACACTCTATCCCTCGTGCAGATGGAATAAGCCATTCGCCCACTTGCTGTACTCCCTTCTCCTGGCCAGCCAGGGTATGGCTCCGACTTGACGCGCACGGGAAGGGAGTTTGACAACTTCTGTGCGTGGTGCCTATGGGATCCTGTTGCCAGTATCAAAATGATGGGGGGGGGGATGGGGAGTGATAGGAATTGGCCTTTCTGGCATTAAAACAGGAGGCGTTCAGATGTTCACGACACCAAATAAATGTAAATTGCAAAGCATCTACGCTAACCGCATGTGCTTGTGACAAAACATGCGAAGAGATGTGCTCTGATAATGATATCTTTGCATCGTCTTTGAAACTGATTGGCCTCCGCCAGCTGACTGCTCAGCCCGAGCGATTAAAACACTTCGATTCTTGCATTCGCCTTTGTGCTGGTCGCCTTTTGGCGTCCTCTGTGCTAACACTGGCGAGACGAGGTAATGATGAAGGCTTGCCTCTCGTATAGGCCAATCAATTCCAAAGGCAATTGCAGATTTTATTAGCAGTGCGCGTTTGTGTTTGCATGTTTTTTTGCCACAAGTACGTGCGGTTACTACGGACTTGGTGGCTTGCAATGGCGATCGATTTGGTGGTGTGAACATGTTGACACCGCCTGCTTCAATGCCAGGACAGGGGTCGAGCATATTAGTACTGGTAGGAACCTCCTGGTTACACCAGCCCACAGGGGATGATTGTGTCCGTCCGTCGTGCAGGGAGGGGCTGGGTGGGGATGGGAGGGTGGGGAGGGGAGGGTGGGGAGGGTGGGGAGGGGCTGGGTGGGGAGGGTGAGGAGGGGCTGGGTGGGGAGGGGCTGGGTGGGGAGGGGAGGGTGGGGAGGGGCTGGGTGGGGAGGGGAGGGTGGGGAGGGTGGGGAGGGGCTGGGTGGGGAGGGGAGGGTGGGGAGGGGCTGGGTGGGGAGGGGAGGGTGGGGAGGGGCTGGGTGGGGAGGGGAGGGTGGAGAGGGGCTGGGTGGGGAGGGGAGGGTGGGGAGGGTGGGGAGGGGCTGGGTGGGGAGGGTGGGGAGGGGCTGGGTGGAGAGGGGAGGGTGAGGAGGGACTGGGTGGGGAGGGGAGGTGGGGAGGGGCTGGGTGGGGAGGGGAGGGTGGGGAGGGACTGGGTGGGGAGGGGCTGGGTGGGGAGGGTGGGGAGGGGCTGGGTGGGGAGGGTGGGGAGGAGCTGGGTGGGGAGGGTGGGGAGGGGCTATATGGGGAGGGAAGTTGCTGTGCATCACTGCACAGCAACTTATGCCAAAACTTAAACTAGACTATTTTATTTTTACTTTGCCAGGTAAGGCCCGCCGAGCTGTGTGGCTCTTTGTGAGAAGCGACCCGGCCACAATGACAGCTCAACGAAGTGGCTTATCACGTGGCCAACAAATAAACTCTAAACGAGTGCTGATGTTGATTCTAAATGTGGAGGGGGAAAGCCGAAGGGCACGGAGAAAAATCCACGCGACCACGGGGAGAGAGACACCGACAAACTTCAAATATACAGCAGCAGGCGTCAGGGTCGGGATCGAACCCACGACCTCCTGTGTACCAGGCGAGGTAGTTAACATCTCTTCACGTGCCCGCTAGCGACAGCCGCTCCGGCTGCTGCAGAGAGAAGCGGTCTCAGCCAGCATCGATGAAGGACGGCGCCGCACACGAAGAGGTCAGCACTGCTCCTGGCCGCCTTTGCCTTCCCAGTGCCTGTAGAAAAATAACCCGCGGTACGTCGGGGGTGCGTCCCTGCAAGGCGCGACGACGAATATCGAAGCGACGTCAATCGAAGCGACGCACGGGGGGGGGGGGTGTAGGTGGAGGCGAAGATTTAGAGGCGACGGATACGAGAGAGGATGATGCTGTCAACGACATAGGCGACGCAAATCAGGTAGCGGTGTTCATACAAGGTGCTTCAAAAATAGTTTTTCACTTATATGGGACTATCGTATTTAATGGGAAAAGAACGGATATTACACTGTGATATGATAACAAATGGGATGTTAACAGCTTAAACAGTCGTTGTCAACACGTGCCGGGGAATCTTCTCCAGGTGGTCTCCGGGGACCCAGAGGCCCAGGCACATTTCTCGTGGCGTTGTTGCAAATTCTCAGAAGTGTTCACAACAATTTGCAGCGCCCCGTAATGAAGTTACGACGTCTTTTTGCGAAACGACGTAAACGTGGTGGGAGACGTACGTCGGAGTGTTTCTGCAGGTCACGCAACGTGTGAAGGGGCCGATGAACGTCCCAGGCTGCTAGGAATTCTGTACCGTCCTGCGTGAGACTTAACCACGGATATACACACGTGTGCCATAACCGCCGACACACGTGTCCATGCATGACCCGCGGAGCGCACGCAACATGCTACGTGCATGCGGGCGTAATGTCCAGGAAAGGAGGACATCAAATTGTAGCAAAGATTACAAAGCTCATCCATGTCCTTAACAACTCGGACATGCCGTGCAAGCTGATCTATTTATCAACCACGGGCTGGTCATCTCTAAGATGCGCCTGCCATTCAGCTACTCGGTTAAGGTGGACGTGACGGCCACCTAAGGATCCGAAATGAGGCTGGCCCACGACTCGCCAATGAAAGTTGAAAGCGAGAATGTTGTTCGCCGCTCGCGGCTGGGATTGACCTCTTCGCCTTTCTCTCGCGGCTGTCGAGAGCGTCATTGGGTGAGCTGTGAGGCTGTGGCTCATGCAGCAGCACTGAGTCGACCCGGTCCAGACCCTCTCCAGAAACGAAACCATGAACACTGAGCTACGTCCGCTCTTTTTTTCAGAAGCGACCTGGGCCGCCACCACAAGTGATGGCTCAACGAAGTGGCTTATCACGTGGAAATGTATAGCAGCCAAATACTCTAAACGCGTGGTGATGTTGATTCTAAATGTGGAGGGGAAAAGCCAAAGGACCCGGAGAAAAATCCACGCGATCACGGGGAGAGAGAGAGACACATGCAAACTCCAAATATACAGCAGCAGGCGTCAGGGTTGGGATCGAACCCACGACCTCCTGCAAACCAGGCGAGGTAGTTCACATCTCCTAGCCACCGGTGACGAAGGATAGAGAAGTAGAAGGAGCTCCCAAGAAACGAGACCTCTGACTGCGGGGTGGAGCTCGCGATCCCAGCGCGCAGTTGAATACCACGAGTGCCGCGCCATCGCTATTAGCATCAGCAAGGGGGTGTGGGGTCAGAGGATAACAGAGCCCCGACCTCTGACCCCAAGGCCCGGTGTCCAGATTGCTGAGATTGCTGAGCATTACTGCGAGGTCCTGGGGGATGACGGGGAGCGGGCAGCAGTTGGGACGGGGCGGGGAGGTGGGGTTCAGACCCAAGCATCACCCACGCATGGAGAGCGTGGGCGTTATCCATGGGAGTTTGCAGAGTCTCAAGCGGATGGGATCGGCGGGACCCACGTGGCGTCTGGCAGGGCTGACCCAGCCGGACTTTCCGATATCCCCAGGGGAAGACGCGAGCCCCCGTGCAGAGAAAGCGGGCAGGGGAAGAGTAGGCCTTGCTCAGGCTTGCATTTAGTGTTGACACATCGGCAGGTATTTAAGTACTTGTACATACTCTTTGGTTCTTTCGGTAAAGTCACGTAGTTGGGAATAAAATGAAACAAATCACGACGTTTCGATCGCAACACAAGGCAATCGTCATCAGGTGGGACAACCACAGCAAGAAACTGCTGAAGAAGGCGAAAGAGCTGTCCTCTCGCAAGGTTATATAGACTATAGTATAGAGTATAGTATAGACTAGTCGATACAAAGAGTATGGATTGCTGTAGTCACGAAAGCTTCAAATCAAGATTACTCGTACTTATTTCTCGTTTAACTTTTTCTCTATTTTGCACTTCCTATCGGTTTTTTTTTTTGCATCGTTTGTTGTTGGAACGTGTCTCCTCCCTCCTCCTCCTCCAGTCTCAAATAAATATTCGGATTGATTCTGATGGAGCCTCGATTGAGTGCCTCTCTGGAGAACTCCCTTGGGTGGAAGCGTTGCCGTGGGCTGATGAGGCGACGGTAGTGGCCACCGTGTGTGCCGGGTGGCATCACCACCGCTCGGGGTGACGACATCGTCAGCGCTTGCTGGGAAAACGTCCCGGCCGAAGAGGTTTATTGGACACAGCCTTCTTCTTGGTTCTTTCGGTAAAGTCACGTAGAAGGGAAATAATAAAATAATAAAAATAAAACATAATAAAATCATTCTCACGACGTTTCGGCCACAACGCAAGCAGCCGTCCTCAGGTGAAGAACAGGTCTGTCGGGAAGACAGCGTCTGAATTCAGACGCTGTCTTCCCGACAGATCTGTTCTTCTGAAACGTCGTGAGAATTATTTTATTATGTTTTATTATTTTATTATTTCCCTTCTACGTGACTTTACCGAAATAACCAAGAAGATGAATCCCTGCAGTCACGAAAGAAGCTTTAAATGGACACAGCCTTCTTTGCCAGACACGTTGAGGATAAGCCTGTGGCCTCAACAGACTGTTGGGACAAGTGCCGTTAGCCAGCGTCTGTGAAGGCCGGCATGGCGCATGATGCGGTGAGTGGCCAGCACCACGCCCACAACCGCCGTTGGCCACGAAAGTGGCGGTGACGTCACCACGGTGCCTGTGCCAGGCCAGGTGCACTTTGAGGCCACGTGATAGTGTCGAAGGCTCGCTGACAGGCCACGGGATAAACTCAGGTGCCACGGGTTGACTGACTGAGATGACTGACAGATGCACCAACTGTGCCCCATACTGTACCAACTTGCTGTTTTTTAGCCGTCCGGCGGCTCCGCTCGTTGTTGTGAGCGTCGCTCCTCTGCCCTCCATTGTTGCTGGAGGGCGACTGCCTCCAACAGCAGCGTCCTTCACGAGCCTCCTCCATAGAGGCCGATCTTGACACCGCTGGTACCAGTCATCGGCAAGTCCACTCAGCTCCGCATCCTTTTGTGCCACATCAGTCCATCTCTTTTCCAGCCCGTGCTGCACCCGTGTAGCCCCCTCGATCCGGCCAAACAGAAGCTGCTTGGGCATGCGATGGGGTGGCTGGACATGCGAGCTACGTGACCCACTCAGACACGCTCACTCACGCTCACAAATATCCCACGTATCGCCTTCACAGACTGCTGGGGTAAGTGCTGTTACGAAGCACCTACAAAGGCATCGAACGGCACACGAGGGGGTGATTGGTCAGCACCACGCCCGGGCACCTTTGTCTCCACGGTTGCGATGTTTGCACACCGCACCAGGTACTTATTTGAGGCTGAGTCGACATAGGGGAAGCCCAGAACCGGTACAAATAATCGTCACTGGTGTTGGGCGTGAGCGGGAATCGAACTCGGGAGACCGGGTTCGTAGCGCAGCGCGCTAACCACTACACTACCGCTGCCCACTACACACTCACACCCACACTCACCCTCGCACCCACCCACACACGCACGCACCTACATACGCACACCCACGCACACCCACGCACACACTCACCCACGCACCCACCTACACACGCACCCACCCACTCACACACACACACACCCACACACGCACCCACCCACACACGCACGCACCCACACACCCACGCACCCACCCACACACGCACGCACCCACACACCCTCGCACCCACCCACACACCCACGCACGCACCCACCCACACACGCACACACACACACCCTCGCACCCACCCACACACCCACGCACCCACCCACACACGCACCCACACACACACACGCACGCACACACGCACTCACCCACACACCCACGCACGCACCCACCCACCCACACACGCACGCACCCACACACACACGCACGCACCCACACACCCACGCACGCACCCACACACCCACGCACCCACACACCCACACACCCTCGCACCCACCCACACACCCACGCACGCACCCACCCACACACGCACACACACACACCCTCGCACCCACCCACACACCCACGCACCCACCCACACACGCACCCACACACACACACGCACGCACACACGCACTCACCCACACACCCACGCACGCACCCACCCACACACGCACGCACCCACACACACACGCACCCACACACCCACGCACGCACCCACACACCCACGCACCCACACACCCTCGCACCCACCCACACACCCACGCACCCACCCACACACGCACCCACACACCCACACACCCTCGCACCCACCCACACACCCACGCACGCACCCACCCACACACGCACGCACCCACACACACACGCACGCACCCACACACCCACGCACGCACCCACACACCCACGCACCCACACCCACACACCCTCGCACCCACCCACACACCCACGCACGCACCCACCCACACACGCACCCACACACACACACACCCTCGCACCCACCCACACACGCACGCACCTACATACGCACACCCACGCACACCCACGCACACACTCACCCACGCACCCACCTACACACGCACCCACCCACTCACACACACACACACCCACACACGCACCCACCCACACACGCACGCACCCACACACCCACGCACCCACCCACACACGCACGCACCCACACACCCTCGCACCCACCCACACACCCACGCACGCACCCACCCACACACGCACACACACACACCCTCGCACCCACCCACACACCCACGCACCCACCCACACACGCACCCACACACACACACGCACGCACACACGCACTCACCCACACACCCACGCACGCACCCACCCACACACGCACGCACCCACACACACACGCACGCACCCACACACCCACGCACGCACCCACACACCCACGCACCCACACACCCACACACCCTCGCACCCACCCACACACCCACGCACGCACCCACCCACACACGCACCCACACACCCACACACCCTCGCACCCACCCACACACCCACGCACGCACCCACCCACACACGCACGCACCCACACACACACGCACGCACCCACACACCCACGCACCCACACACCCACGCACCCACACACCCACACACCCTCGCACCCACCCACACACCCACGCACGCACCCACCCACACACGCACCCACACACACACACACCCTCGCACCCACCCACACACCCACGCACGCACCCACCCACACACGCACCCACACACACACACGCACGCACACACGCACTCACCCACCCACACACGCACACTCACCCACGCACACCCACCCACACTCACCCACGCACACCCACCCACACTCACTCACCCACACTCACCCACACTCACCCACACTCACCCACCCACACACCCATACCCACACTCACCCACGCACCCACCCACCCACACCCACCCACCCACGCACACACGCAGGAGGCGACGTTCAAAGCCTCAGCTGGGGGGCAGTGAAATTCAAAGCGAGGCCCCGCGCTAATGAGCGATTGGACTCGTCCCCCCCCCCCGCTGCCCCCCCCCACCCGCTGCCCCGCACAGCTCCCTGCCCCGGGCCGCGCTGCCCCCAGTGCGCATCTTAGCCGCGCTGCCCCGCTGAGCCCAGAGCGACCCCCACCCCCCGTCCCCCCCCCCTCTCTATCCCCCTGCCCCTCCCCTCTATCCCCCTGCCCCATCCTTCCCCTCCCCTCCAACTCTTCCCGTCAATGCCCCCTCCTCACCTCTCTATCCCCGCCCCTCCCCTACATCCCCCTCCCCTCTATCCCCCACCCCTCCATCCCCCACCCCACCCCTCCGCCCTATCCCTCCCCCGCCCCTCGCCCCCCCCAAATCTTCCCCTCCACCCCCCTCCTCACTTAACCCCCCCCCCCATTCCCGCCCCTCCCCCCGGACGCTGGGGCGAGATTCGGGTGCACGTGGGCGACTCATCGTCGGCGTCGCGTTAATTGATGTCGCGTTAATTGATGTCGCGTTAATTGCTCATTAGCGGCCCGCGTGTCCCTTCATTATCGACCTGTCGCACGTGACGCGAGCGCGCGCCCGTGACGGGAGCTTGCGGCCGCGCGCACGCATGCGTGTGTGTGTGTACGTGTGTGTGTACGTGTGTCTGTGTTTGTGTGTGTACGTGTGTGTGTGTACGTGTGTGTGTCTGTGTGTGCGTGTTTCTGTGTGTGTGTCTGTGTGTGTGTGTACGTGTGTGTGTCTGTGTGTGCGTGTGTGTGTACGTGTGTGTGTCTGTGTACGTGTGTGTGTGCGTGTGTGTGTGTCTGTGTACGTGTGTGTGTGTACATGCGCGTGTGTGTGTACGTGTGTGTGCATGTGTCGTTGTGTATACAAGGGTGTACATGCGTTTGTGCACGTGTGTGTACGCGTGTGCATGTGTACGTGTGTGTATATATATATGCAGCCCATGATGGGCAGCAGTGGCCCCACCCCATGTGCCCCCCCCCCCCATGGGCGAGCCACTCAAGGTCGACTTGAAGAGTTTCAAATTCCGATCGGGGGTGGGGGGGGCGCGGGAGTGTGTGTGTGTGGGGGGGCGACTCAGCCCATCATCCTCAGAGGTCGCTAAAATCATCTACTGATCTGTGACGAATCAATAGCGGTTGTCCTTTAAGAGAGACCACCTCCCGCCCCGCCCCCCCCCCCGGCCAGAGTAACGTGGAATTCCCCACTCAATCGATGCTGGTGTCACCACGTAGGACGCTTGACTTTTGGGGAGTTGCAGGAATGGAATCCGTGAGCTCTCAGCACCGCACCGGCGCCTCCTGCGCTGCTGATCCACGCGGCCCGGGTCCCCCCCACCACCCCTCCCCTCCACGCCCCCCCCCTCCACCCCCCCCCTCCACGCCCCCCCTCCACCCCCCCCCCCTCCACGCCCCCCCTCCACGCCCCCCCTCCACCCCCCCCCCTCCACGCCCCCCCTCCACGCACCCCCCACGACCCCCGAATCAATATCCCTCGAGTTGTTTACGCGCCGCGTCATTTGCACATTCATGAAGTGGGCCGCGTTTCTCCGCTTTCGTGTTTCTCTCCCGACCACCTCCTCCTCCTCCGCCACCTCCTCATCCTCGCTGTGTTTGTGTTGAGGCTTCACCACCCTCACCACCACCACCCCCCCCCCTCATTCTCCAGTCCGCGGCGCGCACGGCCTCGCGACCCCCCTCGTGATGCTGCTGCTGCTGCTGCGTTCCCACGGGCACCGAATCTATCCGCTCGCCTCGCGTCCCGCAACCGGGCAAATGGACCGAGTCCTCGTTTTCTCCCTTCCCCTTTGGCAACCTGCAGGCTGGAGGAGGAGGAGGAGGGTGAGCCCGGCCCGCGTGGCTCGCTGTGCCGAGCGACTCACTCGCGGAGCTTCTCACTCTCAGCCGCACGTGCATCATGGATCCGCCTGTGCAGTGCGTCCTGGATGATGTTGATGTTGTTGTTGTTGTTGTCCCTGCACGTGCTGGTGGAGGCTGTCACGTGGCTCTGTGGCGACGTGGAGCTTGATGTGCCACTCACACTATATATATAAAACATTGACGTACATATGCATTCATTTAAGTAATAAAAATGCTTTTGTGTACCTGGTGATCTGTGTAAAAGCATTCGCTACGTAAAATAAATTGCGCGAAACGTCGCCTATTTCTAGATGTACAATTATTATTTTTTATATATAAGGCGACAGTGTTATATTGTTTTGAGGTTGTGTGTTTGTGCGCGTGTTAATTGTGCTTGTGCACCGCTGTCAATGCAGCAGCAGCAGCAGCGCCAAATGATTTGTTTACACTTCCAGCTGGGGCCGCTTGAAACGTAATCATAATAACAATAGCCATGACGTCAAGGAGCCACGGGTGTCTGTCTGCATGTCCCTTGAACTTCTTTCACACCGGAGAAACGCTCGCTCTGATTGGCGTTCGTCTCTCGCACGTGACAACTTCAGGGGCCGACTTCCATACTCGATTCGAAAAAAAAAAGTTTGGCTGGCTGGCCTGCTCTGGCCCGGACTAACGAACGGTCAATCACCCTCCAAATCACTTAATTATAATAAACACAACGAGACACGGCTGCTTGGTTGAGACATAAATACCCGATAAACCTCTTTCACGATCGCTTTCCCTTGGCGGGCGCCTTAGTGGCAGTCTGGCCGCGGGAGCCGAGGCAACGGATCTGAGCGCTGGGACAAGACCCGAGTCGGGCCTGGGTCGTGTCGAGCAGGGGTCCCAACCCCCGACCGGTACCGGTCAGTGGCCTGTTAGGAACCGGGCCGCACAGCAGCAGCAGGAGGTGAGAGCGGTGAGTCCGAGCGTGGCCCGCCCCCATTGTTTTATTATTTACCACTTCCGTCCGCGCCTCATTCCCGCACTGCGCACTCGTCACAGTCGCAGTGTTGGTAAGCCCACAAGCTGCTAACCCCTAGTAGCCACAATGAGTAAGAAACAAACGTCGCTGGAAAGCTTCTTTGAAAAGGGGGAAAGACCCAATGATGAACCCCCCCCCCTCCCCCCGGTCCGTGAAAAAAAATTGTCTTCCACGAAACCGGTCCCTGGTGCCAAAAATATTGGGGGGCCGCTGGTTTCGAGTGAACCCGAAAGCGGCCCGGCACCGCTCGGCTCGGAAACGCCAATGGAAAACGTAGCATCGGTGCGAGCCACCCACAACGCGCCCGACCCCGTCCGCTCTCACAAACTAAGCAGGGGCACGAGCCCGGTTCGGTTTTTGTGGGTGGCAAGGCTCCGATTAGCACGGTTGGCTACGTGCGACGCGAAAGAAGTCCAACTTCCGCACATTCGTGAGCACGCGATGTTAGCAGAGCAATGGATTCTTGAACAGAGTTGTGCTCGCAACTCGGGGTGTGATCCCATCTCACGCGCGTTGGGGTTTCTCTGGGTGCTCCCCGTTCCCCCATTCCGCTCACAAAAGGAATCGTCCAAGCATCCCAGAGCAAGGCCACTGCCGAAGCCAAGTTGAGAGACGCTTTTGCCTGATGAATGAAATGGCCTGATTCCCGTTCGTCTACGTCTTGCGTAACCCACTGGGTGTTCTTTGCGAGTATTGCAATGTATTGCTATGTATTGCAATGTATTGCTATGTATTGCAATGTATTGCTATGTATTGCAATGTATTGCTATGTATTGCAATGTATTGCTATGTATTGCTATGTATTGCAATGTATTGCTATGTATTGCTGTGTATTGCAATGTATTGCAATGTATTGCTATGTATTGCAATGTATTGCTATGTATTGCTATGTATTGCAATGTATTGCTATGTATTGCTATGTATTGCAATGTATTGCTATGTATTGCAATGTATTGCTATGTATTGCTGTGTATTGCAATGTATTGCAATGTATTGCTATGTATTGCAATGTATTGCTATGTATTGCTATGTATTGCAATGTATTGCTATGTATTGCTATGTATTGCAATGTATTGCTATGTATTGCTATGTATTGCAATGTAGTGCTATGTATTGCAATGTATTGCTATGTATTGCAATGTATTGCTATGTATTGTTATGTATTGCTATGTATTGCTGTGTATTGCTATGTATTGGTATGTATTGATATGTATTGCAATGTATTGATATGTATTGCTGTGTATTGCAATGTATTGCTATGTATTGCTATGTATTGCTGTGTATTGCTATGTATTGGTATGTATTGATATGTATTGCAATGTATTGTTATGTATTGCTGTGTATTGGTATGTATTGATATGTATTGCAATGTATTGCTATGTATTGCAATGTATTGCTATGTATTGCAATGTATTGCTATGTATTGCTGTGTATTGCAATGTATTGCTGTGTATTGCTGTGTATTGCTGTGTATTGCTATGTATTGCTGTGTATTGCTATGTATTGCTGTGTATTGCTGTGTATTGCTGTGTATTGCTATGTATTGCTGTGTATTGCTATGTATTGCTGTGTATTGCTATGTATTGCTATGTATTGCAATGTATTGCTATGTATTGCTATGTATTGCAATGTATTGCTATGTATTGCTATGTATTGCAATGTATTGCTATGTATTGCTGTGTATTGCAATGTATTGCAATGTATTGCTATGTATTGCAATGTATTGCTGTGTATTGCTATGTATTGCTGTGTATTGCAATGTATTGCAATGTATTGCTATGTATTGCAATGTATTGCAATGTATTGCTGTGTATTGCAATGTATTGCTATGTATTGCAATGTATTGCTATGTATTGCAATGTATTGCAATGTATTGCTATGTATTGCAATGTATTGCTATGTATTGCTGTGTATTGCAATGTATTGCTATGTATTGCAATGTATTGCTGTGTATTGCTATGTATTGCTGTGTATTGCAATGTATTGCAATGTATTGCTATGTATTGCAATGTATTGCTATGTATTGCTGTGTATTGCAATGTATTGCTATGTATTGCAATGTATTGCTGTGTATTGCTATGTATTGCTGTGTATTGCAATGTATTGCTATGTATTGCAATGTATTGCTGTGTATTGCAATGTATTGCTATGTATTGTTATGTATTGCTATGTATTGCTGTGTATTGCTATGTATTGGTATGTATTGATATGTATTGCAATGTATTGCTATGTATTGCTGTGTATTGCAATGTATTGCTATGTATTGCTATGTATTGCTGTGTATTGCTATGTATTGGTATGTATTGATATGTATTGCAATGTATTGTTATGTATTGCTGTGTATTGCTATGTATTGCTATGTATTGCTATGTATTGCTGTGTATTGCTATGTATTGCTGTGTATTGCTGTGTATTGCTATGTATTGCTGTGTATTGCTGTGTATTGCTGTGTATTGCTATGTATTGCTATGTATTGCTGTGTATTGCTGTGTATTGCTATGTATTGCTATGTATTGCTGTGTATTGCTGTGTGTTGCTGTGTGTTGCTGTGTGTTGCTGTGTATTGCTGTGTATTGCTATGTATTGCTGTGTATTGCTGTGTATTGCTGTGTGTTGCTATGTGTTGCTGTGTATTGCTATGTATTGCTATGTGTTGCTGTGTATTGCTATGTATTGCTATGTATTGCTATGTATTGCTATGTATTGCTGTGTATTGCTATGTATTGCTGTGTATTGCTGTGTATTGCTATGTATTGCTATGTATTGCTGTGTATTGCTATGTATTGCTGTGTATTGCTGTGTATTGCTATGTATTGCTATGTATTGCTATGTATTGCTGTGTATTGCTATGTATTGCTGTGTATTGCTGTGTATTGCTGTGTATTGCTATGTATTGCTGTGTATTGCTGTGTATTGCTGTGTATTGCTGTGTATTGCTATGTATTGCTGTGTATTGCTATGTATTGCTATGTATTGCTGTGTATTGCTATGTATTGCTGTGTATTGCTGTGTATTGCTGTGTATTGCTGTGTATTGCTATGTATTGCTGTGTATTGCTATGTATTGCTATGTATTGCTGTGTATTGCTGTGTATTGCTGTGTATTGCTGTGTATTGCTGTGTATTGCTATGTATTGCTGTGTATTGCTATGTATTGCTGTGTATTGCTATGTATTGCTGTGTATTGCTGTGTATTGCTATGTATTGCTGTGTATTGCTGTGTATTGCTATGTATTGCTGTGTATTGCTGTGTATTGCTATGTATTGCTATGTATTGCTGTGTATTGCTGTGTATTGCTATGTATTGCTGTGTATTGCTGTGTATTGCTATGTATTGCTGTGTATTGCTGTGTATTGCTATGTATTGCTGTGTATTGCTGTGTATTGCTATGTATTGCTATGTATTGCTGTGTATTGCTATGTATTGCTGTGTATTGCTGTGTATTGCTATGTATTGCTGTGTATTGCTGTGTATTGCTATGTATTGCTGTGTATTGCTATGTATTGCTGTGTATTGCTATGTATTGCTATGTATTGCTGTGTATTGCTGTGTATTGCTATGTATTGCTATGTATTGCTATGTATTGCTGTGTATTGCTGTGTATTGCTGTGTATTGCTGTGTATTGCTATGTATTGCTGTGTATTGCTGTGTATTGCTGTGTATTGCTGTGTATTGCTGTGTATTGCTGTGTATTGCTGTGTATTGCTATGTATTGCTGTGTATTGCTGTGTATTGCTGTGTATTGCTATGTATTGCTATGTATTGCTATGTATTGCTGTGTATTGCTATGTATTGCTGTGTATTGCTATGTATTGCTGTGTATTGCTATGTATTGCTATGTATTGCTATGTATTGCTGTGTATTGCTATGTATTGCTGTGTATTGCTGTGTATTGCTATGTATTGCTGTGTATTGCTGTGTATTGCTATGTATTGCTGTGTATTGCTATGTATTGCTGTGTATTGCTATGTATTGCTATGTATTGCTGTGTATTGCTGTGTATTGCTATGTATTGCTATGTATTGCTATGTATTGCTATGTATTGCTGTGTATTGCTGTGTATTGCTGTGTATTGCTGTGTATTGCTATGTATTGCTGTGTATTGCTGTGTATTGCTGTGTATTGCTGTGTATTGCTGTGTATTGCTGTGTATTGCTGTGTATTGCTATGTATTGCTGTGTATTGCTGTGTATTGCTGTGTATTGCTATGTATTGCTATGTATTGCTATGTATTGCTGTGTATTGCTATGTATTGCTGTGTATTGCTGTGTATTGCTGTGTATTGCTATGTATTGCTATGTATTGCTATGTATTGCTGTGTATTGCTGTGTATTGCTGTGTATTGCTATGTATTGCTATGTATTGCTATGTATTGCTGTGTATTGCTGTGTATTGCTATGTATTGCTATGTATTGCTGTGTATTGCTGTGTATTGCTGTGTATTGCTATGTATTGCTGTGTATTGCTGTGTATTGCTATGTATTGCTGTGTATTGCTATGTATTGCTATGTATTGCTGTGTATTGCTGTGTATTGCTGTGTATTGCTGTGTATTGCTGTGTATTGCTGTGTATTGCTGTGTATTGCTGTGTATTGCTGTGTATTGCTGTGTATTGCTGTGTATTGCTGTGTATTGCTGTGTATTGCTGTGTATTGCTGTGTATTGCTATGTATTGCTATGTATTGCTGTGTATTGCTGTGTATTGCTGTGTATTGCTGTGTATTGCTGTGTATTGCTGTGTATTGCTGTGTATTGCTATGTATTGCTGTGTATTGCTATGTATTGCTGTGTATTGCTGTGTATTGCTGTGTATTGCTGTGTATTGCTGTGTATTGCTATGTATTGCTGTGTATTGCTATGTATTGCTATGTATTGCTATGTATTGCTATGTATTGCTGTGTATTGCTGTGTATTGCTATGTATTGCTATGTATTGCTATGTATTGCTGTGTATTGCTGTGTATTGCTGTGTATTGCTATGTATTGCTGTGTATTGCTATGTATTGCTATGTATTGCTATGTATTGCTGTGTATTGCTGTGTATTGCTATGTATTGCTATGTATTGCTGTGTATTGCTGTGTATTGCTATGTATTGCTTTGTATTGCTGTGTATTGCTATGTATTGCTGTGTATTGCTGTGTATTGCTATGTATTGCTGTGTATTGCTATGTATTGCTGTGTATTGCTGTGTATTGCTGTGTATTGCTGTGTATTGCTATGTATTGCTATGTATTGCTGTGTATTGCTGTGTATTGCTGTGTATTGCTGTGTATTGCTGTGTATTGCTGTGTATTGCTGTGTATTGCTGTGTATTGCTATGTATTGCTGTGTATTGCTGTGTATTGCTGTGTATTGCTGTGTATTGCTGTGTATTGCTATGTATTGCTGTGTATTGCTGTGTATTGCTATGTATTGCTGTGTATTGCTGTGTATTGCTGTGTATTGCTGTGTATTGCTGTGTATTGCTGTGTATTGCTGTGTATTGCTGTGTATTGCTGTGTATTGCTGTGTATTGCTATGTATTGCTGTGTATTGCTGTGTATTGCTGTGTATTGCTGTGTATTGCTGTGTATTGCTATGTATTGCTGTGTATTGCTATGTATTGCTGTGTATTGCTATGTATTGCTGTGTATTGCTGTGTATTGCTGTGTATTGCTATGTATTGCTGTGTATTGCTGTGTATTGCTGTGTATTGCTGTGTATTGCTGTGTATTGCTATGTATTGCTGTGTATTGCAGTGTATTGCTATGTATTGCTATGTATTGCTATGTATTGGTATGTATTGGTATGTATTGGTATGTATTGCTATGTATTGGTATGTATTGCTATGTATTGCAATGTATTGCTATGTATTGCAATGTATTGCTATGTATTGCTATGTATTGCAATGTATTGCTATGCATTGCTATGTATTGCAATGCATGCTATGTATTGATATGTATTGATATGTATTGCTGTGTATTGCAATGTATTGCAATGTCTACGTGCCTATGGCGGGATCCACGTCGCGACCCGCGTGAACTCTCCCACCGTGGGCGATCGCGAATGAAACCTCTTCGCATCCTCGCCAACACCTCTGACGAAACCAAAAAACATTCGCCACCAGCTGGGCGCGAATCTCCCCACCACGCGGTTCGGCCCGTCGTGGCAAGTGGGTGAGGCGGATGCCACCACGGCCCTGGCTTCCACTCGGGTCTCGCAGCTCACCTCGCCACGAGTTGGAGTCTTAGAGCCGCGCGGCAGACGCATCGCTCGGCGATGTTCTTTGCCGCATCGCCATTGGTGACCGAGCACAGGGCAATTAACAACGACACACTCAGCGGCTTCGTTAACGGCAATGTGCGTGACCTGATAAGAGCACAGCTGTGGCGAGATGTTAACTACCTCGCCTGACATACAGGAGGTCGTTGGTTCGATCCCGACCCTGACGCCTGCTGTATATTTTGAGTTTGCGTGTCTCTCTCTCTCTCCCCGTGGTGGCGTGGATTTTTCTCCGGGTCGTCCGGTTTTTCCCCTCCACATTTAGCACGAACATCACGCGGTTAAAGCATTTGGCTGCTGGTATAAATGTCCACGTGATAAGCCACTTCGGTGAGCTTTTATTTGTGATAGCCAGTTCGCTTCTTTAAAAAATTGCTACATAGCTCAGTGGGACCTAACTTGGTAAAATAATGGTAACATACTAAAAAGTTTAAATTTTAATAGTTTAAATAGATTATTGATACGGGTAAATATATATGTAACAGGCGACGCAATGAGACAATGGCCCTTCCTTGTAGCACGTAAATATCCAGAGAGCAGAGAGACCGGGTGGATAACAGGAGGTGGAGACTGCACGATACCACGAGGCGCCTGGTGGACCTCGCATGGTGTAAAGTGCAGTGCTATCCACTGACCTCTCCATTTGTGTGCTAACGAGGAAGGGCCTTCGCCCGAAACGTCGCCTATTCTATATTCATCCTTTTAAGGCCACAGCCCAGTGTTATTGACCAATGTGTTGAGGTTATTTTTTTCGGGGGAAGGGGGGGGGGCTGGTTAAGTATGAAGCTCACTCACAACCTGAAGAAGATGATGCGAGTTACAATCCCCACGTCATCCCCGTCCGAGCTCCAAGCGACGAGTACGCTCCCCCACCAGGCCGCCTCCCCCCGCCATAGGAATGTGGAATTCCCACCGCTGGCTCCAGAGTTGGCAAGGACAGGGGAGCGTCCGCTCCACGGTCGCTTTGACCCCAAACCCCAAGGATGACTTCCTCGTTACCCCCCCCCCCACCCAGTGTCGAGTCCCCGGAGGGATTGCGCCTCGCCGGGTGCGCGTGTGTCCGTGAATCGCCTCCGTCGCGGGCAAGTTGTCAATGCAATGGAGCTGAGCCCCCCCTCCCCCCCGTCTAAATCCACAAGGTAAACACACGGCCGTGCCTACACAAAGACGCCCGCGCGCGCAAAGAGAAAGATCCCCGGGGTAGCCTGCAACAGACGGTTGGGGCAAGTGCTGTTCGCGAGCGTCTATGAAGGCCGGCACGGCACACGAGGGGGGGTGGGCGGGTGTCCGACACCACGCCCGATGTTTACGCACCGCACCAGGTACTCATTCGAGGCTGGGTCGACCTAGGGGAGGCCCACGTCGGGTTTAGGATGATCGTCACTGGGTGTTGGCCGTGAGCAGGAATCAAACTCGGGGTTCAAATATACACACGCACACAAACAAGGACAAAGATCCCCCGTGTAGCCCCCGACGGACTGGTGGGGCAAGTGCTGGTAGCGAGCACCCAAAACGGCACGCCTATAGAGGTGGTGTGGCCAGATTCCACGCCCGTCCGCCTTTGTATTCCCCAGTGGCCGACGTTATATACTCACCGCAACGGACACTCATTTGAGGCCGAGTCGACCTCGGGGCGGCTCAGGACCGGTTCGAATATCCATCGGGACTCGAGTTCGTGGCTCCGTGCGCTAACCGCTGCGCCACCGCTCCCCGCGCGCGCGCGTTCTGCCCTATTTCTTACTGCTGGGCGGACGCACTTTGTCTCAGACACAAACTCGCAATGAGCTCGCGCGTTCCCCGCCTCCCCCCATCCCTCCCTCCGACACACCCCTCCTCCCTCTCTAGGTAATCGAATACGCTAAGTCATCGCTTAACGCGTGTTCGCACAGCACGTTTTCGCTGTAACGAGGTTCTCTAATGAGTTAACACTTTTCGTAATAATGCGGAAGGCGCACCGTTATAACGCGGAATGCAGCCGCTATAACGCAGAATGCGCGCCGTTATAACGCGGTTTCTGAGCGGCCAATAGCGGACTACTTTCTTGAGCTGCATGGCTGAGCGGTGCGATACAGTATGCGGAATGATACAGTAACGCAGCGGCGTACCCTCAGCTATTTGTCCCGCCATCTCACTGCGCGGTGTGCGTAGTAGTGGTACATCGTATCTCGCCAAACTCTATCGTTACATTACACTGTGTAACACATTTTTATTTTATTTTTTGTTCGTGGGTAGTGTTATTTCCTAATTGCTTATGCCTCAAAAGAACAGAAAATGGCTATTGTTCCCCACAAACTTTGCTTTTGTGACCAGGACAGTGATATTTTTTAATTTACCTATTTTCCAGAACATTCCAGATAGATTCAGTGCTGAGTAAACTTGGAGTAACTTCTAGAACATTCTAGAACTTTACAGTAATATAAATAGTAGTATAAATGCAGGGGCCCTAAGCCCACCAGTTCAGTTTAGTTCCAGCTGCCTAAGTGGATACATATCTGCATTTTTCTGAGATGACATCAAGAGGCTGCAAGCATCCGGCAGACGCATTTTGCTATGTCTGCGGCCAATTTATCAAGGCAAGAGCGAAAAATTACTCTGTGGAAGCATCTGCCAAGATGTGAGGCCTACAAGGCATATTTCGGCATGCCTGTCGGTGATCAAGACAAACCCTGGGCACCTCATTTCACCTGCGAGCAATGCAAAAAAACTCTGGAAGGTAAGATGGACAATTTTTGTTAGGAATTTTATGTTATAAAATTTGTTTAAAAAAAATTGTAAAACTTTCTAATTTTTAAATGTTTTACAATTTTCAATGTTATTGAAAAAAATATCATACCCGCCTTTTGCCCATCCAAGGACCTGTGTATTGCAGTAAATCTGAAATGTGCAAGCGAAAAGCAGACCGCGACGTGATATATTCATTGCATCAATTCGTGTGCAATTTGTAAGGGCGCGGTGACGCAGACCTAGTAGGCGAAGTTTCAGGCAAAGGCCCCTTTTCACTGGGTTGTGTATTTTTCTGAATGATAATGCTGAACAGTAATACCCCGGATTACGTCGGGGATGCGTTCCTGAAAGGTGCGACGACGAATATCAAAACGACGTAAAATCAAAGCGATGTACAGGAGGTGGTGGTGGTGGAGGTGGTGGAGGTGGTGGAGGTGGAGGAGATGGTGGTGGTGGTGGAGGTGGTGGTGGAGGTGGTGGTGGTGGAGGTGGAGGTGGAGGAGGTGGTGGTGGAGGTGGTGGTGGTGGAGGTGGTGGAGGTGGTGGTGGTGGAGGTGGTGGAGGTGGTGGAGGTGGTGGAGGTGGAGGTGGTGGAGGTGGAGGTGGTGGTGGTGGAGGTGGTGGTGGTGGAGGTGGTGGAGGTGGTGGTGGTGGAGGTGGTGGAGGTGGTGGAGGTGGAGGTGGTGGTGGTGGAGGTGGAGGTGGTGGAGGTGGAGGTGATGGTGGTGGAGGTGGTGGTGGTGGTGGTGGAGGTGGTGGTGGTGGTGGTGGAGGTGGTGGTGGTGTTGGAGGCAAAGGCTGAGAGGTGATGGATAACGAGAAAGGACGGGCGATGCTGTCAGCGACGTTGGTGTGGGGGTTGAGGCGACGCAAATCAAGTGGTGGTCGTAATAATAACGTGGCGACGTGTTTGCAAAACAACGTATAAGGGGGAGACGTAAATCGGGGTCTTGCTGTATTATTATACAGTATTGTACTAATCTTGGAATTGGTTTGCTACGAAAATAATTGGAAATACGTTGTTTTCTTTATTATTTTTATTAAACAGAGTGCGAGCGATGATGAGAGGAGGGGGGGGTACAGATATTCCACGGACGACAAGCCCCGAGGCCAGGTGCCCACGTGGCTAGGGCACAGGTGAAGATGGTTGGCCTCACGCTGCCCCACTACTCACGTAGCAGGGGCGGACGTTCGGGAAAGAAAAATGCTTGGAAATATTCATGGACACTCTTACGTTGGTGGCCATCCACGTGTCCAGCGTCACGTGTGTACGGAGCGCTTCCCAAGGCGCCTCGCGTCGTGAACGCGCGCCCCACCTCGCCACCACGCGCGCCGCGGTGGCTAGGAGATGTTTACTCCCTCGCCAGGTACGCAGGAGGTCGTGGGTTCGATTTCGACCACGACGCATGCTGCAGTATATTTGGAGTTTGCGTGTCTCTCTTTCATCATCATCACGGTGGCTAGGAGATGTTAACTCCCTCGCCTGGTATGCAGGAGGTCGTGGGTTCGATCCAGACCCTGACGCCTGCTGCTGTATTTTTGGAGTTTGCGTGTCTCTCTTTCATCATCATCACGGTGACTAGGAGATGTTTACTCCCTCGCCTGGTATGCAGGAGGTCGTGGCTTCGATCCCGACCCTGACGTTGCTGCTGTATATTTGGAGTTTGCGTGTCTCTCTCTCATCATCTTCACAGTGGCTAGGAGATGTTTACTCCGTCGCCTGGTACACAGGAGGTCGTGGCTTCGATCTCGACCACGACGCCTGCTGCTGTATATTTGGAGATTGTAATGTCTCTCTCCTCGTTGTCGCGTGGATTTTTCCTCCGGGTTTTCTCCCGTTCCCACATTTAGAAACGCGCGTTCAGGGCGTTTGGCTGCTGTACATTTCTACGAGAGACGTCGCTTCGTTCAGCAATCATTTGTGGCTAAAAGTCGCTTCTGAAAGAAAAGTAGCTGTAATTGCTCAGTGGGACCTTACCTGGTAAAAAAAAAAAGAATCGTTTAAATATTCTTGCTTCTTAAGGAAAAGTTACGTGGAAGGGAAACAATAAAATAATAAAAATAGAAAACAATAAAATTCTCACGACGTTTCGACTGCAAAGTTTATTGCTGTGTTTTTCACACCTGATGATGATTTCATGTGTTGCAGTCGAAACGTCGTGAGAATTGTATTGTTTTATATTTTTATTTATTTATTATTTCCCTTCTACGTGACTTTACCGAAAGAACCAATAATATGAATCCCTGCAGTCCCGAAAGCTTTAAATAAAAATTGTTTCAACAGTTTAGTTTCTCGACACGAACCACCACCAATCGCCGAGGTATGGCCGATCCCAAACCGATGACTCCTCTCCCTGCGGCCCTCCCCGGAGCGAGCGGCCGAGAAGCGGCGAAAGAAAGACGCCAAGGTCACGGCGAGATGACCAAACAGCACCAACACCGCCCCCCACACAAATCTGAGCCTGGCAACAAACAAACCAAAAAAAACCCACCGAGACCCTCCCCACCCTCGCCCCACGCCACTCCGCATCAGCAGCGTGCAGCTGGTGGAGCCTCAAGCAGGCGGAGGAGAGAGGGAGGGGGGAGGGATGGGGGGGGTGGAAGCTGCCCCCCACCCCAAACGCAGGACGCCCGCACCTTGAGCCGCTCCCCTTTGACGAGGGGGGGGGGCCTCGCTCGCTCCTCGCAACGCGGAGCTTAAAGTGGCCACAGCCCAGAGGCACGAAGCGTTGCCCCCCCCATCTGTGACGGTGCCCATCTGTGACTCCGCGTGGGTGAGGATCGGGAGCCCCACGGCATCCGGCAGCCCCTGTAGACGGTCTAGCCCCCCTCTAGCCCCCCTCTAGCCCCCCTGTAGCTCCCTCTAGCCCCCCTCTAGCCCCCCTGTAGCCCCCCTGTAGCCCCCCTCTAGCCCCCCTCTAGTCCCCCTGTAGCCCCCCTGTAGCCCCCCTCTAGCCCCCCTCTAGCCCCCCTCTAGCCCCCCTGTAGCTCCCTCTAGCCCCCTTCTAGCCCCCCTCTAGCCCCCCTGTAGCCCCCCTCTAGCCCCCCTCTAGCCCCCCTGTAGCTCCCTCTAGCCCCCTTGTAGACCACTTTAGTCCCATCTCGTCTCCTCTAGCCCCCCCCCCCATGTAGCCATGAACTGCCTGAGCTATCAGTCCGTGACGTGTGAGGGTAAGAGCTCAGTGAGACAGAGCAGAGTGCAGTCACAATCAGTGTATCACAGTCAAAAGCGTCACGATCAAACGCGTCACAATCAGTGCGTCACGATCAAACGCGTCACAATCAGCGCGTCACGATGAAAGACGTCACAATCAAACACGAACCAGAGCACACAGATGCGTAAGCAGGGCGACAGCAAATCCGCGGAAAGAATGACAATTTAAAATAAAAACTAACAACAACAAAACAACTCCTAACTGTAAATTGACGCGATAAGATTTCGTTTTTTGTATCGCTGCTCAGGCTGAAGGCCTTCTCACGCATTGCACCAAAGACAAAGATCCCCCGTATAGCCTGAACAGACTGTTGGGGCAAGTGCTGTTAGCGAGCACCTATGAAGGCCAGAACGGCACACGAGGGGGCGGGTGGCCAGCACCACGCCCGGCCGCCTTTGTCTCCCCAGTGGCGATGTTTACATACAGCACCAGGTACTCATTTGAGTGAACCTAGGGGACGCCCAGCACCGGTTCAGATAATCGTCACTGCGGTGTTGGCCGTGAGCGGGAATCGAACTCGGGTCGCCAGGTTCGTAGCGCAGTGCGCTAACCACTGCACCACCGCCACACCACCCCCATGCCCCCCCAAAACACTCATCGCCAAAACATCAACTGAATAATTTGTCTAAGTTCCTTCAAAATATATCCACACATTTACGTTGGAAATGCAATGCATAATAATGTATGATAGTTGTTTTTTTACCCTTCTATCTGGCAACAAAACTGACACCTTTTTTTACAAGGAGTCATGTTTACATAGACCACAATACCTGCAGTCATAATGCAAACAAAAAACATAACTCTGATAATGTGCACTGTCCGACTTCAAGGACAGTGCATACATCATATTTTGTTACTGGCAAATGAGGTTCCAATGGCATAATAATGTACTTATGTTTATAGCAGCAGTATCATGATGCTTGGTTTCTCCACTGCTGGATGAAGCCTCCATCCTCCCCCCCCCCCCCCACGTCGCTCCCCATCTCTTGCGGTCCCTCCGCTCCGCCGCAGTGCGCCTCACCGCTGCACGGCGGCTCGTTCCGCGGCTCCGCGGTGGTCGTCCTCTCGAGCGCGTTCCCTCCTCTGACTGCCGCTCCGCCACGAGCCTCGCCCATCGCCCCATCGCTCCTTCAAGCGACCTCCTTCCAAGGTCCACTTCCTCTCTCTACCCACCAATTCTTTCCTGAGTCTCGAGACTCGTTTTCAGGAGGATCCTGCCAAGTTTTTGCAGTAGGGCGCATTGTTATTGCTGTGTGTGGGTGTTATCCCAATGGAGTGATTTTTCAGCATTGTGGATGTTGTTCGGCCAATACCAGTCACATTGCGTGGGGGACTTTTTTGGTTAGCTATGATAGGAAACCGAAGAACCCAGAGGAAATCCATTCCGAACAGGGGGAGAGAGAACATACAAACTACACACAGCAGGGTGCCCGAGTCGGGAACCGAGCCCAGATCATTCTTGCTGCGAGACACAACACTCAGCAGCATTTATACTGGTAGGAACCACCTGGTTCCACCAGCCCACAGGGGATTATTGTGTCCGTCCGTCCGTCGTGCATCCAAAAATGGGAGGGGTGGGGCTGGGTGGGGAGGGTGGAGAGGGGCTGGGTGGGGAGGGTGGGGAAGGGCTGGGTGGGGAGGGTGGGGAGGGGCTGGATGGGGAGGGTGGGGGAGGGCTGGGTGGGGAGGGTGGGGAGGGGCTGGTCACCCCGTGGTTCCCTTATAAAACTCAACGTTTATCCTACTCACGCCGGCTTGTGCCCGCCCTCACAGTTGGGCATATTTGAGGAATACACCACGCCGCCGTTGACCCTGGCCATTGACCGAGCAACCCAACGTTCCTACCAGCTCCCTCCGCAGGAATGTGTTTTATGTACCAGAAATAGGACCGTTGTACACATTTCCCGATGACATCTTCGCTCACATTCTGCACACAGCCTTGCACCGCTTTCCGCACAAAAGAAGGCGATTGTGTGGCATTTGTTTAAAACGTAGGCCGCAGGTAGACAAGTAGGGCAGCTATTTACTAGTTTCAACTCTACTGGGACTCCTCAGTAGAATATTCAGCCATCACCGTTCGAGGCCGTGGGCCGTGGGCCTCGTTCAGTGTCGGGAGATTCCTGCTCAACACGAGGCTCTCAAACACAAACGGCGGCAGGAGGCGAACCATGGCTACACTGCACTGACGAGCCGCAAGTCGATCGAAACCGACATTGCGTCGCCTCGTCGTCCCTTAACCGCGTGCGAGCACGTGGCCACGACGGGGCCGTGGTGTGGAACGTGCGTCACAATGGGGCCGCCATCTTGGCGTGCACACGACGCTGGGATTGGCCGCTGTGACGGCCCTCTGGCCAATCCGAGCCGGTCGATTCCGAGGGTTGGTGGACCGGTCTGTGGGGAAAATGCAAATGTGATCAAAGTAAAAATGTGTTTTTTTTTTACACCTTGTATTACCTGGCCACCCATTTGTGTTGTTGAACTAGCCCCAAATGCGCCCATGAGATCGCACGGCAAAATCACGCCATATACCATACGTCGCATCGCAAATCGAGCTCGTACATTATGCAGTTTGTCGCACAATCCACACAAAATGTGCCCATACACCCCGAATTTGCACCGGTGCGTTTACAAATGCCTAGGCCGGTCTTTTTTTTTTTTCGTCCAAATCCGTCACTAAAGACTTGCTGCTCACCACTTGAGGTCGCCTCGAGATGGCCCCTGGCGCGCGACGTCTCCTGCAGAGCTTTCAGAGACTTTCAAACAACTTTTATTGCCACCAGCAGCAACAGCACTGGATGCGATTTCGATGTGAAATACACAAAGTCACCAGCAAACAAATGAAAACACTGGTCAACACACTTTTTCTGGCATAAGGTATTCCAACGGTTTTACGGTAAATTTGGGGTGCTGATTCCAAATCTGGCATCTATCACATCAGGTTTTTGAGATATAAAATATTGCATTTTCAATAAAAACTACAGAAGAGAAATATTTAAATAATGTGGATATCTACATAAAATTATATTATAAACACACTATCCTAAAAATACAGCACCATATTTTAACACTAAAGCAGTCACTGACTCGCAACAACTTGCAATCATAAGTGACAGAGTTAATTTCGGGTAAAATCAATGAAAATGGGGTATGCCGATAGCATAAAAATGAGATGTGATAGAGCAAATCTGAGATCAGATTTGGAATCAGCACCCTGGAATTAGTCTATATCAGCTGCAAAAGTCCAGGCCAGAAAAAAATGTGTTTTTTTTGTTGACCAGTGAAATAGACGCTACAAATCCACGCGCTGTGGCGCACAACACGAAAGAAAAGCTACGTGGTGGTGGTGGTCATCGCGCACGCCACGGTGACGAGCGAGCGCTTCAGAGAGAGCGTACGGGCGGACGAGCTCGGGCGAAGTCGACACGAGGGAGACTCGAATAGTCCCAAGCAAAGTTTATCCTTCCACCGCGCTCTATTCTCGCCCGTTGTTTACATTCAAGTTTCAGGCGCAGTTTGCTTAGCCGGGGCGAAGACTCAACGAGCGATCAGGAGAACGATTAATTTCGCAAGAGTGAGTGAACGGATGCGTGAATGGGTGAGTTAGCGATTGGATGAGTGAACGAATGACTGAATGGGTGAGTGAATGTGTCAATGGTTGAGATGGTGGATAAGTGGGTAAATGATTGAGTGAGATGACGAGTGAGTGAGTGCGTTCAGCTTTCAACAAATGTTGTTTAACCTGCGGAGAGCTCAACAATAGACCACGATGAACCCTCATTTGCAAGAGTGACCTGGGCATGAGTCTCCCAGTATGGGGTGACGATTTCTGCTGCTGAGTCTAATCCCGATTGAGCCTCCTATGGAGGAGGCTCGTGAAGGACGCTGCTAAATGGTGAGTTGGAGGCAGTCGTCCTCCAACAACAACGGACGGCAGAGGAGCGACGCTCACAACAAACGAGCGGAGCGCCGGGCGGATAATATACAGCGAGTTGACACAGTGGGGGGCACAGTTGGTGCATCTGCCAGTCATCTCAGTCAGTTAACCCATGGCACCTGGGTCCGTCCCGTGACCTCCAGTCAGCGAACCTTCGCCACTTCACGTGGCCTCAAAGTGCACCTGGCCTGGCACAGGCGCCGTGGTGACGTCACCGTCAGTTGGTGATCGAATGGCGGGGGTATTGGTATTGCATTCCGATAGAGTGACATGGTCTGTATCCTGCATTGCGTGGGGTTCCACAAAAGCATCACCACTCAGTGATTCTCTCGAACCCGCCTCTGCTCCGCATGGCCATCTTGAGATGTAATTGATTGGGAGGCGCGGTATACGCAGCAGATGACGGTCATGGTGATCATCATCGGGGCTTTCATTCCTCACGAGGTATTTGTATGCACGCTCTAACGTAGAGATCGACGGTGTAAGGCACTACGACTAGAATACAACGCACGCTTTTTTTTTTTATCAGTTTTCAGTTTAATTAATTTGGTATAGCCCTGTGAGCCATTCGGCTCTTGAATCGGGTGCAACCGCAACAAAATGCTTACGCATGTCAACCCAATATTATTGTATCCCGACTGTATCGATATCACAATGATATCGGACAAAGTGAGCATCATGAGCACAAGATGAGGCGCGATGGATGTGGCGAGGCGCAATAATTCAGCCGGAACGGCTTTCCAGACAGTTGCGACTGAATGTTGGCACTGACGGTGGTGACGATGATAATGGTGGTGATGACGATGGTGGTGGTGATGGTGACGATGATAATGGTGGTGATGACGATGGTGGTGGTGATGGTGACGATGATAATGGTGGAGATGACGGTGGTGGTGGAGATGACGGTGGTGGTGATGATGACGGTGGTGGTGATGATAATGGTGGTGGTGGAGATGATGCAAAGCGATTGGCTACACTCACACTTCGATTCCTGCTCACGGTGACGATTACCCGAACCAGTCATGGGCCTCCCCTGGGTCGAATCAGCCTCAAATTAGTATCTGGTGCGATATGTCCACATAGCCACTCGGGAGACAAAGGCGGCCGGGCGTGGTGCTCGACACCCACCCTCCTCGTGTGCCGTGCCGGGTTTCATCAGCTGCTGGCTCAGAGCACTCGCCCCAACAGTCTGTTAGAGGCTGCACGGCGGGGGGGGGGGGGGTGGAGAGGGCGGTGGATCTTTGATCTTTGCTGTCCAAGATCTCATCTCATCTCTCATGCCCGGACGTTGCCGAGTCGCGCATTTTGGCTCCAGACGGCGCTACTGGACGACGAGGAGGAAAGAGGTGGTGGAGGTGGTGGAGGTGGTGGAGGTGGTGGAGGTGGCGGTGGTGGTGCTGCGGTGTGTCCCGAGGCTGACGGGTGTGTGGGTGTGTGTGGGTGTGTGTGTGGGTGTGTGGGTGTATGTGTGTGTGGGTGTGTGTAGGTGTGTGGGTGTGTGTGGTGTGTATGGTGTGTGTGTGGGTGTGTGGGTGTGTGGGTGTGTGTGTGTGGGTGGGTGTGTGTGTGTGTGGGTGTGTATGTGTGGGTGGGTGTGTGGGTGTGTGTGTGTGGGTGAGTGTGTGTGGGTGTGTGTGTGTGTGTGTGGGTGTGTGTGTGTGTGTGTGGGTGTGTGTGTGTGGGTGTGTGTGGGTGTGTGTAGGTGTGTGGGTGTGTGTGGTGTGTATGGTGTGTGTGTGGGTGTGTGGGTGTGTGGGTGTGTGTGTGTGGGTGTGTATGTGTGGGTGGGTGTGTGGGTGTGTGGGTGTGTGTGTGTGGGTGAGTGTGTGTGTGTGGGTGTGTGTGTGTGGGTGGGTGGGGGGGGAGGAGGTTGGACCAGGCGGCAGGGAGCGTGCCAAACATATTGGCGGCGCGGATTAGCGCGCAGTAATAGGCCTATAAACTACAAAACCCGCATTGAATCCCGGGCCCGGCCGGTTCATTATTGGGACTATTATTCCCGAGTGAGAGAAGCGCTTTGGGCCCGCAGCACACACGCGCGGAGACCCACAAAGCCTTGAAAGCGCCCTCACCCCCCCCACCTGCCCCACCCCCCTAATCGGATTAGCTGGCGGGATGGAGCGAAGGGCATTGCGCGCACCCGGGCAGGGGCCGCGTTCGGAGTTTAGATCCCCGGGTCGCAGGGAGGGAGCCCGGGGGAGAGTGGTCGAGTGGCCGAGTGACTGAGTGACCGAGTGACCGAGTGGCTGAGTGATTGAGTGATTGAGTGACTGAGTGGTCGAGTGGCCGAGTGACTGAGTGGCCGAGTGACTGAGTGACTGAGTGGCTGAGTGACCGAGTGGCTGAGTGATTTAGTGATTGAGTGATTGAGTGGCTGAGTGACTGAGTGATCGAGTGGCCGAGTAATTGAGTGATTGAGTGACTGAGTGACTGAGTGATTGAGTGGCCGAGTGGCCGAGTGATTGAGTGGCTGAGTGACCGAGTGACCGAGTGGCCGAGTGATTAAGTGATTGAGTGGCTGAGTGACCGAGTGACTGAGTGACTGAGTGATTGAGTGGCTGAGTGACCGAGTGACTGAATGACCGAGTGACCGAGTGGCTGAGTGACCGAGTGACCGAGTGGCCGAGTGGCCGAGTGACCGAGTAACTGAGTGACTGAGTAGCTGAGTGACTGAGTGACCTAGTGGCTGAGTGGCTGAGTGACTGAGTGGCCGAGTGGCCGAGTGACTGAGTGGCTGAGTGACTGAGTAGCTGAGTGACTGAGTAGCTGAGTGACTGAGTGACCTAGTGGCTGAGTGGCTGAGTGACTGAGTGGCCGAGTGACTGAGTGGCTGAGTGACTGAGTAGCTGAGTGACTGAGTAGCTGAGTGACTGAGTGACCTAGTGGCTGAGTGGCTGAGTGACTGAGTGGCCGAGTGACCTAGTGGCTGAGTGGCTGAGTGGCTGAGTGACTGAGTAGCTGAGTGACTGAGTAGCTGAGTGACTGAGTGACCTAGTGGCTGAGTGGCTGCATGAGCGCCCTTCTTGGGATGACACCGCCGATCCGTCTCCTTGGCCCGGGAGCACCACGTGCCTCACCCCCTTGCGGGATTCCACGAATCAACAACAACAACAACAACAACCGCCGCCGTTCACCACTCAGTGGCGGTGACGTCACCACGGCGCCTGTGCCAGGCTAGGTGCACGTTGAGGCCACGTGAGGTGTCGAAGGCCCGCTGGCAGGAGCTCACGGGACAGACCCAGGTGCCACGGGTTGACTGACTGACATGACTGGCAGATGCACCCAGCTTGTGCCCCCCGGTGTGACAACTGTCTGCGTTTTTATCCACCCGGCGCTCTGCTCGTGGTTGTGAGCGTGCCCTCCGTCGCTGCTGGAGGTCGACTGCCTCCGAGTTTCACAAACAACGCACGCGTACGATACGCACACAGCCGTAGGTGCATTATAGAAACAACAACAACAACAACAAAACAACAGCAGTTCCTGTAGAACTGCCATTGCTGTCCCTCTTGACTTTAAACACACGTTTTGAGAAAATGTGACATCATCAGCAGCAGCAGTGATTCTATAACGGCGTGTGGGCCGGTCTCGCCCCAATTGGAGCTCATCAGCACAGTGAAGTCGCCGCTGCAACGCCTGCCTCTGACCAACGAGCATCGGTGACTATACCGCGCTGATGAGTCCTAACTATGACATAAGCGGCCAATCACGGTGTGTCTACTATCACCGCATCGCCGCTGTAATTTGCTCGAAATATATATTGAAAGTGACTGTCGGCAAAGAGGAATCGCGATGCGATTCTCCAGGAACTGTTGATGCTTGTGTTGTTCACGCGTCTTGTTTGAACCCCGTTGTTGATGGCACGCACTACCCCTCTGCTACGATGACGTTAGGGGGCGAAGGGGGGTTCTCGTCATCTAAAGATTTCACTCGTTTGTCATGCAACGCCACGAAACACATTCCTGCGGAGAGAGCTGGTAGCAACGTTGGGTTGCTCGGTCAATGGGCAGGGTCAACGGCGGCGTGGTGTATTCCGCAAATATGCCCGACTGTGAGGGCGGGCACAAGCCGGCGTGAGTAGGTTAAACGTTTTATAAGGGCACCACGGGGTGACCAGCCCCTCCCCACCCAGCCCCACCCCTCCCACCCCCCACCCAGCCCCACCCTCCCCCCAGCCCCTCCCAACCCTCCCCACCCAGCCCCTCCCCACCCTCCCCTCTCCACCCAGCCCCACCCCTCCCATTTTTGGATGCACGACGGACGGACGCAATAATTCCCCGCGGTCTGGTGTAACCAGGAGGTTCCTACCAGTATCACTTTCTCGTGGACAACTCCGTCACGACCTCAAGCACGTGACTACTGTGTGTGGCCACGCCCACTCTGAGCCCCTCCCATCTCTCCCCGCGACCGCCCACTGTGAAAACAGACGCCGCTGCGCTTCCGTGCAGCGTCGATGCCCCGGTGCAGCCTCCTCCCTTCCCTCATCTCCCCTGACCCCTCTGCTCCAGTTTCTCCGTACATTCGTCACCCCTTTTCCTCTTCATTCTCAATTACTTCCCTTCTCTCTTCCCTCTCCCGTTTCTTCCTTTTGCCACAAGTTACACCCGTGACTCTACCCCCCCCGGCCGGCGCCCCCCATTGCCGTGAGGCGTTGCCACCAACGTTGCTGGTGATAACAACCGAGTGACCGAGTGGCCGAGTGACTGAGTGACCGAGTGGCCGAGTGACTGAGTGACCGAGTGACCGAGTGGCCGAGTGACCGAGTGGCCGAGTGGCCGAGTGGCCGAGTGACCGAGTGGCCGAGTGACTGAGTGACCGAATGACTGAGTGACTGAGTGACTGAGTGACCGAGTGACCGAGTGACCGAGTGGCCAAGTGACTGAGTGACCGAGTGACCGAGTGGCCGAGTGACTGAGTGACCGAGTGACCGAGTGGCCGAGTGACCGAGTGGCCGAGTGGCCGAGTGGCCGAGTGACCGAGTGGCCGAGTGACTGAGTGACCGAATGACTGAGTGACTGAGTGACTGAGTGACCGAGTGACCGAGTGACCGAGTGGCCAAGTGACTGAGTGACCGAGTGACCGAGTGACCGAGTGACCGAGTGACTGAGTGACCGAGTGACCGAGTGACCGAGTGGCCGAGTGACTGAGTGACCGAGTGGCCGAGTGACCGAGTGGCCGAGTGACCGAGTGGCCGAGTGGCCGAGTGACCGAGTGGCCGAGTGACCGAGTGACCGAGTGGCCGAGTGACCGAGTGGCCGAGTGACCGAGTGACTGAGTGACTGAGTGACCGAGTGGCCGAGTGATTGAGTGGCCGAGTGATTGAGTGACCGAGTGGCCGAGTGGCTGAGTGGCTGAGTGACTGAGTGACCGAGTGACCGAGTGGCCGAGTGATTGAGTGACCGAGTGACCGAGTGGCCGAGTGACCGAGTGGCCGAGTGGCCGAGTGACCGAGTGGCCGAGTGACTGAGTGACCGAATGACTGAGTGACTGAGTGACCGAGTGACCGAGTGACCGAGTGGCCAAGTGACTGAGTGACCGAGTGACCGAGTGACCGAGTGACCGAGTGACCGAGTGACCGAGTGACTGAGTGACCGAGTGACCGAGTGACCGAGTGGCCGAGTGACTGAGTGACTGAGTGACCGAGTGGCCGAGTGGCCGAGTGGCCGAGTGACCGAGTGGCCGAGTGACCGAGTGACCGAGTGGCTGAGTGACTGAGTGACCGAGTGGCCGAGTGACCGAGTGACTGAGTGACCGAGTGGCCGAGTGGCCGAGTGACCGAGTGGCCGAGTGACCGAGTGACCGAGTGGCCGAGTGACCGAGTGGCCGAGTGACCGAGTGACTGAGTGACTGAGTGACCGAGTGGCCGAGTGGCCGAGTGACCGAGTGACTGAGTGACCGAGTGGCTGAGTGACTGAGTGACCGAGTGGCCGAGTGACCGAGTGACCGAGTGACTGAGTGACCGAGTGGCCGAGTGGCCGAGTGACCGAGTGGCCGAGTGGCCGAGTGGCCGAGTGACCGAGTGACCGAGTGGCCGAGTGACCGAGTGACCGAGCTGACACGGAACCCGCGGTGAGTCTGAACGCCTGCTGATATGAGCCGTGTCGGTCGCCAGGATCGCTTGACCACATTTCACCACGCCGGCCAGCGCGGGTGAGGCGAAAGGGTCGCAAACTCCGGAGCGGTTTGCCATCACCATCACTGCAGCGTTATCCACACTCGCCCGAGACAGCGAATTCTGCATTCAGCACCACAGCCTGCCCTCCCACCACAGCCAACCTCCTCCTTCCTTCCTTCCTTCCTTTTTTTTACGATCAGTGGAAACAAGAAGATGCTCGCTGTAGTCGGCACTTTGCTTCGTTCATCATTTCGTAATTTTTTGTTATTTTTATTAAAACTTTGCTTTATGTAAACCCCCACCTCTCGCTCACTCTCTCGCTCATTCTCTCGGTCACTCTCTCGCTCATTCTCTCGGTCACTCTCTCGGTCACTCTCTCGCTCACTCTCGTTCTGCACGCAGCCCTTCTCGCAGTCCGACGGCCTCCGACGGGTAGCTCATATCAGCATGCAGAGCTCCCCGTCATCTGCCACCGAGCACACGGCCTCCTCCTCCTCCCCATCCCTGCCCCCTTTGTCAGTGAGGCTGGCGTCACGCGAGCACCCCGCCGTTGTCCGCACGGATGAGTTTCGCTGCCCCGCAGCTGCCCACGTGCCTGCCCCGTGTTCCTGCTGGGGGGTAGCGGCCACCTCGCCTGCCTCACACCTCATTGCGTCTCCTCCGCTCAGCTCACGACATCTCTCCCCTTCCCCCTCCTCCTCCCCCTCCTCCGCGTCATTTGCACATTCATGAAGTGGGCCACGTTTCTGCGCTTTCGTGTTTCTCTCCTGGCCACCTCCACCATCTCCTCCTGCTTCACTCTATCTTCCAACTCCTCCACCACCACCTCCACCACCACCTCCTCCACCACCTCCACCACCACCTCCTCCTACACCACCTCCTCCACCACCTCCTCCACCACCTCCACCACCACCTCCTCCTCCTCCACCACCACCTCCTCCACCACCTCCTCCACCACCTCCACCACCACCTCCTCCACCACCTCCTCCACCACCACCACCTCCTCCACCACCTCCTCCTACACCACCTCCATCATCTCCTCCTCGATCACCTCCTCATCCACCTCCACCACCTCCATCACCTCCTCCACCTCCTCTTCCACCTCCTCCTCCTCCACCTCCTCCACCACCACCTCCTCCACTACCCCCTCCACTACCTCCTCCTCCTCTCTCGGCGGCTGCTGCTGCTGCTTCTCACCTCGCGAAGCTTCCTTCCACTTTGGAATTCCCTCCCACCACCGTCTCGAATTCCAGGAGCATAAAAACCGTCACGCGAACTCCGCTCATCCTCGCAGCAGCAGCAGCAGCAGCGGCGGCAGCAGCGGCGGCGGCGTTTGGTTCGGCCATCGACGACGGTCACCACACGCGAGATTTGCGGCACGTGACATTTGAGTCGTGCACCCAGCCTGGCTCGATTCCAGCCGCCGCACGGACTTCGCTCGCGGCGGCGGCAGAGCGGGTGGGAAAGTGCCGCCCCTTACGCGGTGGACCACAAGTCACTTTATTTGTGGTGGGCTAACCGTCGAACGAAGGCGGTGGTCACCACGTCGCGCTCCTGCGGCCGTATGGAACGCGCTCTTCCTTCCGATATTAGGAAGCCGCTGGGGCTCTGCACTTGGAAATGATCTCGATTGAAAACGAATTTCTTGAGAGCTGTTTTTTTGCGTTTAACTTGTTGTCCTTGTCCCCCCCTCCCCGCCCCGCACCTCCGATTAGCACGATTGGCTACGTACGGCGCGAAAGAAGTTCAACATACATACAGATGTCAAGACTGTGCCAGCAAGTCTCAAGGTGAAGGCAGGGCGTCAGCGAGGCTGGATGCAAAGAGAAGGCACCATCAAGTCTGGAGGGTCTTGGTTGGGAAATTCCCCAGAGTGTCCAAAAGAGACAGCTGGGGAAATTCCCCCAGAGAATCCACGAGGATAAAAGCAGGGCAAGAAGGGATGTTCGGGGTCTGCGGAGAGGGACTCGGGCCATCATCGCTGTGTTCACATCGTCGCTGTCTGCTCGGTCACACGATCTCCACGTCGGCATTATCCCATGACGACGTGGTCCTAAGCTACGTCACACGCAATAAAAGAAACCGCTTTAAAGTTCGAGTCCGGAGTCGTTACACATACATGCACACGTCTCTTCAATCCCATGCTATACAGTATTATTTTATATTTAAAAAAGTTTGGCTGGCTGGCTGGATGGCTGGCTGACTTGGCGTTTTGTGGAGACTCGTGCTCAGCCAGGAAGGAGGAGCGCGAAGATGATCGGATCCCCGCTCTGCGCCTCCGCGATTATCGCGCCCATTGCTTTGGTGTTGCTTTGGCAGCCACTCAGTAAGCCGCTATCGTTGAGGGTATTAGGGTTAAAAATAGGCTGCCCCGTGTAATGCCACACGACATTAAATACATATCGCACAGAGGCCCGCGCCGCGTCGAGCAACCCGCCACAGCCATGTGGACCTGGTGACCCGAGTTCGATTCGGGGCCACCGCGGTATTATCAGCGGGCGAGTGACATCAGAACTGGCCCTGATTCCCCCCCCCCCCGTCCTTCCTCCAACACACCCACTCAAAGTCAATGCACGTTCAAATCAACCCGCACTGAGCTTCGTGGACGAATCATGGTCAAACAACCCCCACCGCATGACCGACATGGCAGACGAAGGCCTCCATCCAGCAGTGGAGGGGCACAGCACCGTGACAACAAACAACAGCCCCCCGTGAGAGGTGCCGCGTGTTTGGTCCGAACCCGCGTGTCCCCCCGAACCCGGCTACTCCTTTTTAGCACGTCGGCTTTCGCGATCAATATCATCCACCATACAGGGGTGTTTTTGTGTGGCTTTTCTCTCCAACACACACGGGTGTGCTGTACTAGTGCACTGCCTTTACACTCGTGTGGTGGCCTCAAGGGGGGCACCACGGTGCAGAGGCCGTGCCGTGTGTGGGGTGCTACTGTGGGGGGGGCGGGCACGGGCGTCGCGGTGAAGGGGGTTGCACAAGGACGTGACCGCGAGGTGAACCCCGGGCGGACGAGGAAGGTGGCCCTGGATGGAGAAACGTCCGGCCAGCAGCCTGGGCATCTTCCGCGCTCTGGTCGGAGCCAGGGTATGGCTGGAGTTCCGCCATGCGCGGCTGACCCACGCCGTGCCGGCCTTCAAGGAGCAGTGGGCGATGGAGGAGGCCATGTGCTCGGTGGCAGATGACGGGGAGCTCTGCATGCTGATATGAGCTACCCGTCGGAGGCCGTCGGACTGCGAGAAGGGCTGTGTGCAGAACGAGAGAGAGCGAGAGAGAAAGCGAGAGAGTGAGCGAGAGAGTGAGCGAGAGGTGGGGGTTTACATAAAGCAAAGTAAAAAAAAATTACGAAATGATGAACGAAGCAAAGTGCCGAATACACCGAGCATCTTCTTGTTTCCACTGATCGTAAAAAGACACGTGACCGAGCGGGAGGGGGCAGGGAGGCCCCAGTCGGGGGTGAGAGGATCACGTGATGGGGATCCAGAGTCCCCACGAAGGTTCTGGAAGGGAGGCGTGGCCAGGGGCGTGTCCAGCCAGGCCAGGGGAGATATCAGCGGGTTCCCAGAGGGACCGGGTGTTGAGCCCTGGGAATGAAGTTGCCATCCATCGAGTAGTCCGCGAGTATTAGTGTAGTTGGCCGTGGTGGTCACCACCCTATGTTGTTATCCTGTTAGAGTGACCCGTTGTGTTAAATAAACGTGTTGCCTCCAAGGACAAGTCTGCGTCTAATTTACGCACGACACCAGTAACGAATTGGCACGTTCTCTTTACGTGACGAACCTTAGTAAATGGCTGTGGCGGGTGGTGGCGGGTTTAACAACACATGTATATTCATGCGATCTAACCTAAAAAAATAACGGTACTCCTGATGCTGTTACTGTTACTGCTGCTACCGCTGATGCTACTGCTGCTACTATTGCCTCTATTGCTGGCGGTGCTGCTGCTGCTAACACTACTCTTGCTACTGCTGCTGTTGCCTGTTGCTCATACTGCTACTACGACTGCTACTACTCCTGTTGCCACTACTCCTGCTACAACTCCTGCCTGTTGCTCCTACTGCTACTACGACTACTACTACTCCTGCTACTGCTACTACTGCTGCAGCTTCTACTACTACTACTGCTGCTACTACTGCTGCTACTTCTACTACTGCTGCTACTTCTACTACTGCTGCTACTTCTACTACTCCTGCTACTACTCCTGCTACTGCTCCTGCTGCGGAAAGGAGCTTTTGACCATACTTCCCCACGCCGGTGTCCATGGCGGTCTCTGACGTGGCGCCTGTCGTTGCTGGGGGGCTGAGCCCCCCCCACCCCCTCCCCCCGCCCACTCCCCCCGCCTCCTCCCCCGCCTCCTCCCCCCGCCCCCTCCCCCCGTCCTCGCTGCGAGCGAGTAGCTACGAAGGGCAGGAGGGCACACGAGGCGGTAGCGCCACGCCCGGCCGCCTTTGTCTCCCCAATGTTAATGCAAAGACAAAGATTCCCCATATAGCTTCAACAGACTGTTGGGGCAAGTGCTGTTAACGAGTGTGTAATGGGGAGCGGTACCGTAGCGGTCAGCGCGCTGCGCTAGGAACCAGGCAACCCGGGTTCGATTCCCGCTCACGGCCAACACCAGTGACGATTATCTGAACCGGTCCTGGGCCTCCCCTGGGTCGACTCAGCCTCAAAAGAGTATATGCGTAAAAACATTGCCACTGGGGAAACAAAGGCGGCCGGGCGTGGTGTTGGCCACCCACCCCCTGGTGTGCCGTGCCGGACTTTATAGGTGCTCGCTAACAGCACTTGCTCCTACAGTCTGTTAAGGCTATACGGGGGATCTTTGTTTATTGTTCGTGGTGTATAATCGTGTGTGTGTGTGTTCGTGTGTGTGTGTAATCGTGTGTGTGTGTGCGTGTGTGTGTGTGTTCGTGTGTGTGTGTGTTCGTGTGTGTGTGTGTTCGTGTGTGTGTGTGTGTGTGTTCGTGTGTGTGTGTGTTCGTGTGTGTGTGTAATCGTGTGTGTGTGTGTTCGTGTGTGTTCGTGTGTGTGTGTGTGTTCGTGTGTGTGTGTGTTCGTGTGTGTGTAATCGTGTGTGTGTGTAATCGTGTGTGTGTGTAATCGTGTGTGTGTGTGTTCGTGTGTGTGTGTTCGTGTGTGTGTGTGTGTTCGTGTGTGTGTGTGTTCGTGTGTGTGTGTGTGTGTGTTCGTGTGTGTGTGTAATCGTGTGTGTGTGTTCGTGTGTGTGTGTGTGTGTGTTCGTGTGTGTGTGTGTTCGTGTGTGTGTGTAATCGTGTGTGTGTGTTCGTGTGTGTGTGTTCGTGTGTGTGTGTGTGTGTGTTCGTGTGTGTGTGTGTGTCCCCCTCTTTAAGAAGGGGGACCGTACCGACTGTAACAACTACAGGGGCATCTCACTCCTCAGTGTGCCAGGTAAGGTCCTGGCAAGGATTATTCAACATCGCCTTGCTAGGCACGCTGAGGAGAGGCTTGCGGAGCCCCAATGCGGTTTCAGGAAAGGGCGGTCCTGCACAGATGCCATATTTTCTGTCCGTCTGCTACAGCAGAGGTGTAGGGAATTCCAAAAAGACCTACATCTCTGCTTTATTGACCTGGTCAAGGCCTATGATACCATCAGTAGGACTGGGCTCTGGGTTGTTCTTCGTGCTTTCGGAGTCCCTGACCCTCTGCTCACGATCATTAAGGACCTTCATGATGGTGAGCGGGCCCGGGTAAAACTACGTGGCCGGGAGTCGGAGCCTTTCCCTGTACACCTTGGGGTGCGACAGGGATGTCCTCTGGCTCCCACATTATTTAACATCTATTTCGACTGCGTAGTTCGTGAAGCCTTCAATAGCTGTACCGGGGGAATTACCATTTGGTACAGATATAATGGGAGGCTGATCGACGCCCGGGTGCGATCAAGGGATGGCTCCCTATTGGTCAACCACGTTATGTATGCCGATGATTTGGTAATAGCTGCTCATTCAGAAGAGGAGTTGGAGACGCTGCTGCTGAGACTGGAGCGTGCCACTAAGAGGTGGGGCCTTACCATCAGCCCCACCAAAACTAAGCACCTGCCTGGGTATTTTGTACCATCGGGCACTCCACCCCCACAACTCCCAATCGGTGATGGGGCAGTTGTGGAGAGAGTGGAGAGTTTCCCATACCTGGGCAGTGTGCTTATGACCGGCTCCAGTTTATCAGCAGAGGTCTCACTCCGAATCAGTCGAGCGGCAATATCTTTTCATCGGTTGCGTAACGCTGTGTGGAAGCTACCTGGTCTGTCGCTCCGCACGAAGCTTCAGGTCTTCTCGGCCACGGTCATTCCCTCCCTTCTCTACGCTTGCGAAACGTGGACCCCCCTAGTGGAGCATCTTCGCCGGTTGGAAACATTTAGGCTGGCCTGCCTACGATCCATCCTGGGTTTAACCAGGCTGGATTATGTGAGGAGCTCACAAGTCCTTGAAAGATCTGGGCAAAGTCCCATCAGTGAGCTCCTCCGGCAGGCAAGGCTGCGTTGGCTGGGTCATGTAGCCCGCATGCCCAGCCACCGCATGCCTAAACAGCTTTTGTTCGGCCGGATCGAGGGGGCTAAACGGGCGCGGCACGGGCTAGAGAAGAGATGGAGTGATGTGGTACAGGAGGACGTAGAGCTGAGTGGACTTGCCGATGACTGGTACCAGCGGTGTCAAGATCGGCCTCAGTGGAGGAGGCTCGTGAAGGACGCTACTGGGCAGTTGGAGGCAGTCGCCCTCCAACAACAACGGAGGGCGGAGGAGCGACGCTCACAACAACGAGCGGAGCGCCGGGTGGCTAAAGCACAGCAAGTTGGCACAGTAGGGGGCACAGGTGGTGGATCATCCAGTCATCTCGGTCATCTCGGTCAGTCGACCCGTGGCACCTGGGTCTGCCCCGTGACCTCCTGCCAGCGGGCGTTCGACACTTCACGTGGCCTCAGGGTGCACATGGCCTGGCACAAGCGTCGTGGTGACGTCACCGCCACTTAGTGGCGAATGGCGGTTGTTGTTGTTGTTGTTGTGTGTGTTCGTGTGTGTGTGTTCGTGTGTGTGTGTGTTCGTGTGTGTGTGTGTGTGTGTTCGTGTGTGTGTGTAATCGTGTGTGTGTGTTCGTGTGTGTGTGTGTTCGTATGTGTGTGTGTGTTCGTGTGTGTGTGTAATCGTGTGTGTGTGTTCGTGTGTGTGTGTGTTCGTGTGTGTGTGGTGAGCGCGCTGCGCTACGAACCCGGCAACCCGAGTGACGATTGTATCTGAACCGGTCCTGAACGTGACTCAGCTTCAAATGAGCACCTGGTGAGATGTGTAAACGTCGCCACTGGGGAGACAAAGGCGGTCGGGCGTGGTTGCTGACCACCCACCCCCTCGTGTACTGTGCCGGCCCTTCATAGGTGCTCGCTAACAGCACTTGCCCCAACAGTCTGTTAAGGCTATACGGAGAGTCTTTATCTTTGTGTTTGTACAAACCCGGCGACCCGAGTTTGATTCTCGCTCAGGCCCAACACCAGTGACGATTATTTGAACCGGTCCTAGGCCGTGTCTAGGTCGACTTAGTCTCAAGTAGCTGGGGCGATGTGTAAGCATCACAACTGGGGAGACAAAGGCGGCCGGGCGTGATGCTGGCCAACCAAACTCTGCCCCGATGGCGAGATGTTAACTCCCTCGCTTGGTCTGCAGGAGGTCGTGGGTCCGATTCCGACCCTGACGCCTGCTGCTGCTGTATATTTGGAGTTTGCGTGTTCTCCACGTGGTCGCGTTGATTTTTCTCCGGGTCCTCCAGTCTTCCCCGACACATGTATCATAATCAACATCGCTACTGCTATACATTTCCACGCGTTAAGCCACTCCGTCGAGCGACCATTTGCGGCCAAATCGCTTCTGAAAAAGAGCCGTATACAGTAGTTCAGTGGGCCTTACCTGGCCAACATGAAAACAACAGTTCAGTTTTGAGTCGAACTCCGCCGTGCTCACTAACAGCACTTGCCCTAACAGCCTGCTCAATGCCTCACGGGGCATCTCTACCTGTGTGTCCTTGTGATGTCTGTCTGCTTGTATGTCTGTCTATAGTTTTCTAGTTAGATTTTTGTTGCCATTTCTCTTATGCCTGATGATTATTGCTTGTGTTGCAATCGAAACGTCGCTATTATTTTAATTTATTATTTTATCTTTAGACGTGGCTTAACCGAAAGAACCAAAGAATAACATCTCTACCTTGTGTGTCGCGCGTGTCCGTGCGCGTCCGTGCGCGCGCGCGCGCGTCTGTGCGCGTGTCTGTGCGCGTGCCCGTGCGCGTGTCCGTGCGCGCGCGCGATGCCCACACGGGCCCTGTCCCTCTCGCGCCGCGTTAATGGAGCCGGATTAATCCGCGACACCTCGGAGCCGAACGGCGTGCCCGGGCGACGTGGCGCGGCGTGGGGGAGGCGTCGCTCCCCACGGTGCCGCGCCGCGCGCAAAGCCATGCATTTAGATGCCGTAAGCTGGGGACGTGTAAATAGCCTCGGCGAACTGCCTCCACTCGTTACGCATCGTCCCTCGCCCGAGTCTCGACACCGCCGCCCTTTGCGCAGAGGGGGCTACGTCGGATCTGCTCGCGACGGGGAGGGCGAATGCGCTGGGTCTCGCGTCGAGATGCAGGGTCGGACACGCTCGTGTACGCGAAACGAGTGAGAATTATACATGACGTGAAGTCCATCGTGTTCAAAGAAAATAACAATAATTTGTTTTTTTAACTACGACGTTTCGATCGCAACACAAGCAATCGTCGTCAGGAGAAAATAGCGGGATGTTTTAAATGTTCGAAATGGGTGTAGCCCACGGGTCATAAGCGAAGTGGGCGGGGATAGTTATGTTAATGTGAGAGATTTGCATGTCAATGTAAGATCGGAGAGCCACCGCCATCTAACCTGTTAATGTAAAGACATTTAACCTGTTAATGTGAAACCAGAGAGTCGAAAATAACTACCGACATCGGCAGGTAAGATGGAAACATCACAGCCAGTTATGCCTTAAGCTGGTTAATAACGTTCTTCCAATGATTGCTCAGTTCGTACCCGTCTTCTCGGTTGAAAATGTGTCTGTGTCTATATATATGGATGGCTTCATGAACGAATTCGTTCATGAAGCCACCTGCAGTCACGACAGCTTCAAGTCAAGATCAGGTCCATTTTCTATCCGGAGACTGTCACTGCGGGATGGGTCTCGCTGTCAATGATCCCTGCGTGAATCTGCGTGGTGCTGCTCACACGATGTGATGTCACGGCGATTTGGGTCCGATCAGAATTCGAACGGAATCCGTGTTCCATGCCCCCCCCCCCTCCCCCGCTCGATGGGTTCGGCACCTACTTAGCGGCGCCACTGATCGATCCGGAGATGCCTCGTTCAGCCTCGAGACTCTTTCTAAGGAGGGTCCTGCGACGGTGACAATGCGTGGCGAATTAAATCGATGGTCGTTTGACCTCCGCGTGCAGTAGGCGGTGTCACCTGCTGGCCACGGCCACCACGCCTGCAACACGTGGCAAGCCGTGCTGACGCTGGCGGTGGGTCACCCGTGAAGCCACGAGCCAGGCTCAGGCCTGCTTGGCCTTCGGGGGTCCGAAGACCACGGCGGGGGCATTGGAGGCTGATGGGAGGAGTACGCACACACAGACAAAGGTCCCCCGTATAGACTCAACAGACTGTTGGGGCAAGTGCTGTTAGCGAGTGGCACCTCTGAAGGCCGGCACGGCACACCAGGGGGTGGGTGGCCAGCACCACTCCCGGCCGCCTTTGTCCCCCTCCCCCCCAGTGGCGATGTTTACTACACACCGCACCAGGTACTCAATTGAGGCACACGAGTACACACACACACGAGTACACACACACAGGAGTACACACACACACACGAGTACACACACACACACATGAGTACACACACACACACACGAGTACACACACACAGTACACACACACAGTACACACACACAGGAGTACACACACAGGAGTAGACACACACGAGTACACACACACTACACACACACAAGTACACACACACAGGAGTACACACACACACGAGTACACACACACACAGGAGTACACCCACACACACGTGGCCCCCGTGCCGCTCCGTGCGGGATGCACCCACTATTAATTACAGAGCACACAACACGCGTCGTATCCATACGCTGAGCCGCTTAGCAGCGTAACCCTATTATTATATGAATCCGCGCGGAAAGAAATCCCCTTTGGGAAATCACGCGATGCCGATGTTTCCGTAATCTCCCCCCACCCATCAACCCCGGCAATGTGTGTATGTGTCACGGCTACCTGGACTTGTGTGTGTGTGTGTGTCACGGTGTGTGCGTGTGTGTGTCACTGTGTGTGTGTGTGACACGGTGTGTGTGTGTGTCACGGTGTGTGTGTGTGTGTCACGGCTACCTGGATCGTGTGTGTGTGTCACGATGTGTGTGTGTCAGGGTGTGTGTGTGTCACGGTGTGTGTGTGTGTGTCACAGTGTGTGTGTGTGTGCCACGGTGTGTGTGTGTCACGGTGTGTGTGTGTGTGTGTCCGGTGGACCGGTTCTGGCTCCTGCCACCATGAGGGGTGGACAGTCCTCTACTCGGGGCAGGAGACTGCCAAACAACAGGGTGTGGCTCTTCTTCTGAACAAAAGAATGAAGGGGGCGTGGGAGCGTGGCGGTGAGGTGTGGGAAGCTGTAAGCCCCAGGCTACTTTGGGCTCGCCTTCCCATCAATCAGAGGCGAGGAGTGGTGGTCGTGGTTACTTATGCCCCCACCGAAGACGAACATCCGTGGAGGGATGCAGGCAAAGCCGATGAGTCAGACGCTTTCTATGACCTCCTGTCACAGGTGCTGGCTAAAGTGGCCACTCGGGACAGAGTCATCTTGTTGAGTGACTTCAATGCCCGAGTTGGTCATGATGCTGGCACCTGGTCTGGAGTGATTGGAAGGCATGGGCCAGATCAGCTCAATAATAACGGTAGAAGGCTGCTAGATTTTTGTGCAGCCCATGGGCTTGTAATTACCAACACGCTCTTCCGGCATCGGCGCATCCACACAACATCATGGATACATGCCGGGTCCAAGCAAGAACATCTGCTGGACTACATAGTGACGGACCAGCGGATGCGAGCCCATGTCCTTGACACCAGGACCTACCGTGGAGCTGATCTGACCTCTGACCATCGACTAGTCATCTGTAAGATGCGCCTGCCATTCTTCCACTCCGGTGGTGGGTGTACACCCAGGACCCCATTCCAACCAAAAGTGGCCTGGTCTCAGCTAGCTGATGAAAGTTGCAAGCGAGAATTTCATCATTGCTTGCAGCTGGGGTTGGCATCGTCCCCCACTCCACCTGATGTCGAGGGTAAATGGGCGAGGTTTAAGACTGTGACTCATGCAGCTGCAATGGCTGCTTTGGGTACGCGGTCCAGACCTCCCCAGAAACCCTGGCTGACAGAGGAGGTGTTCAGGTTAATTGAGAAAAAGCGACAGGCCCACTCTCATCGCCTACAGCATCCCACGTCGGAGAATGAGGAGGTTTACCGCAGCCTTCGCTCGGAGGTTCGGAGAGCCGTAAGGCGCTGTAAGGATGGGTGGTGGTCGCGGGTTGCTGAGGAGATGGAGTCTGCCTCAGTGGCCCGCGATCACAAATCACTATTTAATTCCATCAAAAAAGTAACCTGCAGCGCCACACCTATTACCATCATTAGAGGAAAAAACGGTGATCCAATCTCCGACCCCCAGGAACAGGTTTGCAGATTTGCTGAGCATTTCTGCGAGGTCCTGGGGGAGGGAAAATCTCTCAGCCAGGAAAACATCATGGCACAAAGTGGGGATAACCCTGCTGAGGCTGCGGTGCCTCAAATATTGGAAGAGGTCACCCCCTGTGAGTGGCTGGCTGAGGTGCCAGCTGTTGAGGAAGTACTGAGGGCGATCCGGAGTCTGAGACCAGGGAAGGCACCGGGCAGAGATGATCTCCCAAGCGAAATGCTGAGGGAGGGTGGCGTTTGTGCACAGACTGCCCTATATGACATCATAACAACAGTCTGGACCACTGGACGGGTTCCGCAGGACTGGAAGGATGCCCTGGTGGTCCACCTCTTTAAGAAGGGGGACCGTACCGACTGTAACAACTACAGGGGCATCTCACTCCTCAGTGTGCCGGGTAAGGTCCTGGCAAGGATTATTCAACATCGCCTTGCTAGGCACGCTGAGGAGAGGCTTGCGGAGCCCCAATGCGGTTTCAGGAAAGGGCGGTCCTGCACAGATGCCATATTTTCTGTCCGTCTGCTCCAGCAGAGGTGTAGGGAATTTCAAAAAGACCTACATCTCTGCTTTATTGACCTGGTCAAGGCCTATGATACCATCAGTAGGACTGGGCTCTGGGTTGTTCTTCGTGCTTTCGGAGTCCCTGACCCTCTGCTCACGATCATTAAGGACCTTCATGATGGTGAGCGGGCCCGGGTAAAACTACGTGGCCGGGAGTCGGAGCCTTTCCCTGTACACCTTGGGGTGCGACAGGGATGTCCTCTGGCTCCCACATTATTTAACATCTATTTCGACTGCGTAGTTCGTGAAGCCTTCAAAAGCTGTACCGGGGGAATTACCATTTGGTACAGATATAATGGGAGGCTGATCGACGCCCGGGTGCGATCAAGGGATGGCTCCCTATTGGTCAACCACGTTATGTATGCCGATGATTTGGTAATAGCTGCTCATTCAGAAGAGGAGTTGGAGACGCTGCTGCTGAGACTGGAGTGTGCCACCAAGAGGTGGGGCCTTACCATCAGCCCCACCAAAACTAAGCACCTGCCTGGGTATTTTGTACCATCGGGCACTCCACCCCCACAACTCCCAATCGGTGATGGGGCAGTTGTGGAGAGAGTGGAGAGTTTCCCATACCTGGGCAGTGTGCTTATGACCGGCTCCAGTTTATCAGCAGAGGTCTCACTCCGAATCAGTCGAGCGGCAATATCTTTTCATCGGTTGCGTAACGCTGTGTGGAAGCTACCTGGTCTGTCGCTCCGCACGAAGCTTCAGGTCTTCTCGGCCACGGTCATTCCCTCCCTTCTCTACGCTTGCGAAACGTGGACCCCCCTAGTGGAGCATCTTCGCCGGTTGGAAACATTTAGGCTGGCCTGCCTACGATCCATCCTGGGTTTAACCACTCACTCTCTCACACTCACTCGCTCACTCTTTCACACTCTCTCACAATCACTCTCCCACTCACTCACTCTCTCACACTCACTCGCTCACTCTTTCACACTCTCTCACAATCACTCTCCCACTCACTCACTCTCTCACACTCACTCGCTCACTCTTTCACACTCTCTCACAATCACTCTCCCACTCACTCACTCTCTCACACTCACTCGCTCACTCTTTCATACTCTCACTCAATCACTCTCACTCACTCACTCTCTCACACTCACTCGCTCACTCTTTCACACTCTCTCACAATCACTCTCCCACTCACTCACTCTCTCACAATCACTCTCCCACTCACTCACTCTCTCACACTCACTCGCTCACTCTTTCACACTCTCTCACAATCACTCTCCCACTCACTCACTCTCTCACACTCACTCGCTCACTCTTTCACACTCTCACTCAATCACTCTCTTACACCCTCACCGCTCTCTTACTCTCTCACACCCTCACTCAATCACTCTTTCGCACCCTCGCACTCACTCGCTCATTTACTCTCTCACACTCTCCCACTCACTCACTCTCTCACACTCTCGCACTCACTCTCTCACACTCTCCCACTCACTCTCCCACTCGCTCACTCACTCTCTCACACTCTCCCACTCACTCACTCTCTCACACTCTCGCACTCACCCTCTCACACTCTCCCACTCACTCTCCCACTCGCTCACTCACTCTCTCACACTCTCCCACTCACTCACTCTCTCACACTCTCGCACTCACTCTCTCACACTCTCCCACTCACTCTCCCACTCGCTCACTCACTTTCTCACACTCTCCCACTCACTCTCCCACTGACTCACTCTCTCACACTCTCGCACTCACTCTCTCACACTCTCCCACTCACTCTCCCACTCGCTCACTCACTCTCTCACACTCTCACTCTCCCACTCGCTCACTCACTCTCTCACACTCTCGCACTCACTCTCTCACACTCGCTCACTCACTCTCTCACACTCTCCCACTCACTCTCCCACTCACTAACTCTCTCCCACTCACTCTCCCACTCGCTCACTCACTCTCTCCCACTCACTCTCCCACACTCTAACTAACCCTCTCACAACTCACACTCTTTCACTCGCTCACTCACTCACTCTCTCACACTCTCCCACTCACTCACCCTCTCACACTCTCCCACTCACTCTCTCACACTCTAACTAACCCTCTCACAACTCACACTCTTTCACTCGCTCACTCACTCTCTCACTCTCTCCCACTCTCCTACTCTCTCCCACTAACTCCCTCCCACTCTCTCGCTCTCCCACTCGCCCGCGACCGCCCGCCACACCGAGCCGCGTGCGCGCAGTCGCCGCACCGCACGCGACTCTGAACCCCGCGACTCTGAACCCCGCGGCTCTGAACCCCGCGGCTCTGAACCCCGCGACTCTGAACCCCGCGACTCTGAACCCCGCGGCTCTGAACCCCGCGACTCTGAACCCCGCGGCTCTGAACCCCGCGGCTCTGAACCCCGCGACTCTGAACCCCGCGACTCTGAACCCCGCGGCTCTGAACCCCGCGACTCTGAACCCCGCGGCTCTGAACCCCGCGGCTCTGAACCCCGCGGCTCTGAACCCCGCGACTCTGAACCCCGCGACTCCGCGGGCCACTTGACCGGGACACGAACAATGCCGGTCGCCGTTTCGGTTGCCACCTCCGAAGTTCACAAGCCGGGACGCATCGTGGGCTGCAGAACGAAGGATATCTCACAACAGCGGACGAGGGAGAGCTACGTGCACACGCAGTCGGCTCCAGTGGTCCCGTATCATTGTTACTGGTAGTATTGTTACTACTTCTAGGCATTTGGCAATAACCGAAAGGTTTCAAGGCCTGCTGAAGACCGCCTGAGATTTCCCAAACACAGCCGCTGAATAATGTTGGCAACCGCTGGGCAGGTTTCATCTCACAGGGGTCCGTGGTGTCCCCCTCTTGAGCTCAGGTCGTGGGTGGTGGTGGTGGTGGTGGTGGGGGTAAGACGGTCGCTACGTGTGTACAACTTTAAACGATAGAACTTTTTACTTTTGTCTAACCAGGCAAGCTACACGGATGTGTTTTTTCAGACGCGACCTGTGGCCACAAATGAAAGTTCGATCATCGCCACGTGGAAGGGTACAATAGCAGCAGTCAAATGCTCTGAACGGGCGATGTCGATTCTAAATGTGGAGGTCGAAAAACCGGAGGACCCGGAGAAAAATCCACGCGACCGCGGGGAGAGAGATTTTTGACTTTTAAACAACTTTTATTGCCGCCAGCAGCAACAGCACTGGAGGCGATGTCGATATGAAATACACAAAGTGACCAGCAAACAAATGAGAATAAACGCTACAAATCCACGCGCTGTGGCGCTAAAAGCACCGCGCACAACACGAAAGAAAAGTCACGTGGTGGTGGTGGTGGTGGTCATCGCGCACGCCACGGTGACGAGCGAGCGCTTCAGAAGGTGAACACGAGGGTGCCGTCCACGCTGGTACAGAGGGCTCTTCCGGCTCCCCAGCGTTCGAAGAAGACGTGCACATCACCGACATGCGGGGAGCGAGAGAGACAGAGAGACGCAGACTCCAAATATACAGCAGCAAGCGTCAGGGTCGGGATCGAACCCACGGCCTCCTGTACACCAGGCGAGGTAGTTAACATCTCATAGCCACCGTGATGATGATGATGAGAGAGAGACACGCAAACTCCAAATATACAGCAGCAGGCATCAGTGTTTGGATCAAAACCACGACCTCCTGTACACCAGGCGAGGTAGTCAACATCTCCTAGCCACCGTGATGATGATGAGAGAGAGATGCAAACTCCAAATATACAGCAGCAGACGTTAGTGTCGGGATTGAACTCACGACCTCCTGTACACCAGGCGAGGGAGTTAACATCTCCAAGCCACCGTGATGATGATAGAGACACGCAAACTCCAAATATACAGCAGGCGTCAGTCTCGGGATCGAACCCACGGCCTCCTGTACACCAGGCGAGGTAGTCAACAACTCCTAGCCACCGTGATGATGAGAGAGAGAGAGACACGCAAACTCCAAATATACAGCAGCAGGCGTCAGTGTCGGGATCGAACCCACGGCCTCCTGTACACCAGGCGAGGTAGTTAATATCTCCTAGCCACCGTGATGATGAGAGAGAAAGACACGCAAACTCCAAATATACAGCAGCAGGCGTCAGTGTCGGGATCGAACTCACGGCCCCCTGTATACCAGGCGAGATGTTGACGACCTCGCAACGTGACAACTCAAACCACGTCTCCTCCGAACACGCAACTTTCGATGTCTGTCTTTGTTGTTGTTACCAACTCGAGTTGCACTTAAACTCGAGTTCTGGGAGCGAGGCGTTTACAACTGTGAAGAAGGGCCCGACATGTCGCTTATGATAAAATATGTATTTTAAGGCAGCACACGCTGTGTTATTGACGAACGCGTTGAGTTGGTTTGTGTTGTTAACCGTATGTATGTTGAACTTCTTTTGCACCGTACGTAGCCAACTGCATCTCCCCGGTGCGCCCCCCCCACCACGCGTCTCCCCCGTGTCTCCCCTGTGCCCCCCCCCCTCCCCCGTGTCTCCCCGTGTCTCCCCGCGCGTCTCTCCCGTGTCTCCCCGTGTCTCCCCCCGTGTCACCGTGTCTCCCCCGTCTCTCCCCGTGTCTCCCCGTGCCTCCCCGTGTCTCCCCCGTGCCTTCCCGTGTCTCCCCGTGTCTCCCCCGTCTCTCCCCGTGTCTCCCCCGTGTCTCCCCATCTCTCCCCGTGTCTCCCCCGTGCCTCCCGGTGTCTCCCCGGTGTCTCCCCCGTGTCTCCCCCGTGTATCCCCGTGTCTCCCCGTGTCTCCCCGTGTCTCCCCCGTGTCTCCCCGTGTCTCCCCCGTGTCTCCCCGTGTCTCCCCCGTGTCTCCCCGTGTCTCTCCCGTGTCTCCCCGTGTCTCCTCCGTGTCTCCCCGTGTCTCTCCCATGTCTCCCCGTGTCTCCCCCCGTGTCTCCCCCGTGTCTCCCCGTGTCTCTCCCGTGCCTCCCCGTGTCTCCCCGTGTCTCCCCTGTGCCTCCCCGTGTCTCCCCGTGTCTCACCCCGTGTCTCCCCCCCCCCCCCCGTGTCTCCCCCCGTGTCTCCCCAGCGTCTCCCTGTGCCTCCCCGTGTCTCCCCCGTGTCTCCCCCGTGTCTCCCAGTGTCTCCCCAGTGTCTCCCCGCGTCTCCCCCGTGTCTCCCCGTGTCTCCCCCGTCTCTCCCCCCGTGTCTCCCTCGTGTCTCCCGTGTCTCCCCCGTGTCTCCCCCGTGCCTCCCCGTGCCTCCCCGTGTCTCCCCGTGTCTAACCCGTGTCTCCCCCGTGTCTCCCCGTGTCTCCCCCGTGTCTCCCCGTGTCTCTCCCCCTGTGTCTCCCCGTGTCTCCCCCGTGTCTCCCCGTGTCTCTCCGTGTCTCCCCGTGTCTCCCCCGTGTCTCCCCGTGTCTCCCCGTGTCTCCCCTGTGCCTCCCCGTGTCTCCCCGTGTCTCACCCCGTGTCTCCCCCCCCCCCCGTGTCTCCCCCCGTGTCTCCCCAGCGTCTCCCTGTGCCTCCCCGTGTCTCCCCGTGTCTCCCCGTGTCTCCCCCGTGTCCCCCCGTGTCTCCCCGTGTCTCCCCCGTGTCCCCCCGTGTCTCCCCCGTGTCTCCCCGTGTCTCTCCCCCTGTGTCTCCCCAGTGTCTCCCCCGTGTCTCCCCGTGTCTCTCCGTGTCTCCCCGTGTCTCCCCCGTGTCTCCCCGCGTCTCCCCCGTGTCTCCCCGTGTCTCCCCCGTGTATCCCCGTGTCTCCCCCGTGTCCCCCCGTGTCTCCCCGTGTCTCCCCGTGTCTCCCCCGTGTCTCCCCGTGTCTCCCCCGTGTCTCCCCGTGTCCCCCGTGTCTCCCCGTGTATCCCCGTGTCTCCCCCGTGTCTCCCTGTCTCCCCGTGTCTCTCCCCGTGTGTCTCCCCGTGTCTCCCCGTGTCTCCCCCATGTCTCCCCGTGTCTCCCCCGTGTCTCTCCGTGTCTCCCCCGTGTCTCCCGGTGTCTCCCCCGTGTATCCCCGTGTCTCCCCGTCTCTCCCCGTGTCTCCCCGCGTCTCCCCGTGTCTCCCCCCGTCTCCCCGTGTCTCCCCCGTGTCTCCCCGCGTCTCTCCCCGTGTCTCCCCCCGTCTCCCCGTGTCTCCCCCGTGTCTCCCCGTGTCTCTCCCCGTGTGTCTCCCCGTGTCTCCCCCGTGTCTCCCCCGTGTCTCCTCGTGTCTCTCCGTGTCTTCCCCGTGTTTCCCCGTGTCTCCCCCGTGTCTCCCCGTCTCTCCCCGTGTCTCCCTGTGTCTGACTGGGAGTTAACTCAAATTGGTTGCCCCACTGGTGCTGTGTTGTAAACGTCAACATCGGGGAGACAAAGGTGGCCGTGGGTGTTGCTGACCCCCCCCCCCACCCTCGTGTGCCATTGTGGCGGCTTTCATAGCTGCTACTCGCTCACAGCATTTGCCCAAACAGTCTGTTTAAGTCTTCGTGTGTACGCGCCCGTGTGTGGGTACGCGTGCATTAGCGCTACAATCCTAACCACCTGAGTTCCATTCCAGCTCATGTAGCGCATCAAGCTGGAAAAAAACAACGATTATACGAGCCAATCTCAGACACTCTATAGGTGGACTCAGTCACAGTGTAGAGATGTTAACTACTTCGCCTGGTATACAGGAGATTGTGGGTTCGATGCCGACCCTGAATGTTTTTCCCGAGGTCGCGTGGATTTTTTTCCTCCGGCTCCTCCGGCTCCTCCGGGTTTTCCCGTTCAGAGTATTTGGCTCCTGATATAAACGTCCACGTGATAATAAGCCGCTTAGCCGAGCTATCATTTGTGCTCTGTAAGGCCCCCGCTGAGCTAGAGAGCTCAGTTGGGGCCTTACCTGGTAAAAATAATCAACATTGTTTCGTTTTTAGTTTCACATGCGCGTGTTTTATCACTCAAAGACCCACACGTGCCCCCTAGCGGTGGCGTCAGGTCCTCTCACCTGCCCCCCCACCCCCTCATCACCCCCCCCTCAACCCCCCCCTCCCCCCTCGTCATGTGTGCACCGCCAACCCGAGCTGACGTGACTAATTACAGCATCGATTTCAATTAACAAGCTCCACGCAGAAACAAACACCGCGACGCTGGGGTCACGGGGGAGCCCACGGTCACCCCCCCCCCCACTCGTCCCTCCCCCCCCACTCACACCCCTCCCCCAGTCAGCCCAGTCAAAGTCTTTTAAAAAACACAAACGGATGAAGGCGCAGCCCCTGCAACTGCTCGCTCTAGCCACTGCCGGCGGAATGGCCTCCGCTCGAGCAGGAAGCTTCAGAGAGCCCATAATTCCGGAGGGCCTTTGGCCTACTCTTCCACGTGGTAAGGAGAGCTGGGGAGTGCCCACTCCTTGACCGGGTAACTGCGGACGATCAGAATCTTTATTTATCTTAAGAGAAATCCCATGAGCTATGAAGCTTTTTTTAAATCACAGATGTCCAGTAGGGGCGGGTCAGAACGTGAACACCCGGATCGGCTCTCCAACGCGTGCTCCAGTATGATGTCCGACGTTTCGCTTCCCGGACCTCGCATACATTACACGCATTTCTGAGTTCCTGAAGCAAGAACTGAGTTCCCGACAGAAGCTTCCGGCACGTGCAGCAAAACGTCGGACAACAAGCGGCTACAAAGCGAAATAAAATGTTTAAAATATATACGTCGATTTAGGCGCCGTATGATAAAGAGAGCAGCCTCGCCCGTAACGGTGGCAGCTCCTCGGCATCGATCAAAGCAAAGCTTGACACTGCTGATGAGACACCGTGTGCCGAACCGGTTCCAGAGTCTTGCTTGTCTCGAAACCGATGCCGCTGCAATAACGCACTCCCAGTAAAAAATAATACTTGACGTTGTTGTTGTTGTTGTTATTGTTACGAGTGGACAAGGAGATGCGTTTATTTCTGCTTGGTTCTTTCGGTAAAGTCACGTAGAAGGGAGATAATAGAATAATAAAAATAAAACATAATAAAATAATACAGTTCTCATTATTTTATTATGTTTGTATTATTTTATTATCTCCCTTCCACGTGACTTTACCGAAAGAACCAAGAAGATGAATGCCTGCAGTCACGAAAACTTTAAATCGAAATTTACGCGTTTATTTGTTGAGTTACTTTCCCGAACAGTGTGAGGAGCGGCGTCATTAACCCGCGTACGAGGGTCGCGCTCGAAACTCCAGTTTGTTTGCTCTGCTCAAGGTCACGGCTACCTGGGTTGTATTCGGCTGCCCTGAAACTGAAGCCACTTCGAGCGGAGGGAGAGGATCCCTCGGTAATTTGCCGGGTGCTCGACGACGCTGACTGAGGCATCGCTCGAGTCCACCACTCACAGAGACAAGGTGTTGTAAAGAGGAGATGTTAACTACCTCGCCTGGTATACAAGAGGTCGTGGCTTCGATCCCGACCCTGACGCCTGCTGCTGTATATTTGGAGTTTGTGTGCCTCTCTCTCTCTCATCATCATCACGGTGGCTAAGAGATGTGAACTACCTCGCCTGGTCTACAAGAGGTCGTGGCTTCGATCCCGACCCTGACGCCTGCTGCTGTATATTTGGAGTTTGTGTGCCTCTCTCTCTCTCATCATCATCACGGTGGCTAAGAGATGTGAACTACCTCGCCTGGTCTACAAGAGGTCGTGGCTTCGATCCCGACCCTGACGCCTGCTGCTGTATATTTGGAGTTTGCGTGTCTCTCTCTCTCATCATCATCACGGTGGCTAGGAGATGTTAACTACCTCGCCCGGTCTACAGAAGGTCGTGGCTTCGATCCCGACTCTGATACCTGCATATGTGGAGTTTGCGTGTCTCTCTCCCCGTGGTCGCGTGGGGTTTTCTCCGGTTCCTCCGGTTTTCCCGTCCGCATTTAGAATCAACATCACGCGGGTTTTTTCAGACGCGACCTGGACACAAATGATAGCTCACACGAAGTGGCTCATCACGTGATAGAGTGGGATGCAGGAGCGTTGTTGATTCTAAATGTGGAGGGGAAAACCGGAGTACCCGGAGAAAAATCTACGCAACCACAGGGAGACAGAGAGAGCGCGTGGAAACTCCAAATACACAGCAGCAGGCGTCAGGGTCGGGATCGAACCCACGGCCTCCTGTATACCAGGCGAGGTAGTTAACATCTCCTAGCCACCGCGGCCCCCATTTACTAGAACTGAACCCCAAAAAAATTCAACGATGAATCAGATTGAAATGAGATTCTCAGCTGGTGACTTGAACAAGAAAATAGGGGAGTGACCCCAGAGAGACGTGAAACTTCACTTGTCCAAATGCATCTCGAGTGGGGGCCCCCCTGTCGCGCACGTGACCCGGATCCGTGCGCTGGTTCTTCCTTCGCGTCCGTCTGCGTCTCTCGGTGCAATTCCATGGCGTGCATCTTTGGAATAATTCCACACGGCTGAGAAATGAGAGAGAGAGAGAGAGAGGCACGGGGGCGATCTCTGAGCCAAACTTAATTATCGGCGGGAGGAGCCATTGGTGGCAAACAAGGATGTTGGGATGGAATGGGCCCTTCACGGGATGGGCCTTCCTCCTCGAGATCGGCCCTCCTCCCCAGGATGCCCCCCCCCCCCCCCCACGGGATGGGCCCTATCCGTGCACCGCGCGCCGGGGCACGAAAGAGCCGCACCGGCCACAGACAATGGGCCGGCTAAGAGGACTCATTTAGAAATCAATGCTGGTGGAGGAGAGAGAGGCGGCGCGAATTGAAAGAGATGTTTGATTTTCAGAAGATGCGTGGAGGGGGGGGGGAAGAGGGGAAGATGGGTGAATGGAGGCGCTTTAGGGAATATAATGGCAGGGTTATTGTCATGCGCTCGTGAGCAGTTGAAGGCGGCTGGAAACCCCCTTTGCTCTCGACGCCTCGAGCAGCGCCGCCACCGCTCGCCTCTCTAGAGCTCCCCACGTGTATCTCCCCACACCACAGACACCACAGAGACACCACAGAGACACCCACAGAGACACCCACAGAGACACCCACAGAGACACACAGAAACAACAACAACCGTCATTCGCCACTAAGTGGCGGTGACGTCACCACGACGCTTGTGCCAGGCCATGTGCACCCTGAGGCCACGTGAAGTGTCGAACGCCCGCTGGCAGGAGGTCACGGGGCAGACCCAGGTGCCACGGGTGGACTGACCGAGATGACCGAGATGACTGGCTGATCCACCACCTGTGCCCCCTACTGTGCCAACTTGCTGTGCTTTAGCCACCCGGCGCTCCGCTCGTTGTTGTGAGCGTCGCTCCTCCGCCCTCCGTTGTTGTTGGAGGGCGACTGCCTCCAACTGCCCAGTAGCGTCCTTCACGAGCCTCCTCCACTGAGGCTGATCTTGACACCGCTGGTACCAGTCATCGGCAAGTCCACTCAGCTCCACGTCCTCCTGTACCACATCACTCCATCTCTTCTCTAGCCCGTGCCGCGCCCGTTTAGCCCCCTCGATCCGGCCGAACAAAAGCTGTTTAGGCATGCGGTGGCTGGGCATGCGGGCTACATGACCCAGCCAACGCAGCCTTGCCTGCCGGAGGAGCTCACTGATGGGACTTTGCCCAGATCTTTCAAGGACTTGTGAGCTCCTCACACAATCCAGCCTGGTTAAACCCAGGATGGATCGTAGGCAGGCCAGCCTAAATGTTTCCAACCGGCGAAGATGCTCCACTAGGGGGGTCCACGTTTCGCAAGCGTAGAGAAGGGAGGGAATGACCGTGGCCGAGAAGACCTGAAGCTTCGTGCGGAGCGACAGACCAGGTAGCTTCCACACAGCGTTACGCAACCGATGAAAAGATATTGCCGCTCGACTGATTCGGAGTGAGACCTCTGCTGATAAACTGGAGCCGGTCATAAGCACACTGCCCAGGTATGGGAAACTCTCCACTCTCTCCACAACTGCCCCATCACCGATTGGGAGTTGTGGGGGTGGAGTGCCCGATGGTACAAAATACCCAGGCAGGTGCTTAGTTTTGGTGGGGCTGATGGTAAGGCCCCACCTCTTGGTGGCACACTCCAGTCTCAGCAGCAGCGTCTCCAACTCCTCTTCTGAATGAGCAGCTTTTACCAAATCATCGGCATACATAACGTGGTTGACCAATAGGGAGCCATCCCTTGATCGCACCCGGGCGTCGATCAGCCTCCCATTATATCTGTACCAAATGGTAATTCCCCCGGTACAGCTTTTGAAGGCTTCACGAACTACGCAGTCGAAATAGATGTTAAATAATGTGGGAGCCAGAGGACATCCCTGTCGCACCCCAAGGTGTACAGGGAAAGGCTCCGACTCCCGGCCACGTAGTTTTACCCGGGCCCGCTCACCATCATGAAGGTCCTTAATGATCGTGAGCAGAGGGTCAGGGACTCCGAAAGCACGAAGAACAACCCAGAGCCCAGTCCTACTGATGGTATCATAGGCCTTGACCAGGTCAATAAAGCAGAGATGTAGGTCTTTTTGAAATTCCCTACACCTCTGCTGGAGCAGACGGACAGAAAATATGGCATCTGTGCAGGACCGCCCTTTCCTGAAACCGCATTGGGGCTCCGCAAGCCTCTCCTCAGCGTGCCTAGCAAGGCGATGTTGAATAATCCTTGCCAGGACCTTACCCGGCACACTGAGGAGTGAGATGCCCCTGTAGTTGTTACAGTCGGTACGGTCCCCCTTCTTAAAGAGGGGGACCACCAGGGCATCCTTCCAGTCCTGCGGAACCCGTCCAGTGGTCCAGACTGTTGTTATGATGTCATATAGGGCAGTCTGTGCACAAACGCCACCCTCCCTCAGCATTTCGCTTGGGAGATCATCTCTGCCCGGTGCCTTCCCTGGTCTCAGACTCCGGATCGCCCTCAGTACTTCCTCAACAGCTGGCACCTCAGCCAGCCACTCACAGGGGGTGACCTCTTCCAATATTTGAGGCACCGCAGCCTCAGCAGGGTTATCCCCACTTTGTGCCATGATGTTTTCCTGGCTGAGAGATTTTCCCTCCCCCAGGACCTCGCAGAAATGCTCAGCAAATCTGCAAACCTGTTCCTGGGGGTCGGAGATTGGATCACCGTTTTTTCCTCTAATGATGGTAATAGGTGTGGTGCTGCAGGTTACTTTTTTGATGGAATTAAATAGTGATTTGTGATCGCGGGCCACTGAGGCAGACTCCATCTCCTCAGCAACCCGCGACCACCACCCATCCTTACAGCGCCTTACGGCTCTCCGAACCTCCGAGCGAAGGCTGCGGTAAACCTCCTCATTCTCCGACGTGGGATGCTGTAGGCGATGAGAGTGGGCCTGTCGCTTTTTCTCAATTAACCTGAACACCTCCTCTGTCAGCCAGGGTTTCTGGGGAGGTCTGGACCGCGTACCCAAAGCAGCCATTGCAGCTGCATGAGTCACAGTCTTAAACCTCGCCCATTTACCCTCGACATCAGGTGGAGTGGGGGACGATGCCAACCCCAGCTGCAAGCAATGATGAAATTCTCGCTTGCAACTTTCATCAGCTAGCTGAGAACAGGCCACTTTTGGTTGGAATGGGGTCCTGGGTGTACACCCACCACCGGAGTGGAAGAATGGCAGGCGCATCTTACAGATGACTAGTCGATGGTCAGAGGTCAGATCAGCTCCACGGTAGGTCCTGGTGTCAAGGACATGGGCTCGCATCCGCTGGTCCGTCACTATGTAGTCCAGCAGATGTTCTTGCTTGGACCCGGCATGCATCCATGATGTTGTGTGGATGCGCTGATGCCGGAAGAGCGTGTTGGTAATTACAAGCCCATGGGCTGCACACAAATCTAGCAGCCTTCTACCGTTATTATTGAGCTGATCTGGCCCATGCCTTCCAATCACTCCAGACCAGGTGCCAGCATCATGACCAACTCGGGCATTGAAGTCACCCAACAAGATGACTCTGTCCCGAGTGGCCACTTTAGCCAGCACCTGTGACAGGAGGTCATAGAAAGCGTCTGACTCATCGGCTTTGCCTGCATCCCTCCACGGATGTTCGTCTTCGGTGGGGGCATAAGTAACCACGACCACCACTCCTCGCCTCTGGTTGATGGGAAGGCGAGCCCAAAGTATCCTGGGGCTTACAGCTTCCCACACCTCACCGCCACGCTCCCACGCCCCCTTCATTCTTTTGTTCAGAAGAAGAGCCACACCCTGTTGTTTGGCATTCTCCTGCCCCGAGTAGAGGACTGTCCACCCCTCATGGTGGCAGGAGCCAGAACCGGTCCACCGGACCTCCTGAATGCCACAGAGATCCAGGCGGTACCGGTCCAGCTCCCGACAGAGGAGTGGCAGCCTCTCCTCCGCAGTGAGCGTTCGAACATTCCACGTGGCCATCCGCAATGGTTTTTCGTTGTTTCTGGAGGAGCCCCGAGGGTGAAAATTCAATCTCCTGGCTCCGCCAAATGGGGTTTGGCCAGGAGACGTCATAAAAGCCTGACCCCCCGGGGCCTCCGGCACACACAGAGAAACACCCACAGAGACACCCACAGAGACACCCACAGAGACACCACAGAGACACAACAGACACCACAGAAACACCACAGAGACACCACAGAGACACCCACAGAGACACCCACAGAGACACACACAGAGACACCCACAGAGACACACAGAAACACCCACAGAGACACACACAGAGACACCCACGGAGACACACACAGAGACACACACAGAGACACCCACAGAGACACACAGAGACACCCACAGAGACACCCACAGAGACACAATCGGGGTACGGCGGAGGACAATAAACTGAACACAAAAATGATTTCTGAAGAAATTCGTTTCCGCGTCCATAGCTCCAGTGGCTTCCTAATATCTGAAGGAAGAACGTTCCAGACGGCCACACAGCGCATCTGAAGCGCGCGATGCAGTGACCGTGTTTGTTCGATGTCGAGCCAAAAGCCGCTGCTGGCTGCGAGGATGACCGGGGTTCGCGTGATGGTTCATGCTCTTGCGGTTCATTCGTGGCAAGCACTTTGTGTGGAATGAGTGCGACCTTTATCTCCATATATATAAAAGGCAAAGTTGTGATTATGTGTGTCTGTTCAAAATGTTTAGCGTACTTCCCGACATGCAACAAACTTGAAATTTGCCATGTGGGTACTTTCCAGACTGTACACCATGCACAAATGATTAAAATACACTTTTGTTTTTTTTTGCGGGGGGGGAGCTCAATAATGCATATATTTTTTGCACGGCAAGTGAGCTGTGACGTCACATCTATCACGTGACCCGCGCACGTGGAAGCGTCACGCATTGTAGTGTAGTGGTTAGCGCGCTGCGCTACGAACCCGGCGACCCGAGTTCGATTCCCGCTCACGGCCACCACCGGTGACGATTATTTTAACCGGCCCTGGGCCTCCCCTAGGTCGACTCAGCCTCAAACAAGTAACTGGTCTACTGTTGTGTGAACATCGCCACTGAGGGGACAAAGGCGACCGGGCGTGGTGAAACTAAGTCCCGAACGAAGCCGGGGTAGTCAAGCTAGTAACGAATATAATTCGTTCGACAACCGGATGCCAATGCAGCTCAGGGAGCACTGGACGGACACGGTGGGATCTGGCAGTACCCGTCACGCTTTGAGTGAGTGGCCTCCTGTCTCTCTCTCTCTGATGGTGACCAACGCCTACTGCCCATGGGCCTCACTCAGCCTAAACGAAATTAAAAACGGGGACAACATTTCCGAGTTTTTGCACAAACACCTCGGGAGGCTGTGGGGGGGGAGCCACCGGGACAGTCTTCCTAGAAACCACAGCCACCGTCCCGGCCACCACAGCCTCGCTGGTGATCATGATGATGATGGTGGTGATTCTCGTGACGACGCTCGCTCGCTGCTCGGGCCAGCTGGAATCACTCACGTGGCCTCGGCAGAGACGCGTGGGGGGGGGGAGATGACACCGCTGGTAGCAGCCGGTTGCCAAGTGGACTCGGGCTCCCAGTCCTCCTCCTGCATTATCATCATCATCGCCATCGCCACCGCCGCTCCTGCATCCCACTCTATCCTCGCTCAGGGTGCGGCTCTGTGACTTATTTTGTGTTCTCACGTGCCCCCCAATTTGACCCTGATTACATAACTTTCTCAACAATTTTATTTTAGCAGGTATAAGGACCGCTCGGCTAAATAGCTCTTTTTCAAAAGTCACCTGACCACAACTGATTGCTCACACAAATTGGTGTATCGTGTGGAAATGTATAGTAGCCAAATCCTCTAAACGCACGCTGTTGATACTATATGTGGAGGGGAGACCTGGAAAAAAATCCACGCGACCACGGGGACAGAGAGAGACACGCAAACTCCAAATATACAGCAGCAGGCGTCAAGGTTTGGCTCGAACCCCCGACCTCCTGCGTACCAGGCGAGGTAGTTAACATCTCTCCACCGTGGCGCCCTCTGCATAAACATCTCTTTAATACTGGTAGGAACCTCCTGGTTACACCAGCCCACAGGGGATTATTGTGCCCGTCCGTCCGTCGTGCAGGGAGGGGATGGGTGGGGAGGGGAGGGTGGGGAGGGGCTTGGTTGGGAGGGTTGGGCTGGGTGGGGAGGGTCGGGAGGGGAGGGTGGGGAGGGGCTGGGTGGGGAGGGTAGGGCTGGGTGGGGAGGGGCTGGTCACCCCGTGGTGCCCTTATAAAACTCAACGTTTAACCTACTCACGCCGGCTTGTGCCCGCCCTCACAGTCGGGCATATTTGCGGAATACACCACGCCGCCGTTGACCCTGCAGGCCATTGACCGAGCAACCCAACGTCCCTACCAGCAGCTCCCTCCTCCGCAGCAGCAGGACGATGTGTTAGCGCGGTGAATAGCCCGCGGCAGGGGGGACGTTGTTCGGTGACGACGCTGCGTTGGCAGTGGCGCACAAACAAAGACAACTACAACTCGACACATTCGGAAAGAACACCGCCTACGGCCTTGAACAGGACAAGTATAAAATGGGCGACGGTCCTTCTTCACAGCACGTACCTATCTGGCTCCCTCTATGTGCTGTGAAGCAGGGTCATTGCCCGAAACGTCGCCTGTTGTGTACCCTTTGGGGTCGTCCATAGATGACGTCACGCGATTTTGGACGATTTTTGACCTCCCCCCCCCCCACCATCGTCACACGGCGGCACAAAAAGTCAGACCCCCCCCCCCCCTCAAATATGACGTCACAAAGCTCTGCCCCCCCCCCCCGCAAAAAATAAAACATGCTTCAAATCGCTTTAAACTATTGTCATTGTGGTGCGTATTTAATGTGGCGCTGCACTCTGACGTTGTAGGAGAAAACATTTATTAAAAAGTCTATTTAATTAAGTAGAACGTATTGTCTATATTTATTTAAAGTTGCGCATTTTGATGTGACGTCACATTTCTCAAACCCCCACCCCCCCTCGTCACACATCGTCACAAATGTCTGACACCCCGCCCCCCCCTAGGTGCGTGACGTCATTTATGGACGGCCCCTTTCTGTCTTCAGGACGTGGCACGGTGCTGCCCTGACACTCTGAGAATCAAGTTCGTCACGTGACAGTCAACGCGATGTAATTGTTTTTGATTCTCAGAGTTGGAATGTAGCCATAGGCGGAGTTTGACTTCTTTATTCGGGGGGGCGGGGGGGCAGAGGTTCGCATAGTCTCTCACATTCGGAATCGCGGCTGCATTTAATTAATTTATTTTTAATCTAATTGTAAACTACTGAAAATAAATTAATAACGGTGTCCAGTTTGGGAGCGACGTTGCCACCCCCCCACCACCAACCGCCGCAAACTCCGCCAATGAATTTAGCCAAATGAAAGTGGAGAACCGCGTGTCGTCGTTTGATGGGAGGGGGGTGCAGTCGTGAGTAACCGGATTGACAAACATCAACTCGCCACACGCGGGAAGCCCCCAGGTCAAACACATTCCTGCGGAGGGAGCTGGTAGGAACGTTGGGTTGCTCGGTCAATGGCGGCCAGGGTCAACGGCGGCGTGGTGTATTCCGCAAATATGCCCGACTGTGAGGGCGGGCACCAGCCGGCGTGAGTAGGTTAAACGTTGAGTTTTATAAGGGCACCACGGGGTGACCAGCCCCTCCCCACCCAGCCCCACCCCTCCCACCCCCCACCCAGCCCCACCTTCCCCACCCAGCCCCTTCCCACCCTCCCCACCCAGCCCCTCCCTCCCCACCCAGCCCCTCCCTGCACGACGGACGGACGGACACAAGAATCCCCTGTGGGCTGGTGTAACCAGGAGGTTCCTACCAGTCTCTATGTGTGTCTTGCCCCAGCAGTCTGTTACAGGCTACGCGGTGGATTCGTCTTTTTGTGTCTGTGTGTGTCTGTGTGTTTCTCGGTGTGTGCCGGTGTGTCTCCCTGTGCCTCTCCGTGTGTCCCCATGTGTCTCGTTGTGTCTCCCCCTGTTTCTCCCCCGCATGTCTTCTCCAATGTCCCGCACGTGTCTCCCCGCGTGTCCCTTTTGTGTCTCCCTGTGTACCCCCCCTTCCTCCATTGTCTCCCCGCGTGTCTCCCCTGTGACCCCCCCCCCCGTGTGTCCCCCGTGCCCCCCCCCCGAGTCTCTCCATTGCACCCCCCCCCTTGTCTCCCCCGCCGTGTCTCTCCCGTGTCTCCCCCGTGCCCCCCCCGTTCCTCCCCTGTGCGAGTCTCTGTGGGTGTCTCTGTGGTGTCTCTGTGGTGTCTCTGTGTGTGTCTCTATGGGTGTCTATGTGTGTGTCTCTGTGGGTGTCTTTGTGGGTGTCTCTGTGGGTGTCTCTGTGGGTGTCTCTGTGGTGTCTCTGTGATGTCTCTATGGTGTCTCTGTGGGTGTCTCCGTGTCTCTGTGGGTGTCTCTGTGGTGTCTCTGTGGTGTCTGTGGGTGTCTCTGTGGTGTCTCTATGGGTGTCTCTGTGGGTGTCTCTGTGTGTGTCTCTGTGGGTGTCTCTGTGGGTGTCTCTGTGGGTGTCTCTGTGTGTTTCTCTGTGGGTGTCTCTGTGGTGTCTCTGTGGTGTCTGTGGGTGTCTCTGTGGGTGTCTCTGTGTGTGTCTCTGTGGGTGTCTCTGTGGTGTCTCTGTGGGTGTCTCTGTGGTGTCTCTGTGGGTGTCTCCGTGTCTCTGTGGGTGTCTCTATGTGTGTCTCTGTGTGTGTCTCTGTGGGTGTCTCTGTGGGTGTCTCTGTGGGTGTCTCTGTGGTGTCTCTATGGGTGTCTCTGTGGGTGTCTCCGTGTCTCTGTGGGTGTCTCTGTGAGTGTCTCTGTGGGTGTCTCTGTGGGTGTCTCTGTGGCTGTCTCTGTGGGTGTCTCTGTGGTGTCTCTGTGGTGCCTCTGTGGGTGTCTCCGTGTCTCTGTGGGTGTCTCTGTGGGTGATTCTGTGGGTGTCTCTGTGTGTGTCTCTGTGGGTGTCTTTGTGGGTGTCTGTGAGGGTTTCTGTGGGTGTCTCTGTTGGTGTCTGTGGTGTCTCTATGGTGCCTATGTGGGTGTCTCTGTGGGTGTCTCTGTGTGTGTCTATGTGGTGTCTCTGTGGTGCCTCTGTGGTGTCTGTGGGTGTCTCTGTGAGTGTCTCTGTGGGTGTCTCCGTGGGTGTCTCAGTGTGTGTCTCTGTGGGTGTCTCTGTGTGTCTCTATGGGTGTCTCTGTGTGTGTCTCTGTGGGTGTCTCTGTGGGTGTCTCTGTGGTGCCTGTGTGTGTCTCTGTGGTGTCTGTGGTGTCTTTGTGGTGTCTGTGGTGTCTATGGTATCTCTGTGGTGTCTGTGGTGTCTGTGTGTCTCTGTGGGTGTCTCTGTGGTGTCTCTGTGGTGTTTCTCTGTGTGTGTCTCTGTGGGTGTCTCTGTGGGTGTCTCTGTGGTGTCTGTGTGTGTCTCTGTGGTGTCTCTGTCGGTGTCTCTGTGGGTGCCTGTGTGTGTCTCTTTGGGTGTCTCTGTGGTGTCTGTGGTGTCTCTGTGTGTGTCTGTGGTGTCTCTGTGGTGTCTGTGGTGTCTCTGTGTGTGTCTGTGGTGTCTCTGTGGTGTCTGTGGTGTCTTTGGTGTCTCTGTAGTGTCTCTGTGTGTGTCTCTGTGGTTTTTGGGAGCGATTGGCGCACTGCATCACGAATCCGGCGACCCGAGTTGAAATTCCCACTCACGGCCGACGCCGGTGACGATTATCTGAGTCGGTCCCGGGTCTCCCCTAGGTCGACTCAGCCTCAAATGAGTATCTGCTTAAATGCGTCCGGGCGTGGTGCTGGCCACACCGGTCTTCATGGGTACTCTCGCTAAATGCACTTGCCCCAACAGCCCTGTGCAGGCTACAGGGGTGATCTTTGCCTTTGTGCCCGCGTGCACGCGCGTGTGTAATCCTATATGACTCCAGCGCATGCATGTGCAGCCATGTGTGCGCGGCCTGTGTCTGCGGGTACAATCTGTGTGTCCATTGTGTGTCTCCGCGTGCGCGTGTCTGTGCGCGTGTCGGTGTGGGGAGCGGTTGCGGTTAGCGCACTGCGCTATGCACCCGAGTTCGATTCCCGCTCACGGCCAACATCGGCGACGATTACCTGAACTGTTCACGGTCCCTGTTAGTGCCGTGCCGGCCTTCATAGGTGCTCGCTAACAGCACGTGCCCCAGCAGTCTGTTACAGGCTACGCGGTGGATTCGTCTTTTTATTTGCCTGTGTCTGTGTGTGTGTTTCTCGGTGTGTCTCCCCCTGTTTCTCCACCGCGTGTCTCTTCGTGGGTCTCCTTTGTGTCTCCCTGTGTACCCCCCTTCCTCCATTGTCTCCCCGCGTGTCTCCTCTGTGCCCCCCCGCCCCGTGCTTCCCCTGTGGCACCCCCCCATGTCTCCCCAGTGCCCCCCCCCGTGTCTCCCCAGTGCCCCCCCCCGTGTCTCCCCAGTGCCCCCCCCGTGTCTCCCCAGTGCCCCCCCCCCCGTGTCTCCCCAGTGCCCACCCCCCGTGTCTCCCCAGTGCCCCCCCCCGTGTCTCCCCAGTGCCCGCCCCCGTGTCTCCCCAGTGCCCCCCCCCGTGTCTCCCCAGTGCCCGCCCCCGTGTCTCCCCAGTGCCCCCCCCCCGTGTCTCCCCAGTGCCCACCCCCCGTGTCTCCCCAGTGCCCCCCCCGTGTCTCCCCAGTGCCCCCCCCCGTGTCTCCCCAGTGCCCACCCCCCGTGTCTCCCCAGTGCCCCCCCCCCCGTGTCTCCCCAGTGCCCGCCCCCGTGTCTCCCCAGTGCCCCCCCCCCCGTGTCTCCCCAGTGCCCGCCCCCGTGTCTCCCCAGTGCCCCCCCCCCCCGTGTCTCCCCAGTGCCCACCCCCCGTGTCTCCCCAGTGCCCCCCCCGTGTCTCCCCAGTGCCCCCCCCCGTGTCTCCCCAGTGCCCCCCCCCGTGTCTCCCCAGTGCCCACCCCCCGTGTCTCCCCAGTGCCCCCCCCGTGTCTCCCCAGTGCCCCCCCCCGTGTCTCCCCAGTGCCCCCCCCCGTGTCTCCCCAGTGCCCACCCCCCGTGTCTCCCCAGTGCCCCCCCCCGTGTCTCCCCAGTGCCCGCCCCCGTGTCTCCCCAGTGCCCCCCCCCCGTGTCTCCCCAGTGCCCCCCCCCGTGTCTCCACAGTGCCCGCCCCCGTGTCTCCCCAGTGCCCCCCCCCCGTGTCTCCCTTGTGCCCCCCCCGTGTCTCCCCAGTGCCCGCCCCCGTGTCTCCCCAGTGCCCCCCCCCCGTGTCTCCCCAGTGCCCCCCCGTGCCCCCCCTTGTGTCTCCCCCGTGCCCCCCCCCCCCCGTGTCTCCCCCGTGCCCCCCTTGTGTCTCCCCCGTGCCCCCCCCGTGTCTCCCCCGTGCCCCCCCCGTGTATCCCCAGTGCCCCTCCCCGTGTCTCCCCCGTGCCCCCCCCCTTGTCTCCCCAGTGCCCCCCCGTGTCTCCCCCGTGCCCCCCCCCCCCCCGTGTCTCCCCGCGAGTGTTGCCGTGGTCCCACTGACCGCGCGCAGTAAATGAACCGCGTGGGGGATTTAGCGGAAATCCATGGAGTTTAATTGAGAAGCCGCATCCCCAGTTAATAGCTATTAGGCGCGCATGAGCGATGGGAGGGAGGGGGGGGGGGTCCAGGGGGCTGAGGGGGGAGATGAGAGGGGCAGCTGGAAGGGGGTGGGGCAGCTGGGAGGGGCAGCTGAGAAGGGGGGCAGCTGGGTGAAGGGCGTGCGCCGAGTCACATGCCGCGATATCGCGATATCATTCCGTGCGATATATCGCGATACGCCGTGCGGTATAAGGTCCGCGATAATCACGTTTTTCATCCAATAACAAAAGTTAACACATTCGTCAATAATGACAGTCCTGTGCCCCCCCCCCCGTGCCCCCTAAAAAAGTACATGATAGACAACGTTTCGAGCAGTGACTCTTCTTCATTGCAGCAAATCGGGCAAATTGACTCTTTTTCAAAATATCGCGATGCTGTGATGACTCGTTGCATGTACAATAACATAATAAACCCGCCGTGATTACAGATGTTACGTGTCTCTCCCCTAAGGATGCAATCCCGCTTAATCTCGGCGTGTTTTCATACACACCTGCAATGCATTGCACGTGAACACGTCATCGTCGAGACAAAGATCCCCCGTGTAGCCTCCACAGACTGTTGGGGCAAGTGCTGTTAGCCAGCACCTATTCAGGCCAGAATGGCGCACGAGCGGGTTGGTGAACAACAGCACGCCCGGCCGCCTTTGTCTCCCCAATTTATAACACCCTTCATAGGAACTCCTTTAAGGCGGAGTCGACCTAGGGAAGGCTCAGAACCTGCTCCGATATCCGTCACCGATGTTGGCTTTCAGCGAAGATCGAACTCGGTTCACCGGGTTCGTCGCGTACTGCGCTAACCACAACAATACCACCCCCCCAGTGCGGAAGATGAAGATGCCCCCTATAGCCGAAACAGACTGTTGGGGCAAGTGCTGTTATCGAGTATCACTTATGAAGGCCGGCACGGCACACTGGGGGGGGGGGGGGGGGGTTGGTGACCAGCACCACGCCAGGCCACCATTGTCTATCAAGTGATAAAAATTTTACTCGTTTAAGGCTGAGCCGACCGAGGGGAGGCCCAGGACCGATTCAGATATGCATCACCGATGTTGGCCGTGGGCGGGGACCCAGCGAGTGACCGCACGCGGCCGCGTCTCGCCCCCTCGTGGTGTCTGTGCGGTCAGCACACCGCCCAGACACTTCAAAGGCATGCAGACACAGATGCCCCCGTGTCTGGCCTTAACAAGTGCCGTTAGCGAGCAGCACCTCGCTGCTGTCGCCCTGCGCTACAGCTCACGCTGTGGAACTCTTGCGAATAATCACAGCAGCAGCATCAGTCTCCCATCTACACCGTCTGTTCAGAGACACTTAAAGGCCCCATCTCTTTCTTAAAGGCCCCAATACTTCATTCATTAAAGGCGCCACATCTTTCTGAGAAGCCCCGCCTCTTTCTTAATGATTCCGCCTCTTTCCGAGAGGCTCCGCCTCTTTTCGAGAAGCCCCGCCTCTTTTTTTAATGGCTCCGCCTCTTTCTGAGAGGCTCCGCCTCTTTTCGATAAGCCCCGCCTCTTTTTTAATGGCTCCGCCTCTTTCTGAGAGGCTCCTCCTCTTTTCGATAAGCCCCGCCTCTTTCTTAATGACTCCGCCTCTTTCCCCTGTGCTCTCCTGCGACACAGAGTTTGACTGCCGCTATTCAGTCACGGTCGCTAATGTCCGTCAACTGTTGTTGTTGTTGTGCGCGTTAAAAGTTGCGTCATTGTTATTTGCGTGCTGTTAAATTCGAGCCCAGTTAGTGTGAAATGTTCAATATCGGGCCCAACGGTTCCAGCAACACATGCCCAACGTTGGGCCCAACAGTTCCAACCACAAATGCCAACTTTGATTCATCATTGGGCCCAACGGTATCAACAACACATGCCAACTTTGATTCATCATTGGGCCCAACGGTATCAACAACACATGCCAACTTTGATTCATCATTGGGCCCAACGGTATCAACAACACATGCCAACTTTGATTCATCATTGGGCCCAACGGTATCAACAACACATGCCAACTTTGATTCATCATTGGGCCCAACGGTATCAACAACACATGCCAACTTTGATTCATCATTGGGCCCAACGGTTCCAACCACAAATGCCAACTTTGATTCATCATTGGCCCCAACCGTTCTAACCACAAATGCCAACGTTGATTCAACATTGGACCCCAACCGTTCCAACCACAAATGCCAACGCTGGGCCAACATCGGGCCGCACGTTTACCGTGAGGTTTAAGGCGTTCACGCCATTCGCTCTGTCGTTTGTCTCGTGGCGGGGGAGTTGGAGGAGGAGCAGGAGGGGGGTCGCGATGGCTCTCGTCGGGACGAGACTCGAGCGCGACGTTCAGTTTCGCTTGCGGACTTTGCTGCGAGAACAAAGCGTTCGCCCGTAACTCACATCTGAGATGTTAACTACCTCGCCTGGTATACAGGAGTTCGATCCTGACGCCTGCTGCTGCTGTGTATTTGTATTTAGAATCAAAATCGCGCGTTTAGAGAAGTTGGCTGATGCTCTTCATCCTCACGTGATGAGCCACTTCGTTGCACTATCCTTTGTGTAGCTCAGTGGGCCTTACCTGGTAAAAATGTAAATAGTTTAGTTTAAGATGACTACAGTGTGTGCTAATATGCAAACGCGTTTTATCCCTGGCAGCTACCCGTCGGCTTCCGTACTGAAGAATAAAACCCGCACTGTGGTCCAGATGTCTTGTGACCCCCCCCCCCCCCAGTTAATTGTGGCCTTAACTTTTGTATTCTCCCTTTGCTGATTAATTTCTGTCTTAAATAAACTGTACTTTTTACTTTTTTATATGTATATATTAAGTTTTAGATAATTAAATGGGGGGGAGGGGTCACATGACATCTGGACTACCCCTGTACATCTAAAGATGAGCGCACAATAGAGACTGGGGTTTACTGATGGTTATTTGATGGCTTAGTGATAGTTTCGTGATGAGTCGTCGGAAATGAAACAAGAGTCGTCGGAAATGTCCTCGCTCTGGGTGGGACAAGCTCTGCCCGGTTGACGTCAGATTGTTGATACTGGAGGAAATCCGATAAGCTATAAAGCGCTTTTCTCGCCGGTGTCCAGTCGGGGCGGGTCGCTGCGGCGGTGACGCAAACCCACGAGGAGTGTTAGCGAAACGACTCAATTCGTCTGTCAATAACAGTGGCCTTAAACATACAACATGTATACAGAGCTGTAATGGGCGACGCTCCGGGCAATGACCCTTGAGTGTGCATGTAACGGGTGTTGAACTTTCTTTCGCACCGGTGAGAGAGTGAGTTTGAGAGAGACGGTGAGTGATGGCGAGTGTGTTTAGAATGTGATGGTGTGTGATGAGCAGAGGTGGGACAAAGTCATTGTTATGCAAGTCCAAGTCGAGTCGCAAGTCATCAAATTCATGACTCGAGTCTGACTCGAGTCCAAGTCACATGACTCGAGTCCACACCTCTGGTGATGAGTGTGCCATTGTGGGAGCGGTGGTGCAGTGGTTAGCGCGCCCGGTCAACACCAATCACGATTATCTGATCCGGTCCTGGGCCTCCCCTAGGTCGACTCAGCCTGAAATGAGTACCTGGTGCGGTGTGTAAACATCGCCACTGGAGAGACAAAGGCGGCCGGGCGTGGTGCTGGCCACCCACCCCCTCGTGTGCCGTGCCGGCCTTCACATGCGCTCGCTAACAGCACTTGCCCCTACAGTCTGTCGCCTGTTGTTGTGTAAGTTGTTGTTGTGTAAGTTTTATTTTTAAGGCCGCGGTGTTATTGACAAAGCGCTTCACACGCAGGAGATGTTACTCATCGGGGTGCACACGCACCCACTGGGGGGGGGGGCGAGATGCCCTTTCTGAGCACCAAAGGGGCTGGTTCCAAGAGACCGCTTCAGATTTGGCCACTGACGTTCGCCGGGAATCGGCTGCGCTAACCGCTGTCCCACCGCTCCTCTCCCACACCCCCCCCCACACCCCCTGCGCAACCACGTGTGCCCTCCACGCTCATCTCCACGGTGATTGGCTCGACCTGCGCCACGTGAACGTGACGTCAGACGTGAACTCGGCCAATCGCGGCGCGCTTCCCAAGACCGCGCACACAATGGCGTCCGGCAACCGGTGAGTTCCGCGACCTCCTCGCCTCATCATCATCATCCTCACCTCCTCACCCTCACCAACTCATCGTCACCACCTCAACCTCATCGTCAACCTCACCTCATCATCATCCTCACCACCTCAACCTCACCACCTCGTCGTCATCATCGTCACCACCTCATCGTCATGTCCTCACCACCTCATCGTCACCACTTCAACCTCACCTCATCACATCGTCATGTCCTCATCCTCACCACCTCATCCTCACCACCTCCTCACCTCACCACCACCTTCTCGTCATGTCCTCACCACCTCATCCTCACCACCTCAGCCTCACCACCTCCTCACCTCCATCGTCATGTCCTCACCACATCGTCACCACGTCATCGTCATGTCCTCATCCTCACCACCTCTTCCTCATGTCCTCACCACCTCCTCACCTAACCGCCGTCTCCGCTCCCCACGTCTCCTGTGTCTCATCCTGCTCCTCACCGAGTCTCCCGTATCACCGTACCTCCTCACCTCGTGCCTCTGTGTCTCATCACCTCGTATCCTGCGTCACCTCTCTCTGTCTCCTCGCCTCGTCTCCTCACCACTCATCATCTCCTCGCCTCGTCCTCCACGTGTCACCTCACCTCGTCCCCCTTTGTCTCCCCGTGTCTTACGCCGCCTCTCGCCCCCCCACAACCCCCCACCTCACTGCCGCCGTCACGGGCACGCTTTGTGGAGTCGGTGACAACTCCTTGCCGAGACCCCCCCCCATCATCCCCACCATCATCATCGTCCCATAAAGCAGATGCGTTAGCAACGTGCCATATACCTCCATGTAATCTACACGTGCACGACGATGCTCTTACCTTGCGGTCATGCCGCCGTTCTTCATTATTGTTAATTACTGCGTTGAATAAAAATGGTGTGCTCATCTTAATTATGTGCCCTAAGCGTTTTCGTAAGCGTTGGATAAACAAACACGGTCACGGTGGTGGCAGGACACGAGGAGGATCTACAGCCGTCGTGGTGTTTCGTCAACAACGTGGAACCTTGCCGCTGCTACTCTGTCCTCATTGTAACCCGGGCCTCCCCATGGAAAACAAAAATTTCTGATCTCAACTCTGGTCATGTATAGAGGTCATCAGATGAGATGACTCATCGATATGAGGTCATCACACCTGTGGTGCTGTGTGCATGTCTGTGGGTCTCTATGTAAGTCTGTGGGTCTCTATGTAAGTCTGTGGGTCTCTATGTAAGTCTGTGAGTCTCTATGTATGTCTGTGGGTCTCTATGTAAGTTTGTGGGTCTCTATGTAAGTCTGTGGGTCTCTATGTAAATCTGTGGGTCTCTATGTAAGTCTGTGGGTCTCTATGTAAGTCTGTGGGTCTCTATGTATGTGGGTCTCTATGTATGTGGGTCTCTATGTAAGTCTGTGGGTTTCTATGTAAGTATGTGGGTTTCTATGTAAGTCTGTGGGTCTCTATGTAAGTCTGTGGGTCTCTATGTAAGTCTGTGGGTTTCTATGTAAGTCTGTGGGTCTCTATGTAAGTCTGTGGGTCTCTATGTAAGTTTGTGGGTCTCTATGTAAGTCTGTGGGTCTCTATGTAAATCTGTGGGTCTCTATGTAAGTCTGTGGGTCTCTATGTAAGTCTGTGGGTCTCTATGTATGTCTGTGGGTCTCTTTGTAAGTTTGTGGGTCTATGTAAGTTTGTGGGTCTCTATGTAAGTCTGTGGGTCTCTATGTAAATCTGTGGGTCTCTATGTAAGTCTGTGGGTCTCTATGTAAGTCTGTGGGTCTCTATGTATGTCTGTGGGTCTCTATGTAAGTCTGTGGGTCTCTATGTGAGTCTGTGAGTCTATAAGTCTAACTCTGGGTGTCTGTGTGTCTATACTTCTCTGTGTGAGTTTGTGGGTCTCTTAAGTATCTGGGTTTCTACAATTCTATGGGTCTGTGTGGGTGTCTGAATTCTGTGGGTCTCTTGGTAACTGGGTGTATGTGTCTTCTTTATAAATCAGTGGGTATTTATGAAGATCTATGGGTCTTTGTAGGTTTTTTTGAGTCTGTCTCTGATCTGTGGGTCTCTTATGTATGTGGGTCTCTATGCATGTCTTTAACTGGATTTCTATGTTATTTGATGCTTGGGTTATTGTCTTCACATATATGGGTTTATGTAAGTCGGTATAGGTCTGGGGGTCATCATTTAAGTCTGAAGTTCTATATTTTTATGTGATGGTTTCTCTAAGTCTACGGGTCTCTAAGTATGAGTGTCTGTTTATTTGTTATTATCTATGTAAGTTTCTAGGTCACTATGTATGTGTATGGTTCTCTGTAAATCTGTGGGTCACTATATGTTTCCAATGACATGGGTCTGTAAGTGTTGTATCTGTACCTATGATGTTTTTAATCATACTTATTGAAACCCAGGTCTCCCTTGATTAAAAACAGAGCCCTCTAGACCTCACTGAGCTCACCTGGTCGTTAAGGTAACCTGATGATATGAATAAATTGTGGTTATACGGCATTGGCAGTGGTGCACGACCACAGATAACAAAACAAACTCAACACATGTCAATAATACAGCGTGGCCTTAAACTAAAATTTATATAATAGGCGACGTTTTGGGCAATTACTATTTCACTATTTTTTATTTACTATTTTCATTTTGCCAGGTAAGCTCCGCTGAGCTATGTAGCTCTTTTTCAGAAGCGACCTGGCCGCAAATTATAGCTCAACGAAGCGGCTCATCACGTGCAAATGTAGCAGCCAAAATGATCTTAAATGCCCCCTTTGCACGGCAGCACGTAGGCCAGAGAGGAAGGCGTAATATGAATACATCACAATAGTAAACGCACAGAGTGCGCCTGGACTAGACCGCGACCACTGACGATCGCCCCCCTTTTTGTCCGTTTCATGGAGAAGCTCTCCGATATCTCCGTCATCGCAAGGGCAGGTTGGAATAAAGTGGGGGGGGGGGGGGGGGAGTGCCTGGGCAATCGAGATGTGAACCAAACCCTTCGGAGCCGGCAAAGTCGACTGCCGTGACCTCGATGACCTAAGTCGTAATCAGCGAGAGTGCTCCACAGACTCGGTTCTTTAGCATTGTGTGAAGCACATTCGTTATAATACATCTATTATTATAATACATCTATTATGATAAATTGACTTGGGACAATAATAATTCATCCACAAACGTTTCTATATATTGTTTTTTATCCATCAGGTTTGTGGTTTAAAGCTAATTTGTTTATCCGTATATAGGTAAAACATTATTTATGATGAATTTCTATAACGAACGGTCCATCGCGCACGGGAAAATCAACATCAATTATCCCTGTGGAGCCCTATTGTCCTGCTAAATGAGGGCCTCCCCTACGTACAGCTTGACCATACTTCACCAGTACGGACAGCCAAAGTGGGGGGACAGAGGCATGAGAGGCATGGGAGTTGAGTGCAAACAATTACGTTGCCGCACTGCGCTGCCCCCGGTTGTCTACAACGTAGGCCCACAGCCTCTAACGACGTGTTGTGTGAAATCTTGATTTAAAGCTTTCGTGACTGCAGGGATTCGTATTCTTGGTTCTTTCCGTAAAGTCACGTAGAAGGGAAATAATAAAATAATACAAGAAAATGTTACATTTTCTTGCTGTGGATTTCACACCTGATGATGATTGCTTGTGTTGCAGTCGAAACGTCGTGAGAATTTTTATTGTTTTATATTTGTATTATTTTATTATTTCCCTTCTACGTGACTTCACCGAAAGAACCAAGAATATGACCTGTTGTGTGGTGGTCACCCATCCCCTAGCACCATCACACGCTTACACGATCCACACTTATCCCGCTTGGCCTCCGAGATTCCACGAGATGGGTGACTTGGTAGTTGCAGGTGTGTTTGTTTATGCTATTGTTTCTTCAGTGACTCACTTGTGAGTCACAGGCACGAGTTAGAAGCCATTTCTTAGTCGATTCCTCTGGAGATTATAGAAGGAGCGGCCGCTTGTGTTGGCAGTCGGGGATCGTCATGTATGTATGTTGAACTTCTTTCGCATCGTACAGTGCTCATCGGAGTAGCGGGTGTGAACAGATTGGTCCTTGCCATGACGATGCGGAATTTCCACCAAAGCCTCAGTGGCTGCCAGTTGAGTTGAGCCCTGCTCCTGTGTCCTTTCGAGCGGGGAGTTGGTTACCACTGCCTGTGAATAAGTGGTGTCACATATTTTAGAGAGAGAGGGGGGGTGGAGGAAATAGTCGCATTTTGGCAACTGGCTGAATAAGGCGGTCACTAGCTCCATGAAGAGTCAGGGCGACCTTCCGCTGTATACAGAGCAAACACTCTGGGGCCCTCACAGGACGATCCAAACTTTACACACGACCAGGGTAGAATGAAACGCCTGTGTGCGCTGACACACAGAGTAGTGTTGCTCTACCGTGAATCTGCAGAAGGGGTCTCCCCCTTGAGGGTGCGGCTACGGCTCGTTCCGTCATTGTCACCGTCGGTGTCCCGAGGTTTTAACCACCTCCAGGGAGAGAGCGACGCCGCTCTGACCGCTCCTCATGCAGCTCACTCGCAGTTCGCGTGGAAATCGTCGTCGCTCGAAAGTGACGCTCGCCCTGTTGGAGAGTCATGTAGCATTGGGAGCCCGGTCTAGAGGAAGTGGGTTGTGTTGCTGGGCTTTCCCGTTGATGGTTTCCTCCAGGCTTGTGTGGGTTTTTTTGTATTAATTGACCGCGCATAGTCAGCGAAGGACCATTGCGCCTAAACGTGTCATCTCTTGCGGCAGCATTCGCATGAACTGCTCTTGCTGCCATACCGGTGTCTCGAGTGATTCGTTTGATCCACGGATCACGGGGGGTGACTAAGGGGGCAGCGCCGTTCCTATGAGACGGTGGCAGTCCACTTTGAACGTTGACCACCAACTGAAGTGGGAAATTTGCCGGAGTTTGTGCATCAATAGTTTAGGTTATAAGTTAATCTGACCTCGACCTGTGTAGTAACAAGTTTACAATTGTTAAGATTCCACCTTAAATTATGTTTAGGTGGATTGGGCCTTGTTCTCACGGGACCAGATCTTCCCACAATGCAATGTGCCAGCAACATTTAATGCTTTTACTTGTAACATCAATGAGTTTGTTTGGTAGTGATGCATTTTGATAATTGATGGGTTTGTCTGTTACTCATTAACTAATATTATAGCAATTCAAGAACTGGTCATCAGAACTTGTTTGTATTAAATTATGAGGCCCCATGTGTGTCGTGCAGTCTTCACTGCTTATTATTTTCACTCTCTCTGGCCCTCTCTATTAATGTGCTATGAATCAGGGCAATCGCCCGAAACGTCACATGTAATTTTACGGCCGCAGTGTTATTGATGAATGTGTCGAGTTATTTCATATTGTGAGGGGCGATTGAACACGAGACACTTTCAAGAAGGGAATACTCACACTCGCTTAGACCTGGCTCCCAGTGCCCTTCCAGATGGCGGCAGTGCTGGAGAATCATGATTTTGCAGAGTGGACCGAGAGCTCTTCTAGGCAGCGATTAAAGCCTTGGGTCATCGATGATGACGGACGATGATGTTGACGATGAAGCTGTGTAGAGAAATTAACTCTGCATCATCACCACAGTCACTCGCTGCTGCTGTTCGTGTCAGGACAGCCTGTTGCATCACTACTTGTGAATCCGCTTTCTGAAAATGTACCATGTCCTCCTTGACGGTGTGATGGATACGTGTTTTTCCAAAGCAGTAACTTGAGTCTTTGTGGCTGAGCAACCCGTGTGTGTGTGTCCGTGTGTGTACGCACAGTGAGGAGTAGTGGCGCAGTGGTGAGCGCATTATGCTGCGACCCCGGAAACGAGTTCAATTCACGGCCAACATTGGGGACGAATATCCGAACCATTGCTGGATCTCCCTTAGGTCGCCTTAGCCTTAAAGGAGTACCTGGTACAACATCGGCTCTTGGGATTCAAAGGCAACCGGGCGTACTCCTGGCCCCCCACTATTTTCTAGTGCCGTGCCAGTTTCCATAGGTGCTCGCTAACAGCACTTGCCTCAACAGTCTGTTGTTAAGGCTATCCAGTAGATCTTTATTTATTTTTTCAGCGGGGAGCAGTGGCACAGCGGTTTAGCACACTGCTCTATGAACACTGCTCTATGATGCTCTATGAACCCCCGAATTTGATTCCCCGCTCACGACCAACATTGGTGACGCACACCCACACACTGATCCTGGGCCTCTCCTAGGTCGACTCGGCATAAACGATCATCGACGGGGAGAAAAAGGTGGTCGGGCACGGCTGCTGGCCACATCGCCCCCTCGTGTGTGCTGTTTGAGCTTCACTGGTCCTGCTCTCTCGCTAAGAGCACTTGGCTCCCTCGGCAGCCTTGCCAAGGCGACGCAGGGGGATCTTGTGCGGGGTGGTGGAGCGCGTTGGAACTTTTGCGGCGACGCATGTGTCGCTCGCCCACGTGTGTGTGTGTGAGTGTGCGAGCCCTCGAGTCAGCGTTTCCCCCCCCCCCGCACGCTTTTGGAAAGAGGAAGAAAGGAGCGACGAGCAAACGTTGTCGAGGTTTTCAAGCCTCTTATTTTCCGAGCGGTTTCACTGCTCGGTCATTTGGGTTCCCGAAATTGAGTCGTTTCAGTTTCTCGCAGTGAAGACCAACATGACAATAATCGTAAAAATAATAGTAATGGTAACAATTGACATTCCATTGTCAACACACGGCTGGATTCAGGCCCCCGCCACACCATTGCAATCGCGGATTCGGTTGGGATATCACTCGGATTGCTGGCTTAGTAGCGCATGAACCGTGCCGTCGGCCTCACCACACTTGGCTTGAGCCACCTGCCCTCCGGAGATCCAAGCTTCTGGCTCGGTTGCCCTCGGTAACTCGTCGAGTGTTGGCTCTGCCCGCTGGTTTATCGTGCGCTGCTTGGCAGAGGAAAGTCGAAAGCTCGGCTGCTCCCCCGTCTCCACCATCTCCACCATCTCCACCATCTCCACCATCTCTACCAAGCGCAGAGTGCCCCCACATCTCCGGGCGCTCTAGTTTGCCGCGTGTAAATGCTCGTCAGGTGGCTGATAACATCTTTATACAAAGAGGACCCCAGAGCTGGGGGGAGGTGACCACTGCCTCGTCCCGCTGTCGCCTGTGGTTCCTCCTTGCACCTCTTGAGTCGTCCTCTGTCTTCGAGAGCGGAGATCCCCTCCTCGAGCAACGCATTACAAAGTCGAAATTATTACAATTATGATCTGCGCTGGTGGGGGGCTCCTTTAATCAACTGGGCGTGGTTAGGGGTGTGGCGCCGCATTAGGCTGGTGCGTCCAATCGTGCGCTTACATATTTGGTGTTTTATATTGATGCGCGTTGTATACCGCTGGGGACACTTCCGTGGTGAAATGGTGAGTACACCGATCTCCTGGCACGACGGTTGTAACAACGGTGCGAGCTTCTTAAATCCCTGCCGCCACTGCCTCTGTCCACCCAGCCGGTCGGCATTTTGCGTGCAGTGGAGTAAAGAATCGGAGTTTAAAATATTAATTTACTCTGGAGTAATTCGATGATCTATCTAAAGCTCTTTCACAGGTGACCAATTGGGGGCAGGTGAGAACGTTGCAACAACAAACAATGCAAAAATATTATAGGAGTGCAAAATATAGGAAAGGTTAACAAATCACTTGACAAAAATATACAAATAAAATTACATTATTTTTTATCTTGCCAGGTAAAGCCCACTGAGGTATTAACTAATTTTTTTAGAAGCAACCTGACCACAAATGATAGCTCAACAGAGTGGCTTGTCGCTTGCAAAGTGTCGGTGCTCGCACCTCTTCCACGTCGACTGGCCAGCATGAAAGAGTAGGCCAAATATACCCTCTGGAGGGGCTGTTAATTTACTCACCTGGTCGTGGGTTTGATCCCAACCCTCTGACGCCTGCTGTTGTATATTTGGAGTTTGCATGTTCTTCCCGTGGTCGCGTGGATTTTTCTTATAGTCCTCCGGTTTTTCCCTCCAAATTCAGGAACCTGCGTTTAGATTATATGATTTCACCGCTATAAATGTCTTCATGATAAGCCACTTCATTGAGCTATCATTTGTGATAAAAAAAATAGATATATACCGCTCAGTGGGCCTTATTTGGTAAAATTAAAATAGTAGTTTAGTTTTCTGCCAGCATTGGCGCCAGCAAGCAATCGCAGGGTCGCAAACGTTGAATTTTTTAAAATTTGCAGATGATGCTGTAACAAAACTCCATCTGTTCTTCTAAGGAGGGACCCCTCTCCGCACGTTCCCGTGAACGCTACGGAGCCCACAAACCGGCCGTGAAACTCCGCGCTTGACCGCCGCCTAGATTTGTAACGTTTTTTGGGCCAGATTGGTGTGAAGATCCTTAATGGAAAAAAGCCGTTGAGGATAATTTTTTAGTTTTTGAGAGTTGTAACGTCAAGCTGCGAAGTAGCGCCCGCGTGTCGGTGTGTGGGCGTTGCGTCTGACACGTGCGTGCGGTTCCACGCTTCCGTTGAATTTTTTCTGTACTGGCAAATCTCTCTTTTTCCCCAACCCCCGAACCCTCGCCTCCAACGAAACAGAGAGGCTCCCTTAATTGAGTGGCTTCGGCCGGCTCGGTTCACTTCAGCGGCGGCTGATGAAATGAGATAAAAATTGCGTTTGCTGCATGGCGTGGAAAATTTCGAGCTCCCACAGGTTTTTCTCAAACACTAAAATAACTGGAACTGGCAGCTGGGATTAAAGCTCGAAATGGGATTGGATTTTTTCCTTTGTACCGTTACACCCCGGCATGTACGGACGCGTAGATTCCAATTAACGCTTCCAACACCTCCGGCTGGTTTCAACTATCAATGTTATTCATTGCTGACAGATTTGCCCAGTCCCGAGACTTGTGTTTTTTGAGGGCGGGGGGGGGGAGTGCGCGGTTTGTGTTAGGTGGGGACGCCCCTGATTGGTATGATTGGCCGAATCTTTTTCGAGTATTTTATTGAGTGGCAGGAAATCAACGTGCCCAGAGAACTCCCACAGCCGTAAAGCGATGACGGGAGAGCAGTCGTTCATCTGCGCACAAGGGGCAATTGGCCTGCTTGCTTGTGCAGCCGCTGTAAACCACAACGTGCATAATATACGCGTGCATTTGCTGCGTGTTGTATGTGCGCATGCGTGTGCGAGAGTGAATCTGTCTTGGACCTCCTCTAGATCGCCCCAGCCAAAAATGAGTACCTGAAACATTGGCTGAGCTGCGGCACTCATGGAGATGAAGGTGGTTGGGCATTCTGCTGACCAAACCGCCTCGATGTGTGCCATGCCAGCCTTAATAGTTGCTCACTTACAATGTTTGTCACAATATTATACGAGGTTTAACGATGGATCTTTGTGTGTCTTTGTGCGCGTGTGTGTCTGCGCATCGGTGTGCGTGTCCCCCGCATGCTTGTGTCTGTCCTTGTATGCATGTCTATGCATGCATGTCTGCCTGTGCATCTATTTTGTCTGTGCATGCATGTGTCTTCATGACTCTGCGTGTCTCTGCATGTCTGTTTGTGTCTGTGTGCGCAGCATTCACTGTCCGTACCACCCGGAGGCGGTGTTGATTGAAGATTACCGCGCGGGGGACATGGTGTGCCCCGAGTGTGGAGTTGTAGTCGGTCAGTAATCACCTCGGTGCCGCCGCGGTGCTAATGCGGTTGCTGCTGCCGCTGCTGTTTCTGCTGCTGTTGCTGCTGTTGCTGCTGTTGCTGCTGCCGCTGCTGCCGCTGCTGCTATTGCTGCTGCCGCTGCTGCTATTGCTGCTGCCGCTGCTGTTGCTGCTGCCGCTGCTGTTGCTGCTGCAGCTGTTGCCGCTGCTGTTGCTGCTGCCGCTGCTGTTGCTGCTGCCGCTGCTGTTGCTGCTGCAGCTGTTGCTGCTGCCGCTGCTGTTGCTGCTGCCGCTGCTGTTGCTGCTGCCGCTGCTGTTGCTGCTGTTGCTGCTGCAGCTGTTGCTGCTGCCGCTGCTGTTGCTGCTGCCGCTGCTGTTGCTGCTGCCGCTGCTGTTGCTGCTGCCGCTGCTGCCGCTGCTGTTGCTGCTGCAGCTGTTGCTGCTGCCGCTGCTGTTGCTGCTGCCGCTGCTGTTGCTGCTGCCGCTGCTGTTGCTGCTGTTGCTGCTGCAGCTGTTGTTGCTGCTGCAGCTGTTGCTGCTGCCGCTGCTGCTGCAGCTGTTGCTGCTGCCGCTGCTGTTGCTACTACCGTTGCTGCTGCCACTGCTGCCGCTGCTGCTGCTATTGCTGCTGCCGCTTTTGCTGCTGCTGCCGCTGTTGCTGCTGTTGCTGCTGCCACTGTTGTTGCTGCTGCTGCTGCCGCTGTTGCTGCTGTTGCTGCTGCCGCTGCTGTTGCTGCTGTTGCTGCTGCCACTGCTGCTGCTGCTGGTGCTGCTGGTGCTGCTGCTGTCACGTCGACCTACAGCGAATCATGATTCAGCTTTGCACCCCATCACCATCGCACTACTGCCCTGTCCCACAATTTTGGTGAATTCTCATGATTCAGTCGAATAACCGCTGCTCCACTAGGGGCCTCCATTATTTGTATTCTCGCTTGTGCCGTCTGCCTCGTGTGTTTCGTTCCTGTCGCCGGGCCTCCGTCTGTGTGCCCCATGGGCCTAAGTCTATGACGATTTCCGGTTGATATCCGTGAGTCAATAACGGCGGCGGCTTCTCTCGTGCGTGCGCGCCGTTCAGCGGTCGTACCGCGTGCGATTCTACGCGCGAAGAACTGCGCGCGTTGAACGATGTCAATCGCAGTACCCGCTTGATTGCTAGCCCGAGGTTGCCGCCGGTGATGTTAAAACACCAAATAGACACCTATTACAAGGCATCAAGAGTGCACTAATCACACACATGCTTGTGGTAAGACATGCAAACGAACCAACGCTTTGAACGTGTACGAGTACCATGTTCCCTGCTGCCAAGGTGCTGCTCACCGGCAGTTTCACCAAACCCCACCTCCACGGAACAAACAAACTCGACACGTTCTCGTCAGTAATGCTGCGTGCGACCTCGTAGCAGGCAACGTTGCGGACAATTTGCCCTTCCTCATAGCGCACAGGACATGCCAGAGGGGCACGTGTGGATCAAGCAGAGTTGTGAGGCTGCACTTGACACCACGCGTGCCCAGTGAGAATGAAATAAAACAATTCTGGTGAGCGGTGTTTAAATTGGTGCGTGCTTCCCTCCGAAGAGGCACCGCTACTGAGCGCACGCCCCGACACCCGGCAGAGGCCACGTTGCCGTGGCCGATGCGAAATGTGGATGACGGCGCAACAGGTCGACGCGGTTTGGCAATTTCCCACGCAAATTAGCGCCCTGCTGCGGGCGACTTGCAACTGGCACTCGCGCGTGTCGGTGTTTTGGCACCGCTTCGTTAGCTTCAAATACCACGTGACGCATCGCCGATGACGCGATAGCCGGCGTGTGTTAGCAAGCCCCCGTTGTGAATTCCCGCTGGAATGGTAGCGGCTCCCATCGATTGAAATGGGCCTTCAGGGGCCACTGTTAGCGTCTCGGGCAAAGCCCCCCAGTCAGTTTAATTTCCCTGAGAACGATTGTTTAAGGGCACTTTATACATTACGGCAAGAGTTAATACGAAATGAACGGCAAAACGATGCTGCCTGGCTCTTGGTGGAGCAGATGAGATGGAACTCAACGAGGCGGACGCTAAACAAACAACCGTGTGAGCGAGAACAAGGGGGAGTGGCAGGTGAGGGCAGTTGAGCCCATTCTTGAATCGATTTCGCGGCCCGGAATTGTGACGACGACTCCTCCAAACGGCGGGTGGCTGGTGCGCACGCCTGGGTACGGTCCGTAGCTTCCCCCCCGAAGCGTCGCGAGAGGGTGCGCCGCACGCCACCGCAGAGCGTCGAGAAAGACTTCCCCCCTATATAGCTCAGTGGGCCTTACCTGGTAAAGTAAAAAATAGTTTGGTTTTAGTCCAGATGGTTGGGGGGGCGGACGTATGATGGTCAGATATGCGACGTTTGCACTGCACGTATTTGTTTTTTAAAACATCCCCCCCTCCTCCCCCACCAGCAGAGCGCCCGCGTTGTTGTGGTGGTGGTGGTGGTGGTGGTGCGGCGTGTCTCTTGTGTCGTGGCGGCGCGGCCCCCGCCCCGGTGGACTCTGTAACGCACGCCGTGTCCCAGGCGACCGCGTGGTGGACGTCGGCTCGGAGTGGAGGACCTTCAGCAACGACACCAACTCGAAGGACCCGTCGCGTGTGGGCGACGCGCAGAACCCCCTGCTCAACGGCAGCGACCTCACCACGCTCATCAGCAAGGTGACGACGTGGCCCCGGGGGGCGCGGTGCAACGCTCTGACCACGTGCCCCTCACTGGACTCTGTGAAAAAGAGCTTTTATAGCTCATAGGATTCCTCCTCCAGTATAAATAAATATTCTGATGCAGTCAAATGGAAGGCCCGACGAGATGGGCGATCGGCCCCAGTATGTGAAAGTGTCAGCGTAGCGTTGTCCATAGGGTTAATGTCTCTGCCCATATACGGTCTTGTGGATAATTAATCGAGGTGCCTGTCGCATCGATCGATTCTGCTCATAGTCGATCCGACGGCCTTGTTGGAGTATCGATTCGGCGAGGGTTAATCACTGCGTCCGATACATTGGTATGGGATCCGTAGATCGAGTAATCCCATTGGTTAGTACATAAGCGTCGTGTGAAACGCTCCCTTTTTTTTGATTGGCTAATTTCTGCACGATCGGCGATCCGTTTTCATCCCAAGGGTGGCGGAGCGTGGGCGATCCTCGGGATGGATGCTCGCCGTGCCGAGTCGTACACGTGTGCGCGTGCCCGCGTGTACGTTGGGTATATTTACATTCACCATTTCTGCAGACGTCATTAGGTTCTAGAACACCATGCATGGTGTCACGGTGGGTGTAAGAACAGCAGTGGATACTGCTGAACCTGCTGGATTCCCATGATGATGAGTGAGTGAATTCATTTAATTTCCTTAATATTCTTGGCGCACGCACCTCCCACCATTTGTCGTACGAGTGATGTGTGTTCTTCTGTTAGCTATTCACGCCCGTGCGAGTGGTAGTGACGTGTACCCTTCTGGTGAGCTCTTCACGTCTGTGCGAGTAGTAGTGACGTGTACCCTTCTGCCTTTTTGCATCGTTGCTGTACATTATTTGTCTTTTGTCAATTTGGTGACCCGGCTTCACGCTCGCTGATGATAAGACTTCACCTGTTTAAACAAAATCACCTTGGCTCCTCTTGGCCACGCCGGCGTTTTTCCGTGTTGCCCTCTTAGGGCACGGGGGCGGCGAGTTTCGACGAGTTTGGCAACGCCAAGTACCAGAACCGCCGCAGTCTCAGCTCCTCCGACAGGGCCATGCTCACGGCCTTCCGTGAGATCAACACAATGTCCGACCGCATCAACCTGCCCAGGAACATCGTGGTGAGCGCTCGCGCTTGCACACACACACACACACGCGTGTGACCCTGTGCCACGTGTGTGCGCGTGCACTCACCCCAACACTCTTTTAAGGCTAACGGGGGATATTTATCTTTTTGCTTGTCTGTGTGCGCGCGCTGGCCTTAAATTCTCTTAAAGCTATACGGGGGATCTTTGTTTTTTTTGTGTGTGTGGGGTAGTGGAAGTGTAGTGGCTATCGCACTACAATATGATGCGGGCAACCCGAGTTCTATTGACAGCCATGGATAAAATCAGTGGTCATTATTTGAACCAGTGCTGGTCCTCCCCTGGGTCAACCCAGCCTAAAATTAGTCCCTGGTGCTATGTATAAAACTTCAGCATTGGGGAGATAGAGGTTGCCGGATGTGGTTCTGGACACCCACCCCATCGTGTACCATTCCGGCCATCATAGATGCTTGCAAACAGCGCTTGCCCCAACAGTTTGATCAGGCTACACGGGGGATCTTTGTCTGCGTATGCGCATGTGTGTACGCGTGTATGCAACGCGTGTGTATGCGCACGCTTCAGTGCGGAACGTTGCTCCGTGCTCGAGTGCTGCACGCTGCTCACGGCGTGCGCGCGCCCCCCGCCAGGACCGCACAAACAACTTGTTCAAGCAAGTGTATGAGCAGAAGTCCCTCAAGGGCCGCAGCAACGACGCCATCGCCTCGGCCTGCCTCTACATCGCCTGCCGGCAAGAGGGTGTCCCGAGGACCTTCAAGGGTAATCACCGTCACACGCGCACACGCGCACACACACGCATGCACACGCACGCACACGCACGCACACGCACGCACCAACAAAGACAGAGATCCTTCTTTTAGCCTAAACCAGGGGTCGGCAACCAAAATAACAAGAAGAGCCATTTCTTTCCAATTCGGTACAAAATTCAGTATTTCAAGAGCCGCAATGCATCTGAGTACATACTGTACATACGTACATATCGTCAAGAAGCAGCCCGTAAAGAGCCGCATGCGGCTCCGGAGCCGTAGGTTTGCTGACCCCTGGCCTAAACAGACTGTTGGAGCAAGTGCTGTTAGCGAGCAACTTTGAAGGCTGGCACGGCACACGAGGGGGTGGGTGGCCAACACCCACACGCCTGACAGCAACAACAACAACAACCGCCATTCGCCACTAAGTGGCGGTGATGTCACCACGACGCTCATGCCAGGCCATGTGCACCTTGAGGCCACGTGAAGTGTCGAACGCCCACTGGCAGGAGGTCACGGGGCAGACCCAGCAGGTGCCCACAGGTCGACTGACTGAGATGACGGAGATGACTGTGCCAACTTGCTGTGCTTTAGCCACCCGGCGCTCCGCTCGTTGTTGTGAGCCTGACATGCACACACGCACGCACCAAGACCCTGCCCGTGTCCAAACCGTACAGACCCTTTCCCTGCTGGTTCCGCCCTGAGGCCTCTTTTCCTCCCCCACTGCCTTACAAAGCCCTAGCCGTGCCATAGCTATCATGGCTTACACAGCCCTAGCCGTGCCATAGCTATCATGGCTTACACAGCCCCAGCCGTGCCATAGCTATCATGGCTTACACAGCCCTAGCCGTGCCATAGCTATCATGGCTTACACAGCCCCAGCCGTGCCATAGCTATCATGGCTTACACAGCCCCAGCCGTGCCATAGCTATCATGGCTTACACAGCCCCAGCCGTGCCATAGCTATCATGGCTTACACAGCCCCAGCCGTGCCATAGCTATCATGGCTTACACAGCCCTAGCCGTGCCATAGCTATCATGGCTTACACAGCCCTAGCCGTGCCATAGCTATCATGGCTTACACAGCCCCAGCCGTGCCATAGCTATCATGGCTTACACAGCCCCAGCCGTGCCATAGCTATCATGGCTTACACAGCCCTAGCCGTGCCATAGCTATCATGGCTTACACAGCCCCAGCCGTGCCATAGCTATCATGGCTTACACAGCCCTAGCCGTGCCATAGCTATCATGGCTTACACAGCCCTAGCCGTGCCATAGCTATCATGGCTTACACAGCCCCAGCCGTGCCACAGCTATCACGGAGTCACAGGTGCTTGCGTGCGTGCGTCCTGCAATGAGCCTGGCGAGCCTCGTGCGATCTAACCGACGTCGTCACGAGACGCCGGGTTGGGTTTCCCTCGTCGTCTGTGAGACCCCACCACCCTGCCTACCCCTCCCCTCTCACCTCGGCCAACTCCCCTCCACCTAAGCCGCTCTAACACTCTCTGTGAATGAGAGTGGTCGAGTGCCTGCTGGAAATGATAATTGTTGAATGCACATATCAGAATCAGAATATTCCTTTAGACCGCAGGAATCCGATGGGCAGCCGCCGCTGCTACCCTCTGCTACCCCCATAGTTGGGGGTCTCCCCTCCCCCTCGTGCAGCGTCCACAATCGGGACCGTTGTTTCGCGCTCCCGGTGCTGCTGCTGATCGCCGCTGCGTGTCACCGCCGTCGCGCATTGCAGAGATCTGCGCCGTGTCGCGCATCTCCAAGAAGGAGATCGGCCGCTGCTTCAAGCTCATCCTGAAGGCGCTGGAGACCAGCGTGGACCTCATCACCACCGGGGACTTCATGTCCAGGTTCTGCTCCAACCTCGGTCTCCCCAAGGCTGTCCAGGTTTGTCCCCGTGTGCGTGTCAGTTGAGGTTGGGGAGCGGTAGTGTAGCTGTTAGTGCTGCGGTGAACTACGAACCTGGCGACACGAGTTTGATTCCCGCTCACGGCCAACACTCGTGACGATTATACGAACCGGTCCTAGGCGTCCCCGAGTTTCACTCAAATGAGTACCTGGTGCGGTGTGTAAACATCGCCACGGGGGAGACAAAGGCGGCTGGACGTGGTGTTGGCCACCTGCCCCCTCGTGTGCCAGTCTGGCCTTCATTGGTGCTCGCTAACAGCACTTGCCCCAACAGTCGGTTGAGGCTATACGGGGAATCTTTGTGTGTGTGGGGAGCGCTGGTGCAGCGGTTGGTGCGCTGCGCTACGAACCCGGGGACCCGAGCTCCATTCCCACTCGCGGCTAACAACACAAGTGACAATTATCTGAACCAATACTGGGCCTCCCCTAGGTCGACTCGGCCTCAATTGAGTACCTGGTGCAAGACGTAAATATCACAATTCGGGTGACAAAGGCGACCGGGTGTGGTGCTGGCCATTTGCCCGGGGGGTCTGTGCATGTCTGCACATGTACCGTGTGTGAGCATACCGTGTGTGAGCATGTACCGTGTGTGAGCATGTACCGTGTGTGTACACATGTTCCGTGCATGTACCGTGTCCGCACGTACCGTGTGTGTGCGCGTACGTGCATGTACCGTGTGTACAATTTGCGTGTACCGTGTGTGTGTGCGTGCGTGTACCGTGTGTGTGTGTACAATGTGCGTGTGTGTACCGTGTGTGCGTGCGTGTACCATGTGCGTGTGTGTACAATGTGTGTGCGTGTACCGTGCGTGTGTGTACAATGTGCGTGTGTGTACCTTGTGTGCACCGTGCGTGTGTGTACAATGTGTGTGTGCGTGTACCGTGCGTGTGTGTACAATGTGTGTGTGCGTGTACCGTGCGTGTGTGTACAATGTGCGTGTGTGTACCTTGTGTGCACCGTGCGTGTGTGTACAATGTGCGTGTGTGTGTACCGTGCGTGTACCGTGCGTGTGTGTACAATGTGCGTGTGTGTGTACCGTGTGTGTACCGTACATGTGTGTACAATGTGCGTGTGTGTCAATGTGTGTGTGTGTACCGTGCGTGTACCGTGTGTGCACCGTGCGTCCAGGCTGCGGCCACGCACATTGCGCGCCGCGCCGTGGAGCTGGACCTGGTTCCCGGGCGCAGCCCGATCTCCGTCGCCGCCGCTGCCATCTACATGGCCTCGCAGGCGTCTGCCGACAAGCGCACGCAAAAAGGTAGCACGCCGCCACGCTCCCTCTACCCCCTCCATCCCCCCCCACTCATCACGCCGCCACCCTCTCTCTACCCCCCCCATCCCCCCCACTCATCACGCCGCACGCTCCTCCGTTCCCACGACCCGTCTCGTTCCGGCCGCATGTGACGGTCTGGTCGCTCAGCCTCCCGCGGCAGTCGGTCACCTCCGGTCGTTGGTTCACAATGTCCCGTTTCAAAGTCACGAGCACATACAGAACTTGACTTTGTGGATTCGAGAGTCAATCATTGTTGTTTATCAGTCTAGGCCAGGGGTCGGCTACTCGCAGCTCCAGAGCCGCGCTCGGCTTGTTGAGGGCTGCGTCGTGACGTCATTTGTTAAAAACGTAGATTTTTCTTTTTTCGCCGACCCCTGACCATGGAAGTCCAGTTAACTATGGGAGTCCAGTTTACAATGGGAGTCCAGTTTACCATGGGAATCCAGTTTACCATGGGAATTGAGTTTATCATTGGAGTCCAGTTAACCATGGCAGTCCAGTTTACCATGGCAGTTTACCATGGCAGTCCATTTTACCATGGAAGTCCAGTTTACCATGGCAGTTTACCATAGCAGTCCATTTTACCATGGCAGTCCAGTTTACCATGGGCAGGAGTCAGCAACCTGCAGCTTTGTAGTAGCATGCGGGCTTTTTAAGGGTCTGCTTTGTGACGTTATTTATGAAGAGCTCACCATCTCGTATTTACGTGCGTTGCGGCTCTTAAAAGGATTTTTTTTTTACACAGAATTCAACAAAAATGGTTCCCCTTGTTATTTTTGGTTGCCGACTCCCTCGCCTAGATGCTGCGGAGAAGTTGCAGGGTGGTGATGGAAACCTTTTACCCGCAGAAAGTAGCGTGGCACCAGCGGTGGAACGTTTGTCGCTTGATTCGTGGTTCGAATCCAGCAGCCGCCCTGGTTATTCCTTCAACACACACACCGTCTCTTTGGGTCTTTCGGTAAAGCCACGTAGATGGGTTTCAAAGAAAATAACAAACAAAAAACTATGGGTTGCGATCGAAATGTCGTAGATTTTTTTGTTACTTTCTTTGAACCCATCTACGTGACTTTACCAAAAGACCCAAAGAATATGAATTCCTGCAGTCACGAGAGCTTTAAGTCAAGATTTACACGCCGTCTCCTTCGCAGCGAACGTCAATAGAGAACCCGCAACGCCATTCACAAGAGCAGGCCATTACTTGCCAGCATCATGGTCCACATTCGAGAAACGACACCGCAAATCGCTCAATTGGGGTCACACACGCGCAGCGGCAATCATCCGCCCCCTGCCGGCGGACGGGCGTCCCAGGTCACTCTTGCACATGAGACTCATCCTGGTCTCTTGGCTTCGTTACACAAAATCAACTTGAAATAATAATCAATACGTAACAATAATAAAACTGAACTATTGTTTATTTTACCAGGCAAGGCCCACTGAGCTACGTAGCTCTTTTTCGGAAGCGACCTGCAATCACAAATGAGAGCTCGACGGCTTATCGCGTGGAGAATGTATTGCAGCTGAATACTCTAACGCGTGATGTTGATTCTAAAATGTGGAGGGAAAAACCAGAGGACCCGGAGACAAATCCACGCGACGACGGGGAGAGAGAGACACGCAAACTCCAAATATACAGCAGGTGGCGGAGTCGGGTATCGAACCAACAACCTCCTGTACACCAGGCGAGGGAGTCGACGTCTCTCCACCGTGGCGCCCACGCTGTATCCATCGCGGTTCATTGGTCACACCTCACCTCTCCCCCCGCAGTGCTGGGTTATGGGCGTGTGCCGTCAACGCCGCCGCCACCGCCGCACCTGAGGGTGGAGATCCCAGAGAAAACCCGTGGGGTGTTAGAGGAGAAACCCACCACTGTGCCCTGAAGCTCCACAAAGCCGGGTGGCTGCCCTTGCTAGGTTACCCCCCTACCATGAGCGACTCTCGTACGTTCAGTCAGAAACCGCTGTGGAGCCCGATTGGCGTCAAGCAGCCTCGTGTGAACGTGCCACCCGCAGCGGCGCAGCCGCTATCGCAAGACCCAGTTGAGGAGCGCCCACCGTGGTATTCACTCACCCACTGTGGTAGCCACTCACCCACTGTGGTAGTCACTCACCCACTGTGGTAGCCACTCACCCACTGTGGTAGTCACTCACCCACTGTGGTAGTCACTCACCCACTGTGGTAGCCACTCACCCACTGTGGTAGTTACTCACCCACTGTGGTAGTTACTCACCCACTGTGGTAGTCACTCACCCACTGTGGTAGCCACTCACCCACTGTGGTAGTTACTCACCCACTGTGGTAGTCACTCACCCACTGTGGTAGTCACTCACCCACTGTGGTAGCCACTCACCCACTGTGGTAGTCACTCACCCACTGTGGTAGCCACTCACCCACTGTGGTAGTCACTCACCCACTGTGGTAGTCACTCACCCACTGTGGTAGTCACTCACCCACTGTGGTAGTCACTCACCCACTGTGGTAGTTACCCACTGTGGTAGCCACTCACCCACTGTGGTAGCCACTCACCCACTGTGGTAGCCACTCACCCACTGTGGTAGTTACTCACCCACTGTGGTAGCCACTCACCCACTGTGGTAGCCACTCACCCACTGTGGTAGCCACTCACCCACTGTGGTAGTCACTCACCCACTGTGGTAGCCACTCACCCACTGTGGTAGCCACTCACCCACTGTGGTAGTTACTCACCCACTGTGGTAGCCACTCACCCACTGTGGTAGTCACTCACCCACTGTGGTAGTTACTCACCCACTGTGGTAGCCGCTCACCCACTGTGGTAGTCACTCACCCACTGTGGTAGTCACTCACCCACTGTGGTAGCCGCTCACCCACTGTGGTAGTCACTCGCCCACTGTGGTAGTCACTCACCCACTGTGGTAGTCACTCACCCACTGTGGTAGTCACTCGCCCACTGTGGTAGCCACTCACCCACTGTGGTAGCCACTCACCCACTGTGGTAGTTACTCACCCACTGTGGTAGCCACTCACCCACTGTGGTAGCCACTCACCCACTGTGGTAGTTACTCACCCACTGTGGTAGCCACTCACCCACTGTGGTAGTCACTCACCCACTGTGGTAGTTACTCACCCACTGTGGTAGCCGCTCACCCACTGTGGTAGTCACTCACCCACTGTGGTAGTCACTCACCCACTGTGGTAGCCGCTCACCCACTGTGGTAGTCACTCGCCCACTGTGGTAGTCACTCACCCACTGTGGTAGTCACTCACCCACTGTGGTAGTCACTCGCCCACTGTGGTAGCCACTCACCCACTGTGGTAGTCACTCACCCACTGTGGTAGTCACTCACCCACTGTGGTAGTCACTCACCCACTGTGGTAGTCACTCACCCACTGTGGTAGTCACTCACCCACTGTGGTAGTCACTCACCCACTGTGGTAGTCACTCACCCACTGTGGTAGTTACTCACCCACTGTGGTAGCCACTCACCCACTGTGGTAGTCACTCACCCACTGTGGTAGTCACTCACCCACTGTGGTAGTCACTCACCCATTGTGGTAGTCACTCACCCACTGTGGTAGTCACTCACCCACTGTGGTAGTCACTCACCCATTGTGGTAGTCACTCACCCACTGTGGTAGTTACTCACCCACTGTGGTAGTCACTCACCCACTGTGGTAGTCACTCACCCACTGTGGTAGCCACTCACCCACTGTGGTAGCCACTCACCCACTGTGGTAGTCACTCACCCACTGTGGTAGTCACTCACCCACTGTGGTAGTCACTCACCCACTGTGGTAGTCACTCACCCACTGTGGTAGTCACTCACCCACTGTGGTAGTCACTCACCCACCGTGGTAGTCACTCACCCACTGTGGTAGTCACTCACCCACTGTGGTAGTCACTCACCCACTGTGGTAGTTACTCACCCACTGTGGTAGTCACTCACCCACTGTGGTAGTCACTCACCCACTGTGGTAGTCACTCACCCACTGTGGTAGCCACTCACCCACTGTGGTAGTCACTCACCCACTGTGGTAGCCACTCACCCACTGTGGTAGTCACTCACCCACTGTGGTAGTCACTCACCCACTGTGGTAGTCACTCACCCACTGTGGTAGTCACTCACCCACTGTGGTAGTCACTCACCCACTGTGGTAGTCACTCACCCACTGTGGTAGCCACTCACCCACTGTGGTAGTCACTCACCCACTGGTAGTCACCCACTGTGGTAGTCACCCTCTGTGGTAGTCAATCTGTGGCGGTAGCTAAGGCCGCTCCGCTGGGGCGAGACAGCGCCCGACGGCTTCCCGTGTCTCCAAGGGATGGAGTCGGGGGCGGCGCGGTGCCGGCAACCGTTACCCCGGAGCCGTGAGGCGTCGCGTTGCCACGCGTCAATTCACCGGTGCACACCGACTCTTGCGCTTCCAATGCGTGCGTCGGACAGTGCGCGTGCGAGCATCGCTTTCACGTAAATGAGTGTGTATAAACTATTGTTTTTATTGGACCAGGTAAGGCCCACTGAGTAATGCAGCTCTTTCTCAGAAGTGATCTGGCCACAATTGACATCTCAACGAAGTGGTTTACCTCATGGAAATGTATAGCAGCCAAATACGCATGGCGATTCTAAATGTGGAGAGAAAAGCCGGAGAAAAATCCATGCTACCACGGGGAGAGCGACACGCCAACTCCAAATCTACAGCAGGTGTTGGGATTGCAATTGAACCCACGACCTCTTGCACGCAAGGCGGGTTATTTAACATCTCGCCACCTTGGTGCTGCGTCGTCAACGCGTCCGAGAGGATCGACGTGGCAAGATTTGAGAACAGACAGACGTCGATTCTTACATTCAAGGGCAACCCTGAATCGTAGCGATTTGAGGGCATCGATCAATTACTTGGCGATGCTCCTGGAAAGCGAGCAGTGGTGTGTGGAATATAAGCAATGTCAAGATGCGACACGCTCGTCAACAGCGCTGCACTTGCGTGCTCTTAAGAAGGGCCATTGCCTGAAACGTCACTCACTGCACACATTTCCTTTAAGGAGCCACGGCATTTTTAACGAAAGTGTCGAGTCCGTCTGAGAGGTTGCTTAGTGAGGTTGCAGGGGGGCAGCTTCCCGAGAGATGCGTCGGCATTGCCCCCCTCCCACCCCTCCCACCGCCCTGTCAGCCCAGAGAGGGGCGCGAGCGATGCGCCCCAACGTTCGTCAAGACGTCTTTAGCGTGGAGGGTGGTGGCAGAGTTCAGACAGGGCGCTGAGTCGGAGCCACTGAGATGATGCTGTGATTTAAACTGGGTTGCGAGTTGATGGCCTCGGTTTTGTCACCGATGACTGTGCGGACAAAACTGTAGCTCGTAAAATGTTCGTCTGTAGCTCGTAAAATGTTAGTCGTGCACTCAGTCTGGCTGAATTTCCAGCCGCGGGCGGCACGGATTTTGCTCGCTGGGTCAGAGCACGAGGCGGGGGGAGTGCCGCCCCTTACGCAGTGGGCCAGAGGTCGCTTTATTTAGGGGCTGACCATGGAACGAAGACGGGTCACCGCATCGAGCGCTTTCAGATGCGCTTTTGCGGCAGTCTGGAACGCGCTTTTCCGATATTAGGAAGCCACTGGAGCGATGCACTTTAAAATCTGAATTGAAAACTTCAAAACTGCTCTTTATGTTGAGTTGGTCGTCCTTCCCTCCCCCACACCTCCGATTAGCACGGTTGGCTACGTACATACATACACCTTGGTGGGTGGCTCTGTGATATCTGCTTCCACTAGAGGGGTGCACTGCTCTGCGAGAGATGGGATTGCTCGCTTTGCCTCCTGACGCGACACTCACGGCGCAATCGGTACGCAGTTGCGGGGAAAGTAATCTCTAAAGAGCAAAACACAATTCGGGCACGAGGCACAAACTGCGAGCGTGAACCCGATTTTGTAATTTATCGACTCGGACACGATCAACTCGCCGATGTTGCGGCAATGCTGCCCCGACTGCAACTCGCTCCTCGCCGCCTTCTCCTCGCACGGATCCCGGGACAGAGCGCACGGAGCCGTCGTCCCGGGGGCGCTCGTCCCCCACAGCACCGCACGGGCGGCACCGCTGCCGCCGCTGCTGCTGCTGCCGCCGCTGCCGCCGCCGCTGCTGCCGCTGCCGCCGCTGCTGCTGCCGCTGCTGCTGCCGGCACCGCCAGCGCGCGCCGCACCGCGCGTCGCCGGATGGGCTGCAGCTGCCGCTGCGCCGGCACGGTCGACCGGTTTGCGCCGGCGGCTCCGTTTCACCTTGGGGGGAGACGCGATTGTTAATCAGCCCGGGGAGGTGCGGCTATTTCAGGCGACGTCCGTCACGTGGTTGGTGGGGGGTGGGAGGAAGCGGTGAAGCGGGAGCGTCTCGCGACTCATCGTCACGCGGAGCGCCCAGGGAGGGAGGGGGGTGGGGGGGGGTGATGGGCGCACTCGCAACGGTGTACGTGCGTGCGTGCGTGCGTGCGTGTACGTGCATGTGCGTGTTCACGTGTGGGGAGCGGTAGTGCAGCGGTTAGCGCGTTGCTCTGGGAACCCGGCAACCCGAATTCGATTCCCTCTCACGGCCAACACCGGTGACGATTATCTGAACCGCTTCTGGGCCTCCCCTAGGTCGACTCGGCCTCAAATGAGTGCCTGGTGCGGAGTGTAAAAACATCGCCACTGGGGAGACAAAGGCGGTCGGGCGTGGTGCTGGCCACTTTCCCCCTCGTGTGCCGTGCCGGCCTTCAGAGGTCCTCACAGCACTTGCCCCAACAGTCTGTGAAGGCTATACGGGGGATCTTTGTCGTTGTTGTGTGTTACCGTCGACCGTATTGTACGCGGCACATTTAGCCAAAACCAATTGCGCTTCGCACGCGTCCGACGATTGCCAAACGGCGAAATGTGTGCCGCGGCGGAGAGTGAGGACTCGCGTTTGCGAGGCGACGCTCGGCGCAGTCCGGGGATCTTGGCACGTGCATGTGTGCGTGTGTGTGTGTGCGCGCGTGTGAGTGTCCCCGCTCTGCCTCAACACAAGTGTACGTGTGCATAAATGTATGTTCAGTGTGTGTTTGTGTGTGCGTGTTCATGGTTCGTATGCACGTGTGTGTGTGAACACACGTTTAATCACGAATGCGGTGTTCTGAAATACGTTTGCGATGCGGCACTGGCTGTGGCGTGCACGTATAGGTCGACGTGCACCTAGCCTGGCACATTCGCCGCGGCGACGTCGTCGCTTGGTGTCAAGCGGAAGGCTGAGCGGGGTGCGTGCGTGCGCTTGTGCTCGCGTGTAGAGATCGGCGACATCGCCGGCGTGGCGGACGTGACGATCCGCCAGTCGTACCGGCTCATCTACCCCAAGGCGTCGCAGCTCTTCCCACAGGACTTCAAGTTCGACACCCCCGTGGAGAAACTCCCCCAGCTGTGATGGGCACGCGGGAGCGGCTGCGCACGCCGACAGCGCACCTGCACCCGTCGGCACCTTCCTCGGGACCCCGACACGCGCACGCACGCGCGGCGCTCGGAAATTCGTTTGCGACGCGGTAACGGGTGCGTGCGGGCGTGCGTGTGCAGATCGGCTCATTAAAACTGCGAGCGGCAGAAGTTGTGAGAAGATTCCGCTGGATGTGGAACGGGACTGCAGACGCCGGACGGGACGGGGGATGAGATGGGACGGGAGATGAGACGGGAGACGGGAGAAGGGGACTGGAGACTCGGGATGGGAGAGAAGGGGGAGACGGGATGGGAGATGGGACGGGAGACGGGAGATGAGACGGGACGAGAGACTCGGGATGTGAGAGAAGGGGGAGACGGGATGGGAGACGGGACGGATGACAGGACATAGACTGGACACAGAAAGGAACGGGAGACATGAAGTATCAGAGGAGCAGAGTGCAGTCGGAGCCTGCACTCTGCACTGACTCGCTGGGACGGACGGGGTGTGGGCGCTTGCGGCTGAAGGAACGATTTGTGTTAATTTAATTGCCGCGAGACGCCGCCGGCGCTGACGAGGACTGGTGTTTTTTTTTTGTAATTATTTCGGCAGCGAGGTTTGCGGGGAGGGGCCTGAGTCTAAAAGTGGCTTCAAGGCAGCCATCATTTTTACGAACTCTGGGGTCCTTTCCTCATTTTGTATTTTCGGCAAAAGCGGCTCCCGTCGTGCCGCAGGGGCAGCAGCGTCCGCTCAACGGCGCGTCGTCTCCGCGGCTTGGCCGGGCGGGAGGGTTCGGTGGGGTGGGTGGGTGGGGTCTCGTGTCAATCGCTCGTGCGGTAACCTCACTGTCGCGAGTGAGCGAGCGAGGAAGCGTAGCAGCGACTGCCGCACAAACGAACAAACGAACCGGCGCGGTTCGGGGCCAGCGCCGCCGGCAGCGGCCGCTCAGCCGGCGGTCTCCCGGCGCCACCCGCCGACCCGCGGCGGCGGCGGCGGCGTTGTTGTTGTTGCTGGAGCAGTAAACACTCGGACGCCGTCGTGCCGAGTGCGAGACCAACGCACAACGTCAATGGTCACGCGAGGAAGAGGAGAGATGCTGCCGATGTTGAGGCTGTGCCAATGCTTGTTTATACGTGCTAATGAGAGTCACGTCCTTTGTTTTAGCCAGTAAAGCCTTGCTGCTGCTGCTGCCGCTGCTGCTGCTTCACGAGTTTCTCTGGAGTCGTCCTGCTTGGGAGTGTTTGGCCATTTTGGGTTTTGTGGGAGGGGGGAGCCACGGCGGCAGGTGAGGGCCTCGCCGCACCTGGACTCGCACGGACAGGACGGCCACTCGCCCGCTCGCCCACTTACCCGCTCGCCCACTTACCCACTCGCCCACTAGCCCACTCGCCCACTCGCCCACTTACCCACTCGCCCGCTCGCCCACTTACCCACTCGCCCACTTACCCACTCGCCCACTTGTCCACTCGCCCACTAGCCCACTCGCCCACTTACCCACTCGCCCACTAGCCCGCTCGCCCACTTACCCACTCGCCCACTAGCCCACTCGCCCACTTACCCACTCGCCCACTTACCCACTCGCCCACTCACCCACTCGCCCACTTACCCACTCGCCCACTAGCCCACTCGCCCACTTACCCGCTCGCCCACTTACCCACTCGCCCACTTACCCACTCGCCCACTTACCCACTCGCCCACTTACCCACTCGCCCACTCGCCCACTTACCCACTCGCCCACTTACCCACTCGCCCACTTACCCACTCGCCCACTTACCCACTCGCCCACTCGCCCACTCACCCACTCGCCCACTTACCCACTCGTCCACTAGCCCACTCGCCGCCACACTGCCATCCAATCCGGCATCTCGTACCCACTGCGTGTTTGGAGCGTCCCGGCACGTACTGATCTCCCGAGAGATCCACCAAGCCCACCTCTAAAGGGCGTGCACCGCCCACGCAGCCCGACAGTTGCAGGGACGGTGACGCTGCGACGGCACTTGCCGTCCAAGTTCGATTCCCTGCCGCGGTTTATAAATCGGAGACCGCTTGGTGGGAAGTCGTCACCACTGCCAATCGGGATGAGTGCCACCCCACGCTTGTTTGTGCGTGCGGTGCCGAGCTTGTAGGGAAGTCTTCATATGCAGAGGACTGCTGAGCATGGGCAATTGTGGGTAGCACCGCCTGGCGCTTGGCTTTCCCGCTTGCCTGCGATCCCTCCTCGCGCGCCTTCCAAGTCATTCCATCTCTCACTCGTCGAGAGCGAGCGAATAACTGCGCGGCGCGTTGCAAGTTTAAATTATTATCGTGAGGTATTGGAGCTGTACCGATGATCCCCCAATTGGGATGAAACCGGTTTGCAAATTGCCTTTGCGCGTCGCTCCCACTGCAACGTGCAGAGCTGAAAGCTGTGAAGCCGAAAGCTGCCCAGGTGGCGGTGGCGGCGGCGCTGATGGATGAACAAACCTCCGGTTCCCGCGTTGCCCTCGGAACTTTGCGTCGCCCCGAGCGTAGCATTCACGAATCTCCCGCGGCCCTGTAGCCACCGCGACCCTTCCCGACTCGTGAACACAAGCAGAAGCCGGCTTTTTTCTCGGAGCTTCGCGTATATGGCAATTGATTAGTGGCAACTGGGCTTCGTGCGGCGTGGTTCCCCCTGGTGTCACGTGCGAGTTACCCGCGTGTAATGCATGGCATGAGTTGAAGATGTCGTCATCCCACTTCCCCGCCTCAGCTAGGGACAAGGCCAGCCACTCTTGGCCCTTTGGCCCCCCACCCATGGTCAACTCTCTGTCTGCAGCGGTGGATTTTACGTTACGTCGCCCCCCCCCCTACCAAGGTCATAATTGTGGCCAAGTTCATAATTGTGGCGATGGTCAGCAGATTGGGTTCTCGGTGGCCTTGGTAATGGTTTTTCCACCAGGATTGGGGCTATGGCCAGAGCCGTCCCTGGGGTACGGCAGATCGGGACGACCTCCCCGGGCCCCGCAATTTGGGGGACCTTGCGCTGCGAAGTCACGCTGTCTATTGTCATACTTCTGGTTTAGTTTGGAGGCGTCGGGGGGGGGGGGGGCCCTGGGCTATGGCTGTAGTAAGCATGGGGCTAGGGCCATGTTGGAACAATGTTTACGAATATTGATGTGGCTGGGCGGGGGGGGAGTGTGGTTTTGGTTTAACTGAGGCGGCTTGCCAGAGATGGGGTTAATGGTAATGAGCTTTGAAGAGTTTTGTTAAGGCTAAGTGTTAGGATTGCGGTAAGATTTATGGTTGTTAGGGCTGGGGTTAGGGTTAAGTTAAGGTTGAATTGAACAAGTCACCAATTGCATAACGGAGCACAAAGGATTCCACATTTATCGTGCCCCTTCCCCCTGACGAGATGCGTTACTGCTTTGGGCATCACGGCCTCTGGGAAATCTGCGGTGCGACGATGCACGGACACGCCCAGGTACCCGAAACGATTCCCTGCATCATCTCGCACCGAGTCACATTCATTGTCCCACACGCTCAGGTGGTGCCCTGAGGTTCACCAACTGGGTGGGCTTCCTGCCAGCTGCTGACCAACAGCGCCACGGGCTCTGCCAAGCACACTTCGCCCCGTTCCGATCCTTTACTCGGCGTTCTTGTCGCAGCCCGCCGTAATTGGTGCCAGTGAGCCCTGCGGTGGAAATTCCACGTTCCTATGGCGGGGTCTAATTGTGCGCGTGTGCACGGTACAAAAATAAGTGACGCATGCCAGAATAAAGGATCTCAGGTGCTGAACGTGGATTTAACTAAAGCGGATTAAAAACGAATGAAATTTTATTTTACCAGGTCAGGCCCACTGACGGTGTGTAGATCTTTTTCAGAAGCGACCTTGCCACAAATGATAGCTCAAAGAAGAAGTGGCTTATCACGTGGACATTCACAGCAGCCCAAATTTATTTCTAAACATTCACAGCGACGTTAGGTGGGGGGAAAAAAGCGTTTGAAGATCTAAATGTGATGGCATTGGGAATTCTTGTTTTAAGCGACTGCTGCCAACTTACAGAAATTGCCCCCCCCCTACCCACGGACTCAAGGGTTCACCCACAGCACCAAAACCAAACCCGTGTTCCAAGGGGAAATTATTCAAAGGTTGGACGCCCCAGTATTACTGCTTTCCCTTCTCTTTCACTGGTCGGCCCATGGGCGCAGACCCAATATTTAACTTGGCGGTGCTGCCACCCGAGATGGCTAACCTTGAGGTTGTACCAACGTTTTGAGAACGGATCTGCTACTCGCAACCAAAGGAACTCGATGGACTGAATGGGGCCCGGTCCTCACGACTGCAATCGTCGTCGTCGTGTGAAACTGAATTACGCCGCCGTATTGCTTCATTATCCTGTCGCACAATCCACTCTGCTCATTCATTCGTAGCCGTTCACGCAAACCGGTGTTGCTCAACATTTGCCACCTAGCGAGTACCGAATTTCCACGCTGGCCCATGGACAGAGCCCTTGTGGTGAGCGGCAGTTTGCGTCCCGTCTGTCCATCGGGAAACACGACGGCTCTGTCACAACGGCGCAGACGCCCGGCCACGTTCTTCTACAATGCAACGGTGTGGCCCAAGACATCGCAATTGGTAAATATACCAAAACTAAATATTCCAATTTAGTACATTCGGTATTTGCGCCACGCGTATCGCACAACGCCAGCGTCAGCCGACAAGCTCGTAACTCGCCCCGCGCACTATCGCTGTGTGACGGGGACGCTCCGCGCGATGATGAACAATCCCCGCGGCCCACGGTTGATTTGACATCTGTGCAACCCGGGGGACTGTGGTCTCCTGCACGGAGACACTGCCGCCCGTGATTTCAAGCCAGCGCATTCCGGTGGGTCGCATTGAATGAAGCCCTGTCCACCCACGCCAACCCTCTCCACACCCCACGCTGACCGCTGCAGTCGCGCCTGGGACGTCTCCGCCCAGGGGATGCCTCCGCAGCCCAAGACGCCCACCGCTGGAGATGTTACGCGGCAGTGCCTGGAGTCTGTGTGGCCGTAATGACGTTTGTTTGCGACAAAATACTTTGAGAACTTTTTTTTTATTTCTTTTTGTTAAAACGCAAAATAAATGGATTCCTGCATGCCAGTGTCCGCGTGGTGAACGGGAGGGGGTGGCCCATCGAGAAAGAGTCTTGGCACGAATTTCCCACCAGTGGCCACCTTAAGCCATCGGCATGAACTGCAGTTCCGGCGAGGCCCTCGCATCCCCGCGGGCCAACTGCTGGTCGTCCTGGGACGTGTGCGTGTCACGTACATTTCGAGAATGCAGGCGCCACGGGGGTGGGATGTTAACTACCTCGCCAGGTAGGCAGGAGGTCGTGGGATCCATCCCGTCTCTCTCTCCCCGTGGTCGCGTAAACATGTTCTCCAGGTCCTCCGGTTTTTCCCCTCCACATTTAAAATCGTGCAATAAATATCCACGTGATTAGCCACTTGGCTGAGTTTTCATGTGCGGCCAAGTCACTTCTGAAAAGAGCTACGTAGCTCAGTGGGCCGAACCTGGTCAAATCAAGTTTTTCGGAGTTTTCGATGCATTTCGGAGGCTCTCGTCCAGCATAGTTGTACAGGAGTGTCCGATGCTTTGTATACATAGGCTAAGAGCATTGTTGGTTGTGATATAATTGATTGAAGGTGTTGAATGAACTTGTATAGATGTCACGTAGGTAAAAAATTTATAAAATAAAAATAATAAAAATCACGACGTTTCGGAGGCAACACAAGCTTCTGTCTTCAGGTGGAATTTAAATGTTTTACCTACGTGACTTTACCGAAAAAACCTAAGAATATGAATCCTTGCAGTCACGAAAGCTTCAAATCTAGAATTGTATAGATGTATAAAGCGCCTTATTCGAAGGCGCTTTACAGCGATTGTAAATTTGGGGTTGTTAAAAGTGGTGCAGTTATGGTGGCAGAATTGGCGGGGGAGGTTAAAGAGGGGTGGTACGCGTAGTGGTACGGGTAGTGGTACGGGTTGGGATCGGCCTGGTCGTGATGGGGGCAGTGAGGAGCAGTCGCAAGGATGCGCTCGGAGGAGAAGCGGTGGGGGTTGTGCTATGAAGGTCGGGTGACGGAAGCTGCGGCTCGGTGAAGGAGATTACTTCAGAAGCCTGCGAGGCTGACGGGAAGGAAACATTTTATTTTTCGATCGCGAAACAGACCTTCCTTCGCCGGCTATACGTAGAGCGCTTCACCCGACGTACGCCGCTCACAGGCAGTCGAGGAGATTGGTTGTCCTTCCCCCCCGCACCTCCCATCAGCACGGTTGGCTACGTAGGGTGCGAAAGAAGTCCAACAGACATGCTCGTGTCTCCTCGCACACCGACTAGTGCAGGGGTCGCTAACTAAAGCAACGAGACATTTCAAGAGCCGCATTGCACTGTGGTGCACTTCCACGGTAAACTGGACTTCCATGGTGAACTGGACTTCCACGGTGAACTGGACTTCCACGATGAACTGGGGCTTCGATGGTCAGGGGTCGGCAACCAAAACAACAAGAGCCATTTTTTTTCAAGTTTCAAGACCCGCACCGCAGTCCTTAAAGAGCGGCAGCTTGCCGAACCCGGCACTCGAGTCAACTCCGGTCCATTCAGAATGCAGCGGCTAGGGTCCTGACCCACCGCCACTCCTCATTCGGAGCACATCCCTGTTAGTGCACCGCCTCACTCGCTGCCAGCTAGAATCCGTATTGAATTCAAGATCATCACATTTAAGGGCCCTGATTGCTCTCGTACCCCCGCCACCCCGTATACATTCTGGAGCTACTGCGCCCCCACATTCCAATAGGAACAGTAAATGTGGGTTTACTCTCGAACGCACGTTCATAATTACACGATCTCACCCCAAAAACAACCTTCATTATGTATAATATCAGTCGCGGAAACGGACGACTACTACGTGTTAAAAAGAACCCTTGGGTTGACGGTCCTGGATCTCCTCATCCCCAGAGCGATGCTCAAGTCCATGGACGGCGATGTCTGGGCCTTCGCTTCCATTTCCACTCGACTGGAAGTCTCTGGCGAGGGCCGTCGGGCAGTCCGCTTCGGGTTGCGATCTTCCAAGTCCCGCCGACAATAGCTCCTCTTCTTCAGAAGGCTTTGTTAGGCCTTGTTATGTCATTTTAACTCGGAACCACTTCTTAACTCGAATGTCACGAATGTAAGAAGCACCCCGTATGTACGTTAAACTACGTAGCCAACCGCGCTAATCGGAGTTGAGGTGCGGGGGAAAGTACTGACGTTATGATGCAAGATGTGCTGCAATTACTATTATCAGAATCAGAACATGAACATTTCAACTGGAGTACAGTTGGTGCATCCCTCGGGGGGATAACGTCCCGGCGAGGTGGCCAGCAGATGGCAGTGCAGCACGTGGGCCGGCGACCCCGTGACCTCGCGTCGTCTCGACGTACACGCGTGCGTTCCCCTCCGGGCGCTGCGTCCATCTCCCTCCCTCCCCGCACGTCATCGACGTCGCACGCAAGGTCACCATGGAAAATCCTCAACCGAGTTGGCGTCTACTCCTGCCCAGTTCACCAACGGTGGAAGGGTGGGGGGGCGGTGGCCAGCGGTGGAAATTCCCACGCTCCCAGAATGGTGCCTCCACCGTCGTGCGAGACCAGCTGAGCTTCGTTTGGAACCGGGAAGAGACTCCGTGGCGCCCGCCACCCTCACGCCTTGGGGGGCGGCGGCTTCAGAGCGGGCAGCTGCTGCCCCTGGCCCAGCTGCCCCTGTCCCGACTGGCCCAGGACGGAGATGACCCTGGCGCCACCCCTGAGCCGGCGCTCGACGTTGGGCTGGAAGAGGAGGCCCGAGGCCCGCTCCAGGCTCTCGAGCGGCACCAGGAAGCGCTCGCGCGGCACGCCGCTCGGGATCGGCTCGTTGGGCATCACGAACGCGCGCAGCTCCACGTCGCCCCCCTCCGCGTGCTTCTGCAGGATGAGCAACTGTGAGGGGAGAGAGCAGAGAGAGGCAGAGGTGAGGAAGACAAAAGGGAAGAGAACGGAGAAGAGGAGAGAGCCAAGAGATGGGGACAGAGGGGGGGAAGATAGGGGAGGGGGGTGGTAGAGATAGAGGCGATATGGAGAGGGAGGAGAGAGATGAGAGCTGAAGAAGGGGCGAGAGAGGAAGAAGGGAGATGAGTGAGGGAGAGGAGAGATGGTAGAGGGAGGAAGAGGACAGGGGAGAGAGAGAGGAGGAGGAGAGGGCAGAAGTGGTTTATTTTGAACAGCAAGTCTCATTGAGCCATTTTATTTTGTCTAAACTGTATCCCGTTCGTGCTCCCAACGTCGCGTCACGGGACGAAGAATCCATCCGAAAATCTCGCGCAGCAGTGCGACCCCCTGAGCGTGTGTGTTCGAGAAGGGCCCTCGGAAGCAGATGCCACAGAGCTAACACCGAGATCGCCTGCGGTGACCTCTGGTCCGCACATTAGGGGGCGGCACTTTCCCACCAGCTCTGCCACAGAGAGCGATGTTCGTCACGTGACGGTCAAACGTGTATTTTGAATTCTCAAGAGCTGAAATTCAACAAAGTGAAGTGGCGAAACTGAAATAAAGATTTAGTGTTTATGCAGTCACCGGTGACCTGGGGCTCAGTGCATCAACTCACTCCACTTCAGAACCCGGTTTAATCACAGGCAGAGGCTGAGACACGGATTCAAACCCAGGTTTCTCAGCGGTGCCGGCTCAACAGAGGTCGCAAACGGGTTTTGATTCCTTACCCTACCCGGCTGCACCAGGGTCGCAAACGGGTACCCGTACCCGTACCCGGCCGGGTACGGGTAGGGTACAGGTATCGGGTACCTGATTGCGACCTCTGGGATGAAGCCATGTTGCAGGCGCGGGTGGGTTGATTCTAGGAACTTGAATTGTGAGAAGAGACAAGACGTTGGGAAATGAGTGACAAACGGTGACTCACCAGTGACTCACGGCCTACCCGTACCCGGCCGCACCAGGGTCGCAAACGGGTACCCGTACCCGGCCGGGTACGGGTAGCCGGGTATCGGGTAGGGTACGGGTATCGGGTACCCGGTTGCGACCTCTGCGGCTCAATGCTCTGACCTCTGTAGTTGTTGTGCTACGGACAAACACAGGCGGCCCCTCCCTCCACGAGCAGATATGCGACAAGCCGGCGCTACCAACAATTGCCCAAGCTCCCCGATGGTCCTCTATGGTAAGATGTTATCGGCCAATTGATGAATGTTTACACGTGGGAGGAAAGCAGAGCTACGTGGAGAAAACCCACACGTGCGAGGGGGAAACACTGTATCCCATTAACACGTGGCGTCCACATTTTGCCGTACCGGCTTGTGGCGAGCCACGTTACAGCTCCCCCTCGTCAATGCCCACGGGCTGGTAGGTTCACAACATCCGTAAACCCTCGCTGGTGTCTCCACACAGCGCTGGGTCACAGGCAACCACGTGCGGCGGCGTCTCCGCCACCGCCCGGCTCGTAGAGCTCTCCCTGCGGAGGCGGCTGGGAGGTGCAGGGGAGGGGGGAGGCCATCGCACCTTGAACAGGTGCGTGGGCACGGCCACCGTGTTGGGCCCGATCACCTCGTAGCGCACGTAGGTCTTGCCATCCGCCTCCCTCCTGCACACCGCACACAGCCGCCGTCACTCACCACCACCGGCACCACCTCTACCAACGGCACCACCACCACCAGTGCTACCACCATCGCCGCCAGTGCTACCACCATCGCCGCCACCACCACCACCGGCACCATCACCGGCACCATCACCGTCGCCACCATCGCCGCCACTACCACCACCGCCACTACCACCACCAGTGCTACCACCATCGCCGCCACTACCACCACCGCCGCCACCACCATTGGCGCCACCACCACTGCCACCACCACGTGGCCTTAAAATGCACATAGTCTGGCACAAGCGCCGTGGTGAGGTCGTCGCCACTTCGTGGCGAATGGCGGTTGTTGTGTGTGTAGGTATGGTGTGTGTGTATGATGTGTGTGTGTGTATGATGTGTGTGTGTATGATGTGTGTGTGTATGATGTGTGTATGGTGTGTGTATGATGTATGTATGATGTGTGTGTGTATGATGTGTGTGTGTATGATGAGTGTATGATGTGTGTATGCTGTGTGTGTGTATGATGTGTGTGTGTATGATGTGTGTATGCTGTGTGTGTGTATGATGTGTGTGTGTGTATGATGTGTGTATGGTGTGTGTGTATGATATGTGCACGGTGTGTGTACGGTGTGTGTGTACGCTGTGTGTGTGGTGTGTGTGTACGGTGTGTGTATGGTGTGTGTATGGTGTGTGTACGGTGTGTGTGTACGCTGTGTGTGTGGTGTGTGTGTATGGTGTGTGTATGGTGTGTGTGTGTGTACGGTGTGAGTGTGTACGGTGTGAGTGTGTATGGTGTGTGTGTGTACGGTGTGAGTGTGTACGGTGTGAGTGTGTGTGTGGCGTGTGTGTGTGTGTATGGTGTGTGTGTATGGTGTGTGTGTACGGTGTGTGTGTGTATGGTGTGTGTATGGTGTGTGTACGGTGTGTGTATGGTGTGTGTACGGTGTGTGTGTGTGTACGGTGTGTGTGTACGGTGTGTGTATGGTGTGTACGGTGTGTGTATGGTGTGTGTACGGTGTGTGTACGGTGTGTGTGTACGGTGTGTGTATGGTGTGTGTGTGTGTGTATGGTGTGTGTACGGTGTGTGTGTGTACGGTGTGTGTATGGTGTGTGTACGGTGTGTGTACGGTGTGTGTGTACGGTGTGTGTACAGTGTGTGTGTGTGTGTACGGTGTGTGTACGGTGTGTGTACGGTGTGTGTACGGTGTGTGGGTACGGTGTGTGTACGGTGTGTGTACGGTGTGTGTGTATGGTGTGTGTGTGTACGGTGTGTGTGTACGGTGTGTGTGTGTGTATGGTGTGTGTGTGTATGGTGTGTGTACGGTGTGTGTGTGTGTACGATGTGTGAGTGTGTGTACGGGTGGCGAGCGTGTGGTGCGCGGTGCGGGGGCCAGGCCGCCGTGCTCACCTGGGCAGGTAGAGAGGCCCGGTGCACACGTAGACGTGGGCGTACTGCTTGGTGAGGCCACGGCAGTACTGCTCCAGGTCATTCCACGCGTTCTGGTTCATCTGAGGGTTCTGCAGCGCACACACACAGAGAGCAGTTGTCATCGTTGATACTACTCCGCTCGCTTATCAAACAAATTATCGCCGAGTCTCAAGACCCGTTTCCGGGAGGGTCCTGCCAAGTTTTCGCAGTCGGGTGGCGATGTTTGCTGCCCCTTTGTGCAATCGCGATCGAGGGACCTGCAGTGTGATTCTTCAGCATTCGGGGATGTTGTTTGGCTATGTGTTAACTGTGCTGGTCAACAACAAAAAAATACATTTTTTTCTGGCCTGGACTTTTGCAGCGGTTCTAGACTAATTTCAGGGCGCTGATTCCAAATCTGATCTCAGATTTGCTCTATCACATCTCATTTTTATGCTATCGGCATACCCCATTTTCATTGATTTTACCCGAAATTAACTCTGTCACTTATGATTGCAAGTTGTTGCGAGTCAGTGACTGCTTTAGTGTTAAAATATGGTGCTGTATTTTTAGGATAGTGTGTTTATAATATAATTTTATGTAGATATCAACATTTATTTAATATTTTTCTTCTGCAGTTTTTTATTGAAAATGAAATATTTGATATCTCAAAAACCTGATGTGATAGACAAAAACTGATGCCAGATTTGGAATCAGCACCCCAAAATTACCTTAAACCCGTTGGAATACCTTATGCCAGAAAAAGTGTGTTGACCAGTGTTATCAGAGCATTTTTTGTTTGTTTGCATGTTCGCAACAAGTACCTGTGGTTAGTGAAAACTTGACGACTTGCAAAAGGTTTTTTTTTCTTCCAACATCTTAACACCTGTTTTATTGCCAGAAAGAGTAAAACCTATATACCGATGCCCGCAAAAAGTTCCCATAGATGCATCACCCCATCACCGTCACCCCGTCACCACGATACCATCACCGTCACCACATCACCCCATCACGGTCACCCCATCACGGTCACACTCACCGTACTCCCCCCCGCCCCCGCCCCAACGGTGTACCTGCGGCACAATGTTGGTGAGCAGGAAGGTGTCCCGCATGGCCTCGCGCGACGCCTTGTGGTTGGCCGCGGCCGCCATGTGGCCCCGGTCGTAGCCGCTGCCTCGGAAGTCGCCGTTGGTGGCGCGGTGGAATGCGTGCACACTCTCGTCCTCTGCCAGACACACGCCACGCTCCACCGCTCGACACGCCGCTCACAACCAACTCGAGGGGCATAGCTGGAGGGGTTCGACTCAGGACTATAGGGGTCAGTACAGAGCTACAGGATTCGGGTCACGGCTATAAGGTTCAGGACAGGGCTACAGAATTCGGGACAAGGCTATAAGGTTCAGGACAGGGCTACAGGATTCAGATCAGGACTACAGAGTTCAGAACAGGGCTGCAGGATTTGCATCAGGGCTTTTGGGGTCAGGACAGAGGCTGGGCTGAAGCCATAGAAGCCTCCGGGTTAGTGCCGAGTCTCTTCCAAGCCACCGCAATCACCGCCCCCCCCTCCCCGCCCACTCCCCCCGCTCACCGAGGAACTCGCAGTTCTGCCTCGTGGCGTCTCCCCGCAGGCCGGCCGAGTCGAGTTTCTCCAGCACCCAGGCGGGCGTGCGCGTGCGCGCGTCGTACGCCACCAGGTAGGCGGTGCGGGAGCGCAGCTGGGCCACGCCGGGCAGCCCAAACGTGGAGAGCTCCCCCGCGGAGCTGGGGACACGCGCACGGCGACACACGGAACACGAGACGCTCGCTCGGCGCGAGACACCCCGAGCGAGAAACCCACGCGCGACACCCCCGTAACGGACTCACCGTGTGCGACACCCGCATTAGACACCCGCGTGTGACACACCGTGTGCGATACACCGCGTGCGACACCCGCACTAGACACCTGCGTTGGGACACCCGCGTGCGACACACCGCGTGCGCTGAGGACGGCTGCTTGCGTTGTGGCCGAAACGTCGTGAGAATTGTATTTTTATTGTTTTATTTTTATTATTTTATTATTTCCCTTCTACGTGACTTTTACCGAAAGAACCAAGAAGATGAATCCCTGCATGTCACGAAAGCTTGAAATCGAAATTTAAATCTAAATTTAGTGCTCGGATGGGCGACCGCCGTGCGTGTGACCGGTGCCGTAGGCTGCCACAGGGCTATTTCTTACAGCAGAGGGCAGTCCGGCAAAGGCCATCATCGTCTGACTGCACTCCGCCCCGACATCTACGGCCACCCGCCTTCACCACTCCTGCGCCGACAAGCGCGGTGACGTCTGCTTAAGTGGTCCCCCGTAACCTGCACGGCATGGCGAGGCCCTCATCCAGCAGCGGATCGACAGAGGGGGCTCCACACGACGACCCCACGCTGCCCACGCTGCCCACGCTGCCCACGCTGCCCACGCTGCCCACGCTGCCCGCTCGCCGCAGCGGCGACGCTCGCGCGCCTCGCAGCACAAGCAGCCCGCCTGGGTTTGATTCCTGACTCGGGTGCCTCTCTGTGTGGCGTCTGTAGCTTCTCCCCCTGTTGTTCTGCACGGGATTCCTCCGGGTTGTCCGGGTTTCCTTTAGTAGCTAAAAACAGCAGCACACAATGTGGCCGGCATTGGCCAAACAACGTCCCAACGCTGCAGAAACCGCACTGCGACTTGCTCAATTAGGATAATACAGCGGTAGCTCCGATTAGGCACGGTTGGCTACGTATGGTGGGGAAAAAGTTCAACATATACATGCGTAGATATGTCACGTCGCCCCCTACTGCGAAAACTTGGCAGAAGCCTCCCGAAAAAGTGTCTTGAGACTTGACGAGGCTTCTCTGGGTGACCAAACGCGATCATCAACACGATGGATAATAACACCGTTCGTCGCCTCACCGGCTCGTCAGCTGCCCACCACCAACGCCAATGGTTGCCGCGTGGACGCTGGGCACGGGGAGCACCGGGCACTGCCAGAGGTCATCCTAGGGGTCACACGGGCATGGAGAAACACACACGCGAGCGGTGGCGCAGAGGTTAGCGCCACTAACCCCCCAGCGACCCGAGTTCGATTTCCACTCGCGACCGGCTCGGTGTGGAATATCTGAACCGGTCCTGGGCCTCCCCTAGGTCGACTCGGCATTAAATGAGCACCTGGTGCAGTGTGTAAACATCGGCACTGGGGAGACAAAGGCGGCCGGGCGTGGTGCTGGCCACCCACCCCCTCTTGTGCTGTGCCAGCCTATATAGGTGCTCGCTAACAGCACTTGCCCCAAAAGCCAGTCCAAGGCTACAGGGGGATCTTTGTTTTCACAAATTCTCTATGTTGCTCTACATGGTACTTGACGTATCATCTCGTCTATTTGCAGATCAGTACAATAGCCTGCCTCTGTATATTTCACGTTTCTGTAACCTCATGTTGTGATCGTGCTAAGAATAATTTTTCCAAGCCGATTTGTGCCGACAGAAAATGTAGTAAACATTTCATTTTCGTTGGTGCAATATTTTCGATTTCTGTTCCGATTTCTGCCTGCTTCGTTGCTGGACTTTAAACACGCAAGCTTTCGTGGGCAATATTTGGGTGAGTTTCGCGAAAGTAAAGTGTGTGTCGTACACCCTCCTCCACCCGGCATCTGTGCAAAAGAGCTTCACAGCTCATCGAATTCCTCCTGCAGTCTCAATACATTTTCTGATTCAGCACAAAGCCGTCACGTGATAAAAGAAACGTGCCACAATTCTGCCTGCTGCCTGATAATGCTGCCTGCAGCTGTCGGCGAAAAGCGTCCACACCCAATTGTTCAACGTGCGCGGGGATCGCTCCGCAAAGCCGCGCCAGTCGCGCTGCTGATGACAGCGACAATTCGGCATGCCTGGTCGCACGTCAAAACTTGATTAGTCGTCAAAACTTGTTTTCGCTCTTGCAGAATGCGACTCTATCCTGGTCTCTCGAGGCGTCGCCTGGTTACACAAAATCAACTTGGAACTTGAATTTGTATTGTGCTGCCCTCGTATCTATCAATCAACGTCATGATTCAGCCCCCCCCCCCCACTAACCACCACGATTCAATTAATTGACTCGTTGCTCTTCCACCATCTCGTTTTGTATTGCTCCACTGCCGCCCTGTGTGTGTGACGAGGCCCCTACCCACAATGCCCCACTGCCGCCCTGTGTGTGTGACGGGACCCCTACCCACAAGGCCCCACTGCCGCCCTGTGTGTGTGACGGGGCCCCTACCCACAATGCCTCACTGTCACCCTGTGTGTGTGACGAGGCCCCTACCCACAATGCCCCACTGCCGCCCTGTGTGTGTGACGAGACCCCTACCCACAAGGCCTCACTGCCACCCTGTGTGACGAGGCCCCTACCCACAAGGCCTCACTGTCACCCTGTGTGACGAGGCCCCTAACCACAATGCCCCACTGCCGCCCTGTGTGTGTGACGGGGCCCCTACCCACAAGGCCTCACTGCCACCCTGTGTGTGTGACGAGACCCCTACCCACAAGGCCTCACTGTCACCCTGTGTGACGAGGCCCCTACCCACAATGCCTCACTGTCACCCTGTGTGTGACGAGACCCCTACCCACAAGGCCCCACTGCCGCCCTGTGTGTGTGACGGGGCCCCTACCCACAAGGCCTCACTGCCGCCCTGTGTGTGTGACGAGCCCCTACCCACAAGGCCTCACTGCCGCCCTGTGTGTGTGACGAGGCCCCTACCCACAAGGCCTCACTGCCGCCCTGTGTGTGTACGTGCATGACGAAGGCCCCTACCCAGAGGGAGGCGGTGGTGCCCGGGGCCCCTGCGTCCGCGTCTGCGCTCCCGTGCCCTGTACGCCGCCTCCGCCGCTCCAGCCACGTGCCGAGGCCAGTGCCCAACGCCAGGGAGAGCGCGGTGCCGCCCAGCCTGGCCCAGCGCCTCAGGGCTCCGGGCATCATGTCCGCACCTGCTCCCTCCACACACGGAAGACGGTGGCGGTGCCATCAACGCCTGCACCCTGCTGGAAACCCCCCACCGCTCCCTTAAACTTCTTGTACTTGTTTATACTCAGAGCTGAGCGTTGAGGAGCCAGATGTGGACTCCCCTGTCCGAGCTACATGGGATAGAGTGTTGCCCCCTTGCACACGTAGGATTTCTCCAGGTGCTCTGGTTTCCTCCCACATGTGAACGCTCATTAATTGGCAGAAGCCACCTTCATATATAGAGAACCGCAGAGCTTTGGGAGATTGTTGGTAGCGCCGGCTCGCCGTGTGACTGCTGCCGTCCCATTCATGTGGTGGCGAGATGTTGACTACCTCGCCTGGTGTACAGGAGGTCGTGGGATCGATCCCGACCCTGACGCCTGCTGCTGTATATTTGGAGTCGCGTAGATTTTTCTCCGGGTCCTCTAGTTTTTCCCTCCACATTTTCAACATGTGCTTAGATTATACTGGTAGGAACCCACTGGTTCCACCAGCCCACAGGGGAATATTGTGTCCGTCGTGCAGGGAGGGGCTGGGTGGGGAGGGAGGGGCTGGGTGGGGAGGGAGGGGCAGGGTGGGGAGGGGCTGGGTGGGGAGGGGAGGGTGGAGAGGGGCTGGGTGGGGAGGGTGGAGCTGGGTGGGGAGGGTGGGGCTGGGTGGGAGGGGTGGGGCTGGGTGGGGAGGGAGGGGCTGGTCACCCCGTGGTGCCCTTATAAAACTCAAAGTTTAACCTACTCACGCCGGCTTGTGCCCGCCCTCACAGTCGGCCATATTTGCGGAATACACCACGCCGCCGTTGACCCTGGCCATTGACCGAGCAACCCAACGTTCCTACCAGCTCCCTCCGCAGGAATGTGTTTTGGCTGCGATACATTTCCACATCAGCCACTTCAATGAACGATCACGTGTGGACAGGGCGCTTCTAAAAACGAGCTGTATAGCTCAGTGGGGCTTACCTGGAAAAGAAATAGTAAAATAAAGTTATGTGGTTCCTCCTCAAACCTCAGTGGTTCTCTCTACGAATGAGAGTTCATACTGTGTGGCAAAGCGTCACAAGTTGAATGTATTATTAGAAGTCTAAATTCGTGGTCCATGAACTGGCCACGCTAGAAAATCAGTTTAACTCCAATTCATTCCGTCTCGAAGAAAAACAAAGATCCCCGTAACAGACTGGAGGGGCAAGTGGCTGTTAGCGAGCAGCACCGATGAAGGTCCGCACGGCACACGAGGGGGTGGGTGGCCAAAACCACGCCCGGCCGCCTTTGTCTCCCCACCGGTGACGTCTACACAGCCGCTGCCAGGCGCAGTGCCGAGTCGCCGGTGTTGACCGTGAGCGGGGCCGGGTGCGCGGCGCGGTGCGCTAACCACAGCGCCACCGCTCCCCACACGTGAACACACGCGCGTACTGTACTCACACGCGCGTACTGTATTTATACTGTACTCGCACACACGTGTACTGTACTCGCACACACGTGTACTGTACTCGCACACACGTGTACTGTACTCGCACACACGTGTACTGTACTCGCACACACGTGTACTGTACTCGCACACACGTGTACTGTACTCGCACACTGTACTCACACACACGTGTACGCGAACTCCGCGTACCGCAGCAGCGAGGTTTCTTAACAGATACACTTTAATTACGGATGTTTAATGATGCGTGGTGGTAACGAGGCGATGGTAACGAGGCGATGGTAACGAGGCGGTGGTAACGAGGCGGTGGTAACGAGGCGGTGGTAACGAGGTGATGGCGGTGGTAACGAGGTGGTGATGGTGAGTAATGAGTTGTGGTGATGGTAACGAGGTGATGGTGAGTAACGAGGTGATGGTAACGAGGTGATGGTAACGAGGTGGTGGCGGTGGTAACGAGGTGAAGGTGATGGTAACGAGGTGGTGGTAATGAGTTGTGGTGGTGGTAATGAGTTGTGGTGGTGGTAACGAGGTGGTGATGGTGAGTAATGAGTTGTGGTGATGGTAACGAGGTGATGGTGAGTAACGAGGTGGTGGTAACGAGGTGATGGTAACGAGGTAACGAGCTGTGTCGGCGATGACACGGAGGCGGTCGCAAGGGGGGGCAGGGCCGACCTTGACCCACTTCCGGCGTGACGTCACGAAAGGGCGTGTTCGCTTTGTGCGTGACGTCACGCCGAGGGCGTGCACAGCGAGTCCTCGTTTAACGAGGTAGATTGCGTTCCTGAAAAGTTCCGCGTTCAGCGAAAACGATTTCCCCCATAAATAATGTAACGAGAAACGATTGTGGAGATACAATGTACTACTACTCACACACAGTGAGATGCAGGGACAGATAACGTAGGGTACGCCGCCTCGTACCTGTATCATTCCGAGTATTGTATCGTACGGCTCAGCCGTGCAACGCAAGAAAGTAGTTTCGGCGGTCGACCGCTCAGAAACTGCGTTCTAGCGGCACGCGTTGTAACGGGCGAGTTATAACGGGTGCGTTGTGCATTATAAGGGGTGCGTTCCGCGTGACAGCGGGCGCGTTTTCCACGTTGTGCGAAAAGTGTTCCCAAATGGAAAATCCGCATTACTTACCGGAATACATACACACAAGCATGCTTGTGATTAAAATGACATCCAGAGGCAGATGGGGAACGCACGGAGGAGGGAACATACCTCATATGTTAGGAAACAATAAGTGGCCTTGGCCAACACACGCCACTAGAAAGGATGGCCGGAGGTCGCGACTAATGTCGGAGTGGCAGCTAAGGAGCATGAACCGTCACGTGAGCTCCGGTCATCCTCGCAGAGGTGTGGACTCGATTCATGTGACTTGGACTCGAGTCAGACTCGAGTCATGAATTTGATGACTTGCGACTCGACTTGGACTTGCATAACAATGACTTTGTCCCACCTCTGCATCCTCGCACAGCGGCTTTCGGCTAAACATCGAACAAAGGCGGTCACCGCATCGCGCACTTTTACGTGCGCTTTTGCGGCCGTCTGAAACGCTCTTCCTGTGCACTTTTACATCTCGAGTGAAGACGAATTTCTTTCGAACTGCTTATTATGTTTAGTTTGTTGTCCTTCCCCCGCACCTCCAATTCACACGGTTGGCTACGTACGGTGCGAAAGACGTCCAACCATACATACAGCTAAGGAATGGAACACGTCCGAGATGGCATCTGCAGAAGAGACGGAGCGATGAGATCAGCTTGCATGCCTGCGTGGATCGTTACATCGCAGGACGTTGGATTGGTGAAACCTTCATCCAGCAGTGGATTAACCATGGCTGATGATGATAAAACACAGCTGTGCATGAAGCCGAATGCAATTGTCGTGTCAGTGACTTCGGAGACGAGGTTTGTAGAGGCACACTCTGTAGTCGCTAGCCTACAACACAACACTAGCCATCTAACACCGACGGCGCTGACGGAGACAGCCAACAGGCGATCTCGCAGCGCAATGCCAAGCGAAGTCGGCAGCGACGATGGCGACGAGACGACAGCAACGACGAGACGATCCAATCCCAGAACCGACAGCCCTGAGCTCCCGTTCTCGTCCCCTTTTATGCTCCCAGCGTGGCCCGGCTCCGCCCTGGCCCCGCCAAACCTCCTACACATTTCACAAGTAGTACTAATCGCATATCTGAATTTCCCATAAATATGCTAAATTCCTCTTGATATGCAAATTATTTTGTCAAGGCGCCCTTCTCCCCTCCATCCCAGCTTAAATAGACGCTCCAAGCCTGGGGTGTGTCATTCAGACTCTGTTTTCTCGACAGACCTGCTCTCCACCTGAGCACGGCTGCTTGCGTTGTGGCCGAAACGTCGTGAGAATTATTTTATTATGTTTTATTTTTATTATTTTATTATTTCCCTTCTACGTGACTTTACCGAAAGAACCAAGAAGATGAGGTTCTAAGGGCTTCCAGATGGGGCCCTCCGTGACCCTTGCCCCAGTTCCTCCGCCCTGCCGACACACACCGTGTCTATGCTCGCCGGCGTGTGTGCTGTTTGTACACCGCAGTTGCCGCTGCTGGTCACCAGCCGGCACTACTGCACTACACAATCGACGTTATTTCCGAAAGTGTCAGGGGTGAGGCCGAGGATTAAACGAATTACATGTGCCTTGCTCCCGTGTAGCCACATCATAAACAAGGAGTCCCTGCCACATATCACCGATATTTGAAACTATTTACTACTACTACTACTTTTGTAGTGTCTTGTAAAATCACTCAGACTGACACGTTGTAACAGGTCACCTGCTTCCACTTTATCAGCCTATTCTTAGCTACGGGCCCCGCACTTTCAAGGGCCCCGCGCTAAATGCTTTCAAGCTATCAATTCCGGTTCAGTGATTCTGCACTTGCTCTATTACTATAGTACTATACCGCCTTCAACTTTTACGAACGACCGGGTGTTTAAGGTTAGCGATTTGTCGTATTATCTGGCTGTATAGCAAATGAACAAATACATTAACTTTACTATGCAAGTAAAAAATTAGTGTTTTAATATTTACGTGTTTTTATTTATTTAGGGCCACTTTATAACATTTGCTGCAGGCCCCGCACTAGCTTCATCCGGCACTGCACAGGAGACGAGGGGTCTTTGATCTTGGGAGCGAGGGCATCCTTATCAGTTGCGTCATCACGTCTATTGCTATATTCTTAGGTTTTTTCGGTAAAGTCACGTAGGTAAAAAATAAAATTTAATAAAAGTAAAAAATTTAAATTAATAAAGTCACGTAGGTAAAAAATAAAATTTAATAAAAGTTAAAAATTAAAATTAATAAAAGTTATTTTACTTTTATTAATTAAAATTAATAAAAGTTATTTTACTTTCATTAAATTTTATTTTTTACCTACGTGACTTTACCGAAAAAACCTAAGAATATGAATCCTTGCAGTCACGAAAGCTTCAAATCTACGTCTATCGCTCTTCACGAAGCTACCTCGCTTGGCCTCTTGAGCCAACAACGTGGGCGGACTGCTGCCTCGCTCTGCAGAGGCGCAATGGGCGAACGCGCGTGAGAGCGCGGACGTGTTTCGATCTCCGAGCTGGAATAAGCCAAAATAAGTGACGACGCGGATGTAATGCGGGACGGGTTTATCTTGCGCGGTCACGGGCGAGCGGCTCTGATACGAGCGACTCGCGGACACTGCCGATGCGGTTTAATCACGGGCCGCTGAAGCGTGGATGCGAACTCAGGTGCTGGCTTTTACGAGCCCAAGGCATGTCCCTGCCACCCCCAATCTCATTTCACTCCACGTTCTCACCACCGCCATGGCATGGATGTTACAGCAGCCGCTGAACCGCGATAGAAAAAAAATGATGTGGCGGTGACGTCACCAAGGCGCGTGTACCAGGCTAGGTGCACCTTGAGCATCCATCGCGCACCACTCGACCAGCGCCACCGTTGGAGGTTGGCGTCAAACGTCACGAAGGTCCCGGGCTTTGCTCAGGTAGAGCCGTCCCTCGGGTTCGGCGAATCGGGGCGACTGCCCCGGGCCCCGCACTTTCAAGGGCCCCACGCTAAACGCTTTCAAGCTATCAATTCCGGTTCAGTGATTCTGCACTTGCTCTATTACTAAAGTACTATACCATCTTCAACTTTGATGAACGACTGGGTGTTTAAGGTTAGGGATTTGTCGTATTATCTGGCTATATAGTGAATGAAAAATACAATTACTTTACTATGCAAGTAAAAATGTGTGTTTTAATATTTACGTGTTTTTTTTATTAATTTAGGGCCCCTTTATAACATTTGCTACAGGCCCCGCACGAACTTAATCCGGCACTGGGTCATCTGGTGGACTCTGATGGGGGGGGGGGCGCCACGCTCCTGGGCAAGCGACTGACGATGCTGACGACGACGATGATGGTGGTGATGGTGATGGTGGTGATGGTGGTGGTGATGGTGGTGATGATGGTGGTGATGGTGATGGTGGTGATGGTGATGATGTTGATGGTGGTGGTGGTGGTGGTGATGGTGGTGATGATGATGATGATGGTAGCTCCACTAAGACGGTGTTATCGGGGTCTTGCGGCGTCACGTTCGCCCTCCGTTTGAAAACCACCAACCCGCGGATCAGGGCGCGTGGGTGGTTTGAAGGACGAAGGGCGCAGAGTCGCGGCCCCGCGTGTGATCTGCAGACAGAGCTGCAGCGCAGGGTGCTTGCTTGCAAAGGCCGGCGGGTCCACTGGCCTTTAGTGCGGCCCCCCTCGTGGCCTTTAGTGCGGCCCCCCTCGTGGCCTTTAGTGCGGCCCCCTCGTGGCCTTTAGTGCGGCCCCCTCGTGGCCTTTAGTGCGGCCCCCTCGTGGCCTTTAGTGCGGCCCCCTCGTGGCCTTTAGTGCGGCCCCCTCGTGGCCTTTAGTGCGGCCACCTCCTGGCCTTTAGTGCGGCCACGTCGTGGCCTTTAGTGCGGCCACCTCGTGGCCTTTAGTGCGGCCACCTCGTGGCCTTTAGTGCGGCCACCTCGTGGCCTTTAGTGCGGCCCCCTCGTGGCCTTTAGTGCGGCCCCTTCGTGGCCTTTAGTGCGGCCCCCTCGTGGCCTTTAGTGCGGCCACCTCGTGGCCTTTAGTGCGGCCACCACGTGGCCTTTAGTGCGGCCACCTCGTGGCCTTTAGTGCGGCCACCTCGTGGCCTTTAGTGCGGCCACCTCGTGGCCTTTAGTGCGGCCCCTTCGTGGCCTTTAGTGCGGCCCCCTCGTGGCCTTTAGTGCGGCCACCTCGTGGCCTTTAGTGCGGCCACCACGTGGCCTTTAGTGCGGCCACCTCGTGGCCTTTAGTGCGGCCCCCTCGTGGCCTTTAGTGCGGCCCCTTCGTGGCCTTTAGTGCGGCCCCCTCGTGGCCTTTAGTGCGGCCACCTCGTGGCCTTTAGTGCGGCCACCACGTGGCCTTTAGTGCGGCCACCTCGTGGCCTTTAGTGCGGCCACCTCGTGGCCTTTAGTGCGGCCACCTCGTGGCCTTTAGTGCGGCCACCTCGTGGCCTTTAGTGCGGCCACCTCGTGGCCTTTAGTGCGGCCCCCTCGTGGCCTTTAGTGCGGCCCCCTCGTGGCCTTTAGTGCGGCCACCTCGTGGCCTTTAGTGCGGCCACCTCCGCCGATACACAAAAGCGAACACACCACCCAATCATCATCGTCATCGTCGTGCTGCTGTCAAACCCCCAATGGTTACAACAATGTGTGGCGGCTCTCACACTGATGATCGGCGAAAGTGTCCCTCCTCCCCCACCGCCCATCCCCTCTGGAAATGAGTGCTGTAGCGTGACCTTGTGTCGAGGGTTTAACAAAGCTCAGTGCGTGGGGTGGTGGAGGCGCGGCACGACACACTGTTAAACAAACTTTTGTCACGGATGTCAAACGCCGAACGCAGCGAGTCTAATCAATCGGATCGATAGTGACGTCCTGCTCTCGATGGAAGGTTGCGTGTCTCGTACCACACGTTGTTTGACCTGGAAATAAACACGTCGAACGCGGAAAGCTGATCCTTCAGCAGGGCGGGGTGCGGGGGGGGGCTCAGCCCCCTTCCCAACCCCCACCCCTCCCCCCGATGCGGGAAATAAGAAAACAGGAGAGGGGAGGTCACGCTGCATCGGTTGGGAGATATTGGGTTTTTTTTTTATATGGGCGCCACGGTGGCTAGGAGATGTTAACTGCCTCGCCTGGTGTACAGGAGGTCGTGGGTTCGATCCCGATCTTGACGCCTGCTGCTGCTGTATATTTGGAGTTTGCGAGTCTCTCTCATCATCATCATCACGGTGGCTAGGAGATGTTAACTGCCTCGCCTGGTGTACAGGAGGTCGTGGGTTCGATCCCAACCCTGGCGCCTGCTGCTGTATATTAGGAGTTTGCGTGTCTCTCTCTCATCATCATCACGGTGGCTAGGAGATGTTAACTACCTTGCCTGGTGTACAGGAGATCGTGGGTTCGATTACAATGCGTGTCTCTCTCATCATCATCATCACGGTGGCTAGGAGATGTTAACTACCTTGCCTGGTGTGCAGGAGATCGTGGGTTCGATTCCAACCATGACGCCCGCTGTATATTTGGAGTTTGCGTGTCTCTCTCTCTCTCTCTCCTCATGGTCGCGTGGATTTTTCTCCGGGTCCTCCGGTTTTTACCTCAACGTTTAGAATGAACATCACGCGTTTCGAGTATTTGACTGCTATCAATTTCCACACGACGAAGCCACATATTTGTGCGATCATTTGTGGGCAGGTCGCTACTCAGAAAGAACCACATAGCTCTGCGGGCATTACCTGGTCAAAATAAAAAATATATATATAGTTTTCATCGGGCACTGGTAGGAATTCCACCTGGCACGTAACCACTCTCGCCAGGGGACATCTCCTGCCGACTTCCCACAAAGCGGTACTTGATTTGTATCGACCTCATGTGATTGTTGGTCCCGGCAAACGCACGTGGTTGGAGCCGTCGTCACTGGGGGGGGGGGGGGGGGCCTTCAATCAGCAGCGGGCTGACGAAAGGGCTTCAGCGTTTGAAACACATGCGCATTTGTTGAAGACTCGATGTTAAAGAAAGATATTGTAGAAAGGTATCTTATATAATAAGGCCATTTAGAGTCGTGCGATCCGTTACATCATACACCGAATTGTGTGACGCACGCATTTGCTCGATGATGATGCTCGTTTACCCAGGAAAGCCTCGCCCAAGTCTCTGCAGGAGGGTCCTGCCAAGTTTACATGTTTTGTTGCAGTAGGGGGGCGATGTTTGCGATGCGAATTCACGTTAAAATGTGGACAAATGTGCACTGCGGCGCGCCAGACGTGGAGATCGATGTTCAGCAATGAGAGTTCAAGCCCCGATGATGGCTTGGAGTAATGTTTGCATAGACCACAATACCTGCAGCCGTAATGCCTTTTGGCGTCATTTGGTCCAACCCACGTGAGACTAGGCTCTAAGGAAAGCTGTCTCGTGTGTGGACCAATCAACTTCAAGGACAGTGCATACATTATCAGAGTTATGTTTTTTGTTTGCATTATGGCTGCAGGTATTGTGGTCTATGCAAACATGACTCCTTGTAAAAAAGGTGTCAGTTTTGTTGCCAGATAGAAGGGTAAAAAAACAATTATATTTTTTTACTGGCAAATGAGGTTCCAATGGTATAAAGATACACCTCGTGAAAGAGCCCAACGCCGAACATCCCTGGGTCTGATCTCCCACGAAGCTAATGCTCACGGTCCACCCTAAACCGCGCATCCACTGCACGAACAATTGTAGTCGGTGCGGCGACCCGATCCACAGGTGGGACATTGTAAACTCTCAAGCACGTAACGTGGCGATTGTGCCCGTCCAGGACCGTACCAAGGAGACACTCGGGGCGATGGTCACTCCGCTGCTCAAAGCCGGAGCCATCGAGTCAACATTGGGGTGGGGGGGGGGGCAAATCTTCCAGGGTGTCTGGGGGTTCCAACCCAGGAAAATATTAAAATTTGAAAACTCATTTCCTGCCTAAAATATTTAAACATTCACCAACACGTAGGATGGACTTTTTATTTATTTTATTTACAATAATGTCTAATAGTGGATTGTATTTCATTGCTCTGTTTTTACTTTTTTTTTTACCATTTCTTGTTTCATTGTATGTAATGGCAGAGATTAGGGATTAATAAAGAACAACCATAACCACAATCATATGAACGTAAATCTATGCATCGATTTATATGAAGGCAAGTCCAGATTTTGTGGCCTATAGCATTTTTTTTATAACAATATATTGGGGGGGGGGGGGGTGTGTGTCCCCCAATATATATTATAATTACGGCCTTGCCGGTGATCTGCTGGCTAGACCACGTGGATGTGAAATCGTAGTCGTTGCCCTGCCTCTACATCAGCAGCCCGTGCCACAAGAAGACGCTCTCCTCTTGAAAACAAGGTCATGGGATCTTGATCGTGGTCATTAACACCCAGAATCGGAATCAGAAGCCTTTATTTCGACTGGAGGAATCTCTTGTAGCGATGAATCTCTTGATTATCACAGCCGCAGCAATCACCAGGGCGGCCGCTGGAAATCGAACCGTGCACCTCTGCAACAAGCCCATGCGTGCACCCGCTTGCTGGAGAGTTCACGCACTGCCCACACCGGATAGTGCCTACACTGCAGTATACGCCGTGTACACTATTGTGAGTACACACACTACACCGTGTACACTATTGTGAGTACACACACACTGTGTACACTATTGTGAGTACACACACACTGTGTACACTATTGTGAGTACACACACACTGTGTACACTATTGTGAGTACACACACACACTGTGTACACTATTGTGAGTACACACACACACTGTGTACACTATTGTGAGTACACACACACTGTGTACACTATTGTGAGTACACCCACACTGTGTACACTATTGTGAGTACACACACACTGTGTACACTATTGTGAGTACACACACACACTGTGTACACTATTGTCTGTACACACACACTGTGTACACTATTGTGAGTACACACACACTGTGTACACTATTGTGAGTACACACACACACTATGTACACTATTGTGAGTACACACACACTGTGTACACTATTGTGAGTACACACACACTGTGTACACTATTGTGAGTACACACACACTGTGTACACTATTGTGAGTACACACACACTGTGTACACTATTGTGTGTACACACCCACTGTGTACACTATTGTGAGTACACCCACACTGTGTACACTATTGTGAGTACACACACACTGTGTACACTATTGTGAGTACACACACACACTGTGTACACTATTGTCTGTACACACACACTGTGTACACTATTGTGAGTACACACACACTGTGTACACTATTGTGAGTACACACACACTGTGTACACTATTGTGAGTACACACACACACTGTGTACACTATTGTGAGTACACACACACTGTGTACACTATTGTGAGTACACACACACTGTGTACACTATTGTGAGTACACACACACTGTGTACACTATTGTGAGTACACACACACACTGTGTACACTATTGTGAGTACACACACACACTGTGTACACTATTGTGAGTACACACACACTGTGTACACTATTGTGAGTACACACTACACTGTGTACACTATTGTGAGTACACACACTACACTGTGTACACTATTGTGAGTACACACACACCCACTGTGTACACTATTGTGAGTACACACACTGTGTACACTATTGTGAGTACACACACACACACTGTGTACACTATTGTGAGTACACACACTGTGTACACTATTGTGAGTACACACTACGCTGTGTACACTATTGTGAGTACACACACACGCTGTGTACACTATTGTGAGTACACACACACTGTGTACACTATTGTGAGTACACACACACTACACTGTGTACACTATTGTGAGTACACACACTACACTGTGTACACTATTGTGAGTACACACACACTACACTGTGTACACTATTGTGAGTACAAACACACTGTGTACACTATTGTGAGTACACACACACTACACTGTGTACACTATTGTGAGTACAAACACACTGTGTACACCATTGTGAGTACACACACACTACACTGTGTACACTATTGTGAGTACAAACACACTGTGTACACTATTGTGAGTACACACACACTACACTGTGTACACTATTGTGAGTACAAACACACAGTGTACACTATTGTGAGTACACACACACTGTGTACACCATTGTGAGTACACACACACTACGCTGTGTACACTATTGTGAGTACACGCACACAGTGTACACTATTGTGTGTACACACACACTGTGTACACTATTGTGAGTACACACACACTACACTGTGTACACCATTGTGAGTACACACACACTGTGTACACCATTGTGAGTACACACACACTGTGTACACCATTGTGAGTACACACACACTGTGTACACTATTGTGAGTACACACACACTGTGTACACTATTGTGTGTACACACACACTGTGTACACTATTGTGAGTACACACACTGTGTACACTATTGTGTGTACACACACACTACACTGTGTACACTATTGTGAGTACACACTACACTGTGTACACTATTGTGAGTACACACATGCTGTGTACACTATTGTGAGTACACACACACTGTGTACACTATTGTGAGTACACACACACACGCTGTGTACACTATTGTGAGTACACACACACACTGTGTACACTATTGTGAGTACACACACACTGTGTACACTATTGTGAGTACACACACAGACACAGTGTACACTATTGTGAGTACACACACACTGTGTACACTATTGTGAGTACACACACAGACACTGTGTACACTATTGTGAGTACACACACACACACTGTGTACACTATTGTGAGTACACACACACACTGTGTACACTATTGTGAGTACACACACACACTGTGTACACTATTGTGAGTACACACACACTACACTGTGTACACTATTGTGTGTACACACACACTACACTGTGTAGACTATTGTGAGTACACACACACTACACTGTGTACACTATTGTGAGTACACACACACTACACTGTGTACACTATTGTGTGTACACACACACTACACTGTGTACACTATTGTGTGTACACACACACTGTGTACACTATTGTGAGTACACACACAGACACAGTGTACACTATTGTGAGTACACACACACTGTGTACACTATTGTGAGTACACGCACACAGTGTACACTATTGTGAGTAGACACACACTACACTGTATACACTATTGTGAGTACACACGCACTGTGTACACTATTGTGAGTACACACACACTGTGTACACTATTGTGAGTACACACACACTACACTGTGTACACTATTGTGTGTACACACACACTACACTGTGTACACTATTGTGAGTACACACACACTACACTGTGTACACTATTGTGAGTACACACACACTACACTGTGTACACTATTGTGAGTACACACACACTACACTGTGTACACTATTGTGAGTACACACACACTGTGTACACTATTGTGAGTACACACACACTACACTGTGTACACTATTGTGAGTACACACACACTGTGTACACTATTGTGTGTACACACACACTACACTGTGTACACTATTGTGTGTACACACACACTGTGTACACTATTGTGAGTACACACACAGACACAGTGTACACTATTGTGAGTACACACACACTGTGTACACTATTGTGTGTACACACACACTACACTGTGTACACTATTGTGAGTACACACACACTGTGTACACTATTGTGAGTACACACACAGACACAGTGTACACTATTGTGAGTACACACACACTGTGTACACTATTGTGAGTACACGCACACAGTGTACACTATTGTGAGTAGACACACACTACACTGTATACACTATTGTGAGTACACACACGCTGTGTACACTATTGTGAGTACACACACGCTGTGTACACTATTGTGAGTACACACACGCTGTGTACACTATTGTGAGTACACACACGCTGTGTACACTATTGTGAGTACACACACACTGTGTACACTATTGTGAGTACACACACTACACTGTGTACACTATTGTGAGTACACACACACTGTGTACACTATTGTGAGTACACACACGCTGTGTACACTATTGTGTGTACACACACACACTGTGTACACTATTGTGAGTACACAATACACTGTGTACACTATTGTGTGTACACGCACACTGTGTACACTATTGTGAGTACACACACACACACTGTGTACACTATTGTGAGTACACACACACTGTGTACACTATTGTGAGTACACACACACACTGTGTACACTATTGTGAGTACACACAGACACTGTGTACACTATTGTGAGTACACACACACACTGTGTACACTATTGTGAGTACACACACACACTGTGTACACTATTGTGAGTACACACACACACTGTGTACACTATTGTGAGTACACACACAGACACTGTGTACACTATTGTGAGTACACACACAGACACTGTGTACACTATTGTGAGTACACACAGACACTGTGTACACTATTGTGAGTACACACACACACTGTGTACACTATTGTGAGTACACACACACTGTGTACACTATTGTGAGTACACACACAGACACTGTGTACACTATTGTGAGTACACACACACACACTGTGTACACTATTGTGAGTACACACACACACACTGTGTACACTATTGTGAGTACACACACACACTGTGTACACTATTGTGAGTACACACACACACTGTGTACACTATTGTGAGTACACACACACACTGTGTACACTATTGTGAGTACACACACACACTGTGTACACTATTGTGAGTACACACACAGACACTGTGTACACTATTGTGAGTACACACACACACTGTGTACACTATTGTGAGTACACACACACAGACACTGTGTACACTATTGTGAGTACACACACAGACACTGTGTACACTATTGTGAGTACACACACACAGACACTGTGTACACTATTGTGAGTACACACACAGACACTGTGTACACTATTGTGAGTACACACACACACACTGTGTACACTATTGTGAGTACACACACACACACTGTGTACACTATTGTGTGTACACACACACTACACTGTGTACACTATTGTGAGTACACACACACACTGTGTACACTATTGTGAGTACACACACACACTGTGTACACTATTGTGAGTACACACACACACTGTGTACACTATTGTGAGTACACACACACACTGTGTACACTATTGTGAGTACACACACAGACACTGTGTACACTATTGTGAGTACACACACACACACTGTGTACACTATTGTGAGTACACACACACTGTGTACACTATTGTGAGTACACACACACACACTGTGTACACTATTGTGAGTACACACACACTGTGTACACTATTGTGAGTACACACACACACTGTGTACACTATTGTGAGTACACACACACTGTGTACACTATTGTGAGTACACACACACGCTGTGTACACTATTGTGAGTACACACACACTGTGTACACTATTGTGAGTACACACAGACACACTGTGTACACTATTGTGAGTACACACACACACGCTGTGTACACTATTGTGAGTACACACACACACGCTGTGTACACTATTGTGAGTACACACAGACACTGTGTACACTATTGTGAGTACACACACAGACACTGTGTACACTATTGTGAGTACACACACACACACTGTGTACACTATTGTGAGTACACACACACACTGTGTACACTATTGTGAGTACACACACACACTGTGTACACTATTGTGAGTACACACACACACCCACACTGTGTACACTATTGTGAGTACACACACACACCCACACTGTGTACACTATTGGGGCTGTGACGCGGTGGGAGGGGCCAAAGGGGGAGGGGCCTGTGGGGGGAGGGGCCAGTGGGGGGGAGGGGGAGGAGCCGCGATGAGGGAGTGAGGGAGGCCGATCCCGGCTGTTTCCATGGTGACCGCTACCCCCCACCCCCCTCCGGGCGCGCCCCTCCCCTCGGAGCCCCGCCCCTCGCCCTGCTGTGTAAGGATGAGTGCGGGCAAGGGGGGGGGGGGTGATGGTGGTGGGGGGCGAGGGGTGGGGGTTGGGGGGTGAGGGGTGGGGGCGAGGAAGGGTGATGGTGAGGGGTGGGGGGCGAGGGGGGGTGATGGTGGTGGGGGGTGGGGGTGAGGGGGGGGGTGATGGTGATGGGGGTGAGGGGTGGGGGGTGAGGGGGGGACAGAGAGCGCGCGCGCGCTCGCGGGGATCAACACGGAGGGGTGAGGGGAGGGGTGAGGGGGGGAGGGGAGGGGTGAGGGGGATGAGGGGAGGGGTGAGGGGGGTGAGGGGAGGGGTGAGGGAGATGAGGGGAGGGGTGAGGGGGATGAGGGGAGGGGTGAGGGGGATGAGGGGAGGGGTGAGGGGGGTGAGGGGAGGGGTGAGGGAGATGAGGGGAGGGGTGAGGGATGAGGGGTGAGGGGGATGAGGGGAGGGGTGAGGGAGATGAGGGGAGGGGTAAGGGGAGGGGTGAGGGGGATGGTGGTGACGGAGCCCTCTCAGTGTGCGCGCCAGGGAGACGCGAGTAGCAGCAGCAGCATCATCATCCACGCGAGGAGCGATAAGAGAGGTAACAGCGAGACGAGGAGGAGGAGGTTGCGAGGGATCGGCAGCCGCTGCCGCGATGCCGCCGCGCTGATCGCGGGAGAAGATGGACGCGACTCTGCGCTGCGAGCCCGGTGAGGGAGCGTGTGGTGGTGGTGGTGGTGGTGAGGGGCATGGTGAGGGAGCGTGTGGTGGTGGTGAGGGGTGAGGGAGCGTGTGGTGGTGGTGGTGAGGGGCATGGTGAGGGAGCGTGTGGTGGTGGTGGTGGTGAGGGGTGAGGGAGCGTGTGGTGGTGGTGGTGGTGAGGGGCATGGTGAGGGAGCGTGTGGTGGTGGTGAGGGGTGAGGGAGCGTGTGGTGGTGGTGGTGAGGGGCATGGTGAGGGAGCGTGTGGTGGTGGTGGTGGTGAGGGGTGAGGGAGCGTGTGGTGGTGGTGGTGGTGAGGGGCATGGTGAGGGAGCGTGTGGTGGTGGCGAGGGGTGAGGAAGCGTGTGGTGGTGGTGGTGAGGGGCATGGTGAGGGAGCGTGTGGTGGTGGTGGTGGTGAGGGGTGAGGGAGCGTGTGGTGGTGGTGGTGAGGGGCATGGTGAGGGAGCGTGTGGTGGTGGTGGTGGTGAGGGGTGAGGGAGCGTGTGGTGGTGGTGGTGAGGGGCATGGTGAGGGAGCGTGTGGTGGTGGTGGTGGTGAGGGGCATGGTGAGGGAGCGTGTGGTGGTGGTGGTGAGGGGCATGGTGAGGGAGCGTGTGGTGGTGGTGGTGAGGGGCATGGTGAGGGAGCGTGTGGTGGTGGTGGTGAGGGGCATGGTGAGGGAGCGTGTGGTGGTGGTGGTGAGGGGCATGGTGAGGGAGCGTGTGGTGGTGGTGGTGAGGGGCATGGTGAGGGAGCGTGTGGTGGTGGTGGTGAGGGGCATGGTGAGGGAGCGTGTGGTGGTGGTGGTGAGGGGCATGGTGAGGGAGCGTGTGGTGGTGGTGGTGAGGGGTGAGGTGAGGGGTGAGGGGCATGGTGAGGGTGGGTGGTGGGGGCATGGTGAGGGTGGTGGGGGCATGGTGAGGGTGGTGGGGGCATGGTGAGGGTGGTGGGGTGGGTGGTGAGGGTGGTGAGGGGCATGGTGAGGGGCATGGTGAGGGTGGTGGGGTGGGTGGTGAGGGTGGTGAGGGGCATGGTGAGGGACGTGGTGAGGTGGGCATCAGAGGGGAGGAGGGCAATGGTGATGTGAGGGGGGCCATGGTGATGGGGCCATGGAGATTGGAGGGGGGGGGTCATGGTGATGGAGCGCCCCCCCCCCCTCTCCGTTCACGTGCCCTCTGACGCACCGTGTACACAGCATCGTGTGTGTGTACGTGCACACACACGGCGTGTAACACGGCCTACAAAGACACAGATCCCCCCGATAGCCTCCATTGACTGCTGGGGCAAGGGCTGTTAGCGAGCACCTTTGTAGGGCCGGCACGGTACACGAACGGGCGGGTGGTCAACACTACGCCCGGCCGCCTTTGTCTCTCCCCTAGTCCTGACGTTATATACACACCGCGCCAGGTTTGAATATTCGCTGCCAGCCTGCCACTGATGATGTTGGTGGCCGTGAGCGGGAATCGCAACTCTCTCGTCTCTTGCCAGGATCCGTAACGCAGTGTGCTAAGCACTGCGCCACCGCTCCCCCAGTGTGCTAAGCACTGCGCCACCGCTCCCATCAGTGTACGTGTAAACCACACGTGTTGGCACCACGCACCGTGATACACTACACACGGCGTGTTCACTATGGGCGTGTGTGCACACTCGACGCCGCACGTGTAAACACGTGTGTGTGTAAACACGTGTGTGTGTAAACACGTGTGTGTGTGTAAACACGTGTGTGTGTGTAAACACGTGTGTGTGTCTGTGTGTGTGTGTAAACACGTGTGTGTGTCTGTGTGTGTGTGTAAACACGTCTGTGTGTAAACACGTGTGTGTGTGTAAACACGTGTGTCTGTGTGTGTAAACACGTGTGTGTCTGTGTGTAAACACGTGTGTGTGTGTGTAAACACGTGTGTGTGTGTAAACACGTGTGTGTGTGTGTAAACACGTGTGTGTGTCTGTGTGTATTGTTTGCACAGTGGGGAGGGGTAGCGTGGTGGTTAGCGTGGTGGTTAGCGCGCTGCTCTTACCCCACCCCCTAGGTCGGCTCAGCCTCAAATGACCACCTGGCGCGGTGTGTAAACACCGCCACCGAGAGAGACAAAGGCGGCCGGGCGTGGTGTTCGTCACCCACCCAAGGCGCCCTCGTGTTTCATGCCGTGCTTCGTAGGTGCAGACTCGCTCGCACCACCACTCAGCGCCATCAGTCTGTTCAGGGGGTGGGGTGGGGGAGAGAGCTTTGTGATCATTGTGTGCACAGTCGCATGGCACACGCGCGCACACACAGACAAAGACCCCCCTTGTAGCCTTAACAGACTGTAGGGGCAAGTGCTGTTAGCGAGCACCGATGAAGACCGGCACGACACGTGATGGGGGTGGGTGGTCAGCAACCACGCCCGGCCGTCTTTGTCTCCCGAGCGACGATGTTTACACACCGCACCAGGTACTCATTTTGAGGCTGAGTCGACCTAGGGGAAGCCGAGGACCGGTTCAGATAATCGTCACTGGTGTTGGCCGTGAGCAGGAATCGAACCCGGGTAGCCAGGTTCGTAGCGCAGCGTAGCGCTAACCGCTCTCCCACCGCTCCCCACACAACAACAACCGCCATTCGCCACTGTGGCGGTGACGTCACCACGGCACTTGTGCCAGGCTAGGTGCACGTTGCGGCCACGTTAAGTGTAGAATGCCCGCGGGCAGGAGGTCACGGGGCAGACCCGGCAGGTGCCACGGGTCGACTGACTGAGACGAGTGGCCGATGTACCACCTGTGCCCCCTACTGTGCCAACTTGCTGTGCTTTAGCCACCCGGCGCTCACATACACACCCCCAGACACAATCACACATACACACACACCAGCACACATACACACACACACCAGCACACATACACATGCACACACAATCGCGCACACACACACATACACACACACCAGCACACACTCACACCCACACAAGCACACACAATCACACACATAATCGCACACACATACACCCACCAGCACACACCCACACAAACACACGCAAACACACACGCACGCACACATACACACACACACGCGCCTGTTGACACGAGCCGTACGCGGCGGCGTTTGCCAACGATTCAATCGCGCGATGTCAGAAGCTCAGCAAGGCGTGGGGGGCTTATGAGCCTGGCTAGCAACTCCCCCCCCCCCTCTCTAGCATTGGTGCCCCATCTGTGCGGTAAAGAAGGTGCTGGATTCACGTTGTGGGCAGCGGTGGCATTGCAGACACGTCCATTGTTGTACCGTACTATGTATGCTCTCGGCTTCACCGAACCCGCACTGACCAGCGCGGTGAAGTATGGTCAAATGACCCCCCCCCCTCATGCCCTACAAAGGGCTGTAACACAGAGTACGCGTCGTGTATTTACGATACTTCGTATGCCACGTGCACGTACTTTGAATGCATATGCAGCCTACAGACAGTTCGGTATAACATGTGTCATGTAACATGCGTGTTCACGGCATCGTCGCAGTAAATACGCCAACGCGATGGTATATACGCAGTGTATTCGAATGCACACGTGGATGGTAAAATGTTGCACGTACTGCAGCACACGCGCTCATGCACTTGACAACACGTGTACTACTATGCACGTGTCATACACGTGTAATACACACGTGTTGCGTACAGTGCGACACGTGCTGCGTACAGTGCGACACGTGCTGCGTACAGTGCGACACGTGCTGCGTACAGTGCGGCACGTGTAGCGTACAGTGCGGCACGTGTCGAGTACAGTGCGGCACGTGTCGCGTACAGTGCGACACGTGGCGCTTGACATTGCAAAGCTCCCACGCGCATTAACGATACGCCGAACCCAAACAGGTCAACCCCTTATCAGCGCCCAACCTTGTTACAGGACAATTCAGACTTTGTTGGTCACCCCGTGCCCCTTATAAATCCCAACGTTCATCCGACAAAGCCCCATCACAAGGGGAGAAACACAACACAAATAGACAACAACAAAATACACATTTGTGGCCCGTATTGAAACGGCTGCATGCCGTATGGACCTCAGAGCTCAATCTCCCTGTACAGCAATACGGGATGAGCCGTGTGGTTTCACGGCTATGTAAACAGTGCACACGTATGGCAACGTCATAAGTCAGCAGCTACGGTACATACATGCTACACGTGTGTCTGGGGAGCGGTGGCGCAGTGGATAGCGCGCTGCGATGTGCACCCGGCAAATACACAATTCCGATTCCCGCTGACAGCCACTAACACGGGCGACGATTTACCTGAACTTAGAACCCGGTGCTGGGCCTCCCCTAGGTCCACTGAGCCTCTAAATGAGTACCTGGTGCGGTGTGTAACCACCGCTTGGGAGACAAAGGCGGTGGGGCGTGGTTCTGGCCACCCACCAGAGGTCGCAACCTGGTACCCGATACCCGTACCCTACCCCATACCCGGCTACCTGTACCCGGCCGGGTACGGGTACCCGTTTGCGACCCTGGTGCGGCCGGGTACGGGTAAGGAATCAAAACCCGTTTGCGACCTCTGCCACCCACCCCCTCATGTGCCGTGCCGACCTACAAAGCATACGATAAGATATAATTTGTGGCCAGGTCGCTTCAGAAATTGAGCCGTGTAGCTCAGTCGGCCTTACCTGGTAAAATAAAAATAAAAATCTACGGCAGAAACAGTACTTGGTGATAACCAAATCACTCAGAATGGGCCCGATCTTGTCATACATATCTCGAAAGCTAAGTAGAGGTGAGCCTGGATAGTGCTTGGATGAGTGGGACCACCTTTCACAACAGGTGTTATAGGCTGTTGCCAGGCTACGTGGTGGGCAGTAGAGAACAATACGTACGGCAACATGGATTGTTGTAGTGTACTATGCTCCAACGTTGCATGCGCCTGCTTGCCGTCTTCACTAACCAGCACGAGTCGGTGTGGCGCTACTGTCGGGTTAAATTGCCTCCACGTGACCCACACCGCGTGGGGAGGCCATCATCCAGCAGTGGATTGGCCAACGCCCTGTACAGTTTAAACAACACTCACAGAAACGGCTAACACGGTGCAATATGTACACAGCACTTGCACAACACTCACGCGCACACATCTACATTGCAATTTGCACTGCTGTGCGGGGGGATGGTAGAGTCCGTGGATAAGAATTTTGCAGATAAGAGCTCCTTTGGTTCCCATGAAGCTCCCCGCGGGCTGTGGAGCTGCTGTGGAGCTGCAGTGTTGCCTCCTCGTGCTGTCTGTCTGCTGTGGTGCTGCTTGAGAGAGGCGGGGGGGAGGGAGTGGTGGCACAGTGGTTAGGAACACTGCGCGACGATTCCGTATTCATGCGTTTCCCTGTCGGATTTCCGTGTTTGATTCCCGCCCGCGGCTCAACTTCGGTGATGAATATCTGAAGCGGTTGCTGGGCATCCCCGAGGTTGACTCAGCCTTTAATGAGTACCGGGAGACAAAGGCGGCCGGACGTGGTGCTGGCCACCCACCCCTTCGTGTGCCTTGCCAGCGGCTAGGACATGGCTTTATAGGTGCTCGCTAGCAGCACTTGTGCTCACAGCCTGTTTAAGGCTGGATGGGGAGATATGTTTACGTGTGTCTGTGTATCACGGCAGACTGCAGAGTCGTGTTTCTCCAAGCCACCCAGGGCACCAAAATGACCTCAATGCAACTTTGGAGCAGCTCCAAGTGTCAGTGACCACAAAGATACGCGGTGCTCATCCAGCAGTGGATTCACGGGAGGGACGAGGCGAGCGGCACAAACACTCCCCCCCCCCCCCTCGGGTGTCGCATGACGGCCGCCTTTGACGGCCTCCGCGGAGATGGAGCTATGAAATCGACTCGCGCACAGCCGATCCGGTTCAATCAGCTCGGACAAATCCCCACGATCGAAGCGATGTGTGGAGGCCTTCATCCAGCGGTGGATGGATCAAAGGTGATTATGATGCTGTGCCAGGCTTTGCTGTCTGTGGTTGGGGAAGGCTGTAGGCTGCACCTCATTGGGCCATGGAGATATGTGCAGCGACTGGCACGGGAGACCTTCCCGCGCTGGTGTCACGCTGACGGCAGAAGCGGGCTCTGTGGTTGCACGAGATTCATCACTCTCACCTCCCCCAGATAACAGTCTGAGACTGGCTGTGGCCTGGCTCTTCACGTACGACGCACCACGCATGCCTGCCTGCTTACCCGTCGCAAGAGATTATCCGCTCAAGTCCCATCTGCTCAAGTTGTACGTCTCCTGGTGGGTGGGGGACGGTAGCCTCCCCATGGCCCCACCTGCATTGTTGTGTCACCTTAAACACGAATATGGATACCGTCAATCTCGACGAAATAGACGTCGTTAATTCCCGAATATTTATATTGCCATGTGCAAGACTCTTGATAGATATCTCCTAGTGACAGCCAACGCGGCCGAGGTTTATTTTTAAAAAGGAGGTTGGATGCTGCGAGCCACATGTTTGAAGAATACCATGTGGGACAATCGTCTTCTGAGTTTAGAAAAAGCGCCAGCATCTCGCGTTGCCGCCGGGATGCTTAACCGCATGCGCAAAAATATAGCGGCCCTGTTCAAATCCTTAATCTGTTGTCCAGATCATTAAGAAATCCTGCGGTAACCGTTGGTCATGTAAAGACTGACAGATTCCACGACCTCTGTTGTAACAGAATTCCCCGGTAAGAGGATTGAGTATATAATTAGTTCTGCCGTATATAGCCTGCGTCGACTGCACACGGAATGAAACTGGTGCCGAGACGCTTTCCCGTCGGATTTTCGTTTGTTGCTTGGGGCCGAGTTGGTGCATCTTCTGCAGATCTTTGAGAGTTTGTAGACGCGATGTATTCGGACAAGACGCTTCATTGTGATAACAAAATGTGGGTCGGCTGTTGCCAGAAAACCCTGGGCATTTTGTGTGAAGTAATGGGCTGCGCATCTCCCACAAAACCATACACACACAATTTTTGAACGGTGTTTCTCCCGTCCATAGAATACAGAAGGATAACTCGGTAATGTTCCCGGAGTCTGGCATAGGCAGACGCCCAGGTGTGGAAACCCATTCACTGTCCGAGTGACTTCCTTAAGCGGCTCTCCGGGAGTGGAGAGTGACACGGGAACGAAATTTGAACTCTCGTTCCACCCCGCCCCGCTGGAACGTCCCCCCCTTCCCCCATAACATGAGCCCAGCGCTCGCTCGCACGCAGAGGGAATTTGAGGCTGGCACAAGCGCTGCATGGGCTACCGAACGATCACACAAAACGTTTATTGTTGTGAAAATGAAACCAGAAATGAAGGGATTGCATTGGCAGTGGTGTCGAAGCACAAATCAAAACCTCACAATCTCCCAACGTGTCGCTCCCCTCTCCCGACCTACCCCTGTTCTCTCTCCCTTCTGAAGAAGGACCTTTGCGTCAAACGTTAGCCCATCACGTTGTTTTCATTTAATAAGCCAGCGTGCTGCTGTTCCCTTTTGCGTGAGCGCCCCACGATCGTGGTGGATTCCCCGTTCCCGTTCGTTCCCGTGCCGTGTCCGTCGGCTGCCCGTTCCTGTTTTTGTTTTTATCATCCCCGTCTCCTTCGTGGGAATCCCACGGGGAATGTCACTCCCAGAGAGGAGGGGCGGCCAGAGAGCGTCAAGGTGTCATCGTGCCACGGGGACGTTGCTTTGTTTCCGTGTAGCAGATGGCGAGGCCCTACTTCATCACGGGCCCTGCAGTGCGTGGAGCGCACACACACACACTGCATTTCCTCTGGGGAATAAGTTTAAATTAATACGCAATTTGTGGCTCAATTATACAGGCAGACACCCCGAGGCATCGGCCGGCCTTCTGTTGAAGATGTACGATGCGAGCTGTCATCGCCAACATCATCATCATCATCGGCCACGACAAATCCACTGCTGGATAAACGCCTTCCCATAGCCGTTGCGACTGCTAATGGTTCTGCGTGTGACGCTCTCCAACACGCCTTTGTCCGCGGACGTGTGTGATTAGCGATGGCAGTGGTGTGCACGACGTGTGACGTCGTGAGAAGGCATCGCAGCCTTACGATGTAATCACCTTTCCCGACAAGGCCTTTCCTTTTGGCACTGGTTTCTTTTTTCTTCGCCAAGTCTTGGGCAACGCTTTGATACATTTGGCCAGTTTTCCCAATATCAACAAAACTTTGCGCAATATTTGTAATATATTTTATATCAAGTGGATGATCACGTGCGAGAGTTATCATAATACAAGGGCTCGGTAATCACAATCGCACGGAGTGTTCATCGTTGATACTCTTAGGTTTTGTCGGTAAAGTCACGTAGGTAAAAATAATAAAATATAATAATAAATGAAAATAACTCGATTAAATCACGACGTTTCGGAGGCAACACAAGTCTCCGTCTTCAGATGGGACCGTCACAGCTAAATTTACTGTATCAAGTGAGGAGTTATTTTCATTTATTATTATTTTACTATTATTATTTTACCCACGTGACTTTACCGAAAAAACCTTAAGAGTATGAATCCTTGCAGTAACGAAAACTTCAAATCTGTTCATCGTTGGTTGTTTATCTCCTGCGAAGAGTCTGCATGCGTCATGCATATTGCATTCATTCCGCACCGTACGTAGCCAATGGTGCTGAACGGGGGAGCAGGGGAAAGACAACAGACTAAACACGAAAAGCACTTCCTAAGAAATGAGTTTTCGATGGAGATTTAAAAGTGCATCGCTCCAGTGGCTTCCTAATAACGACGCAATGGAACCCTCCCGGACTGGTGGGTGACATCGCTTGAATATTGTCACACTGTAGTCCTACGCCCACCTGGGAAAGCCTTGCTAAGTCACAAGACTACTGCTTGTTGCGTTATCAGGAGGGTCCTGCAATGGGCTAATCGGCCAGTTCCTTATTGTGTTTGGGAGGCATCTATAGCGCCTTTAGAAGAGGCACTAACACTCGCAGCGCTGCCACGTACTCGTGCATCATCGGCAGCATCCAGCCTGCTGTGACCGCATCTCCCGTTCTCCGTGCGGTTTTTGCAAGGTAGCTGTTTCACGCGCAGGATGATCTCTGTGCAAGTGCGCGTGCCGCCGACGCCGTTCCCCGGCTGACAGAATCCACCGCTCATGTGTACTCTCGTCCTCTCCACCCTTTGCGCGCTGAAGCTTTGCGTGAAGAGTACGAAGAGGGAATGTTCTTGAAGAGGAGTTGCCAAAGGCCGTTCCTCGTCAACTCCGGTGACCGTGCGATGCTCCGCTGTCCGTAGAGTGGCTGGCCACGGGCATTTGCTCGATAGTCACGGGTGGCATGTATAAATGTGCACATCGCCGTGTTTAAATTAAAACCTCGTAGAAACCCAGCAGTCGTGCGGCGCGGTGGCGCGACTCGAGTTTCGTGTGTGGCCCCCGTCAGCAGCGAGCGTTGGCCCGCCGGGATTTTATTAAGCACGAAAACACGCGGCATCGTTTTTTTTACTGCGCTTTTGCCAAAACCTTTGCCCCCCTCCACCGCCTGTCTGCCCGCGCTGTCGCGGCGTTAAATTTAACCTCTTTCGTGCCGTGTTCCAACGGGCAGTGGCGGCATTCCGGCGAGCCGTGCGTGGCAGGGTGGGTGGGGGCATGGAGGGGTTTAGGGAGGCGGAAGATGCCGCGCCGCCGATTTTGCGCCAAAAAGCGCCGATTCTTCGTGCCGGTGCAGGCTGCGTTGCCGGTGCCATGCCACAGGCAACGAGCTATCTTTATTCCCGCAGGATTCCTCCCGTCCCTCCGGTTTATCCCTCCACAGTTAGAAACATGCATTGGGATGATTTAGATTATTTTTCTGCTGTTAATTTACACCTGATAAGCCACGTTTGAGCTATTGTTTGTGGCCAGGTTGCATCTGAAAAATAAGTTAAAACCTCAGTGGGGTTTGCCTGGTAGGATGTCGATGGTTGAGTTGTATTTGTACGTGTCTGGGTGAGTTGTTTACCTTTCTTGTACTTTGCACCCCTATCGTGTTTTGTACCGTCCTTACCTGCCCCGACTGGACATCTGTGAAAAAGAGATTTATAGCTCATCGGATTCCTCCCAGTATAAATCAATATTCTGATTCTGATTCAATCGTGTGGCATCCCGAGACGAGGCGCCGTTCGTCTGCGCCAGTGGCATCGTTTTAAACGGCATCTCACGGCGGTGGATTTCTTTGCGGAGAGTCGTTCTCAAATGAGCCCTGCGTGGGTGGTGTGACGATCAGCAGTGACACTTGACGATGCGAGTGATTGGTCAGTGATGGAGCGTGCCACTGGTCGAGTTTCAGATGCGATAGAATAAGTAATCGGCTGATGTCTCCTTCACATGCTTACTCGTTTTGGTATTGTTCTTTGCATTGGATTCAATTTATTTTGTTATTTATATTCCCCACGCACAATATTATTTCGAGTTACGTAACACGATATAATTTCATGCCGAACTGGAACCCGCTAGTGTAAAAGGGAGGGACCTTGCTTATACCATCTGCAAGTTCATCTGCGTTGATTCAAATGGGCCTGTCTCTGCTGACGATACACTGTATGTAAAAATCGCTCCAGAGTTTGCTTTTTATGAATCGATGCTGCTGAAATTGTGCACTTCCAGAAGGCTGTGTGCGGTTGATGGGTCGTAAGTGGAGACACACGGAGACGTGAAGGAGACCCGAATGTGTTTGCTTATTTATTTTGTGGTTTATATTCTCTGCAACGACGGGGTAATGATGGCCGTAGTTTTCCAGATGTGGTGATTTCAGTATGGCGTCTTGGAGCAGGTTTTTTTCCCTTCACGCCAGAAGCGCTATCGCGGTGTGTCGCATCGATTCGCTGTGCTGCACTCGCTTTGATCGGAAGCACGGATGTCGAGGAAGAACCAACGCCTTGTAACGTGCAGCATGAACAGTTGTGCACTGGGAATTATAATGAGAGAATGACGGAGGGGCGAGTGAATCTCTTACTTGGCGAAGAGAGCCACACTGAGTCCCAGGACTCTTTTCTTTCAGGAGGGCCCTGCATTGGGTTTTAATTTTAAGCAAAATAAAAATAAACTTTTTAACATTTTACCAGGTAAGGCCCACTGAGCTGTATCGCTCTTTTTGCAGAAGCGACCTGGCCACATATGATAGCTCAACGGAGTAGCTTATCGCGTAGAAATGTATAGCGGGCAAATACTCTAAATGCTTGTTGATTCTAAATGTGGAGGGAAAAACCGGAGGACCCGGAGAGAAATCCACGTGACCACGGGGAGAGCACGCAAACTACGAATATACAGCCGCCAGGGTCAGGATCATACCCGTGACATCCTGTATACCTGGTGAGGTAGTTAACATCTCGCCACTATGGCGAGATGTTTTGCACACAGCGCTGATTCACGGTGTTTTTTTCCGGAAGACTTTGCTGTTTTTTCCTGGATTTTTCTGTTGCGCATCGTCACTTTAAGATGTCCTTTGTTCATGTTTTTGTTTGTTGCGGTTGCACCCGAGTCAAGGGCCGCATGGCTCACAAGGCTATACCTAATCAATGAAGCTGAAACTGAAATGTGAATTGGTGTTTATTATACAAAAGCGAGGAAACCAGAGCACCCGGAGAAAAACCCACACACGCAAGGGGGCAACACTCTATCTCTGTACAGATGGAAACAGATGTCGATTAGTCCATTTGCTGTACTCCCTTCTGCTGGGGAGCCAGGGTATTGCACCTCGTAGACGTCCAGCGGAAGGGAGCTTCGTAACATCTCTGGTGATCCACCGACCCCGCTGCTGCCCCAACAGGCAGCCAGTCACGTGCAGCGTAGTCCCCACCACCCGGCTTAACGTACACACGCCGAAGACGTCGCGTGGACTGCTGAGGAAACCTAAGTGGCTCTCGGCAGTGCAGGTCATCAGATGGGAAATTGGCCGGTGGCCGTATGTGCGCATGTTGAACTTCTTTCGCGCCGTACGTAGCCAACCGTAATAATTGCAGTAATAATTGCAGTTCTAAAGAGATGAGTTTTCAATCTACATGATTTAAAAGCGCACAGCTCCGGTGGCTTCCTAATATCGGAAGGAAGAGCGCATTCCAGACGGCCGCAGAAGGGCACCTGAAAGCGTGCGATGCGGTGACCGTCTTTGTTCGACGGTTAAGCCAAAAGCCGCCGCTGCTGCTGCTGCGAGGGTGACACAAGTTTGCGGTCGAGACGAACGATGGGGCTAGCGACCAAAGGAGAGCATGTCGCCCGCACGGAAGCGATCCGCTCGTGTTGCAGGACTGTTGGGAGATGGTCACTCGCCGTGAGAGATGCTGACGGCTTGGGGAGCCCTTCATCCAGCAGCGGGTCGATCATTGCCGGTGAAGATGAGGACTCTGCAGTGTTTATTTTATTTGAAAATCTTGGTGCTGTGGTGGATATTCCACATTGTTATGGTGGGGACCAGTCTACCCATAAGACGAATACTGTTGCCTCCCTACAAAGTGTGAGTCAAATACAAGCCAGGATGGGAAACTCGCAGCAGCATGAAGTTGGGCCAGGCACTCTAATTAGAGTGACGGGCATAGATATAAGGGCATTGTATATAGCCTCCTACCGCTACTTAACAGGGTAATTGCACCGCACGTAGCCAACGGTGTTAATCGGAGATGCTGTGGAACGACAACAAGCTTGGTGTTCACTTGTAACAATATACACCTGTAATGAGACTTGGCGAAGGCAGGGAGAAGCAGACGCTAAGACGAGATGTACAGAAATGTTACAGTACACAGCGAATGTGGAGGGAGGCTTCGGAAAACCAATTGCAAGCAACGGCGAGTAAAAAGCCACGCCGAGTCTCCACACTCGTTTTCAAGAGGACTGCTGCATTGGGATATTTGACCAACGCCTGCGTGTTAAAGGAAACCAAAGTACACCGTTGGAACATCCTTTGCCAGTAGCAAAATATGATCATTGGTTTTTTACCCCTTTCATCTGGTAACAAAACTGACACTTTTTTTTTTACAAGGAGTCATGTTTGCATTGACCACAATACCTGCGGTCGGAATGCAAACAAAAAACATAACTCTGATAATGTATGCACTGTCCTTGAAGTTGATTGGTCTACACCCGAGACAGCTTTTCTTAGAGCCCAGTCTCACATGGTGTTGGACCAGATGACGCCAAAAGACGCACAACTCAAAGACAATGCACCGTCAGAGTATGAGAGCTCGGGGTATAGCATTTACACCATTTGAACCTCCTTTGCCAGTAGCAAAATATGATAATTGTTTTTTTACCTTTTTATCTGGCAACAAAACTGACACCTTTTTTTCACACGTTTGAGAGAGTATAGCGCTTAAAAAAATCCGTACAGATGGGTGTAGAACCCACTTGCCGTACGTCCTTCTGCTCGCCACGTCGGGAGCCTCTCGCACACACACAATGACGCCTGTCCTTCGTGTAACGTGAACGTGACACGCACAATGACGCCTGTCCTTCGTGTAACGTGAACTCGAGTCGCGTTCGCTCGACAACTCGCAAGGTCCTCCGCCGCAGGGTTACGGCTGGAAAAAGGGAGCGGGAGCGCGTGAACCTGGGGGCGAGCCGTCCGAACGCGGCCCGGGGTCAAAGCAATGAAATAAAGAAGCGGATGGGAGTAGGGCGGAAGAGTTGATTGCGCAAAGTAACGTATCAAATGCGTACTGCGAAATGTTAACTACCTCGCCTGGTATGGAGGATGTCGTGGGTTCGGTCCCGACCCTGACACCTGCTGTATATTTGTAGTTTGCGTGTCTCTCTCTCTCTCCCCATGGTCGCGTGGATTTTTCACCGGACCTTCCGGTTTTTCCCTCCACACTTAGAAACATGCATTTAGAGTATTTGGCTGCAATACATTTCCACGTGATAAGCCACGAAGTTGAGCTATCATTTATGATAGCCAGGCCGCTTCTGAAAAATGGCTATGTAGCTAAGTGGGCCTTACCTTGTAAAATAAAATGTTTTAAGTGAGTTCGAGACATCGTCGTGACTGCCATTAAGAAGAGCGAGTGAGCTGGCTTGGGCAGTAAACGCCGCTGGAAGGGACGGTGGTTGGTGGTCGAGGCGTACGGAGGAGGAGCAGCAGCAGCGCGACGATAAGAGAACGCTATCCTTCATTTCAAGGACCTTGGTGAAGAAGAGGGAGGACGTTTCGTTCGGAGAGCCGAGCTGGCCACTAGGCCACGACGTTGAGAGGATGTGTGTGCGGCCGCTGCTGCACACGTGAAATGCGGGTGACGAACGGTGCGAGGATCTCGGTGTGATGGGGGGGGGGTTGAGAACACGAGGCGACATCACTCTCGGCGTACCAATCTCGTCTTGGTTTCACCCCGTGGGGAGACGCGTGGACCTCCGCGCGCGAGAGAGAGAGAGGCCACGTTGAGAACCGGCGAGCGCTTGGCCGTGAGTCGTGGAGCTGCCATCGACGGCGATGAATCTATCTTCCAGGCCGTGTGCCGTGCGTGGTTGGGCGGGAGTGGTGTTGTGGCGTGGTGGCGCGCGCGCTGTCCCAGCAGGCAGTCGGGGAGCCGTGGAGCAGCAGCAGACGCACCAAAGTGAACAACTTGAAACTTAATTTGTTTTCAAGCCGTTTTAAAACTTCCTTTCACGTCCAGCCAAGTACATCAACATTATTTCTTGCGGTTGAGTTTAGAAACCTCCCAGTAAACGTGCCAACCTTGGGTGAACGTTGGCATGTGGTTGGAATCATTGGCCGAACGTTGGCCCGATGTTAACTGGGCCTGGACCGTTGTAGCATTAGCCCCATGGGCAACATTTCCTATTCATATATCAAAGCTGATAACGTGTATCCCATATTCTCGAGAGAATGAGACGCTCCAGAATGTTAGACGCACCACAAACCTTGATCCCTGTATCATGCAAATCTCGTCAGCAACAACAACAACAAGGGATGTTCGCCACTAAGTGACGGTGACGTCATCACGGCGCTTGTGCCTGGCTAGGTGCAGATTGAGGCCACGTGATGTATCGAAGGCTCGCTCGCAGGAGATCACGGGGCAGACCCAGGTGCCACGGGTCGACTGACTGCGGTGGCTGGCAAATGCACCACCTATGCTACCCACTGTGCCAACAAAGACAAATATCCCCCATTTCGCCTTTAACAGACTGCTGGGGCAAGTGCTGTTAGCGAGCACCTATGAAGGCCTGCACGGCACATAGGGGGGAGCATGGCCAGCACCACGCCCGGCCACCTTTGTTTCCCTAGTAGCTATGTTTACAACACCGCACCAGGTACTCAATTGAGCCTGAGTCGATCTAGGGGCAGACCGGTTCAGGTATTCGTCACTGGTGTTGGTGGTCATGAGCGTAAACTCTGGTGGCCAGGTTGGCAGCTCGGCGCTAGCCACGGCACTACCGCCAACACGCACAGTCTCGCACCCCGGCCGGAGTAGAAGATGCACCCTCGACCTTTGGTTTAAAATACTCGGCAAGGGCGAGTCGCGTGAAGCGCTGTTGTAATGCGGAGCATCCGGCATGGCAGAGTTACCAGCACACATTGCTGCGGTCGTTTTACGATTGTCGGCGCGCTCCGCCAGAGAGAACCACCGAGTCGTCGACGCTCTACCCCAGCAGGCAGTTTTTAGTCAAAGCCTCCGTCTCATCTCCCGTTTATCTCCCTGAGCCAGCGGAGAAAATTACACATTGCTATGCCGAGGGCCCACTGTTTATTTCTACAGAAAGTGGTACTTATTCTTATCAACCGCGTAGGGCAGAGGTCGCAACCGGGTACCCGATACCCGTGCTCTACCCAATACCCGGCTACCCGTACCCTGGTGTGGCCGGGTACTGGTACGGGTAGGCCGTGAGTCACTGTTGAGTAACCGTTTGTCACTCATTTCGGGTAGGGTACGGGTACGGGTAGGGAACGGGTACCCATTTGCGACCCTGGTGTGGCCGGGTACGGGTACAGAGGGTAAGGAATCAAAACCCGTTTGCGACCTCTGGCGTAGGGATGATGGGGTTGAGTCAATCCTCCCCAACCGGGATTTGAACTCTGAACCTCCCGATTGCGAGCTGCTCCCGCCACCGCTGAGCCATGAGTGATGCGGAGTGCGTGCCTGCGTTAGCAAGAGGGTGGGCACCGCGGCCGTGGGTGTCCTGTGCGCTTGTGTTTGCAGGCAGCCTGGAGGGGTGCCAGCAATGTGGGACAAGAGGGATGAGTAGACCTCACACGTGGTGAAAATGGCACTGGGCTCATTGCCGAGGGTGGGTTAGGGTTCCGCGCGCGGTTAGCCTCTGGTTGGCAACTTTCATCAGGAGTGCGGTTTGTGGCATGTGTCTGTATGGTTAGTGTGGTTAGGTATGTGGGTAAATAAAGGGTGTCAATAAAGTCCCCATCTATTTTATTGAACTCATGGTGTGTGTGTGGTGTGTGTGTGTATATGTTTCTTTGCAGGACCCTATGGCTACGAATGTACAAGAACGTGTGATTGTAGTAACACTTTCAACGCAAACGTCGTTCGGGAAAACCTTAACGAACATTTTACAAGTTCTTGGTTCTTTCGGTAAGTCACGTAGAAGGGAAATAATAAAATAATAAAAATAAAACAATAAAATTCTCACGACGTTTCGAGTGCAACACAAGCAATCACCATCAGGTGGGAAAACCACAGCGGTTTTTTTTAATGATCGAAACATCGTGAGAATTTTATTGTTTTGTATTTTATTATTTCCCTTCTATGTGACTTTACCGAAAGAACCAAGAATATGAATCCCTGCAGTCACGAAAGCTTTAAATCGGAACATTTTACAAATCGCAGGACTGGACGCAGCGGCAACAGGCCCTGGACTGCTCCATCTGCGGATTTACTGTTCTTTGGATTTCTCTTTGCCACGGGGCTTTATCAAGTCAGAGGTGGTATCAAACACGAGTTACAGATCTCCACGATTTACGAGATCGTATACGGGGGGCGGCAGTTACGTAAATAACGCCACAGATGCTGCAAAATGTGTTGTGCAATGATCTGTGCAGAGATATTGACGGTGCTCGTGTAGAATCCAATGCTTAAGTGTCATTCGTGAATGTCCCTCTGATGATATTTTTTTGCTTAATTCACCTTAAATTGCTTTGATTTCAATAAAATAGACGAGGACTTCATGGACACCTTTTACAGGGTCTGGTTGGCTTGTGTGTTCAAGGTTATGGGTAGGGATGGTGCCTAGTTGACATGTTTAGTTATGGTTCTAAGTAAGGCCGTTGTCTGATTTGCTAGTGCCACTTGGGGTTAGGGGTCCGCTTGGCCCCGAGAAGCAGTGCCAGGCTTTGCTTTGCCACCTTGCTACAGAGTCAGCGGGACCAGTGGAGGCCTGATCGGTTCGATTGCTCTACCTTCTCAGTTTCTCTCCCCCCCCCTCTCTCTCTCTCTCATCGCCCAAGTGTGACCCTCCTCACTTGGTGTCTCCTTGCGGGCCCGCCATTCCCAGCTTTCTCAGACTCATGGAAGTCGGCAGCGGGGCAGGTGGGAGCCAGCGTGGGGAGGGAAAGTAATTCGTGTATTTACGTGGAAAGTCAGCAAGCACGTGTGTGTGTATGTAGAACTTAATTCCCACTGCACGTTGCCAACCGTGCTAATCGGAGGTGCGGGGGAAGGACGGCAAACTAAACACATGAAGGAGCTCTAAAGAAATGAGTTTTTAATCTATGTTTAAAAGTGCATAAAAGCTCTCCTAATGTTGGAAGGGCAGTTGAACGAACGTGTTTCTATGCGTCTCTGTACAACTCATCCGTGCTTGCGAGCGTGTGTTTTGTGTGCACAATTGTACGTGTGCGCATTCGTATCGTTGATGTTGTTGCATGTGTTTGTGCTCAAGGTTGTACGGTAATAACCCGGTTTATGTCGAGGATGCGTCCCTGTAGCGGTGTGACGACGAATATCGAAACGACGTCAATCAAATCGATTGACAGGGGAGGTGGTGGAAGCAGAGGCTGAGGCTGAGAGGCGATAGATACGAGAAAGGGCAAGTGATGCTGTTAGCGACGTGAGTGTGGGGTTGAGGCGACGCAAATCGGGCCGTAGCGGTGTTCATAATAAAGTGACGACGTATTTGCGAAACAAAGTAAAATGGGGAGACGTAAATCGGCGTATTTCTGTGCACGCACATGGGTGTACGTGTTTGTACAGACATAATTGCGTCCATGCGTGCTCTTCGATACGAGGCTGTGCTCTTACTTGTCTGTCCGTGTGTGCCCGTGTGTGTCCGTATGTGCCCGTGTGTGCCCGTGTGCGCTTGTGTGCGCGTGTCCACCTAGGGTTGGCCCGGTGGCCGGCGACGATGGCGCTGACGCGGAGGCCGGACACGTCGCCGTGTAAGCGTGCCCCCCCGTCTCCCCGCGTCGTCCCCGCGTCCTCTCCGCGCTCCGCCGCCGCCCGCCGCCCGCTCACGCCCTCCCCGCAGCACGGGCGGCTGCCCTGCCCGGCGCCGTGCGGGGCCAACGCCGCCGCGGCCGGCGCGGAGAAGGACTGCGTCGCCGCCGCCGCCTCGCGGTCCCCGTCCAAGCCGCTGCGGCACGGCGCGGGAGCCGGCAAGGCCGCCGACGCCGGCTGCACGTGCGGCGTGGCGCCCGGCGCTCCTCAGCCAGGCTCGGCGCCGCACAGAGGCGCGGTGCCGGCTCACCGGCTCCCGCCCGCCGCCGCCGCCGCTAAACCCGCGGGTGCCTCGCCCAGAGCCGCCGCCAGCCCCAGCAAGAGCGCCGCCGGCGCCGCGAGAACCGTCGGCAGTCCCTGCAGGATCTCCTCCTCCGCCGGCGGCGCGGGCAGACCACCGCCAGCAGCAGCAGCAGCAGCGGCGGCAGGAAGCCCAAACAAAACTGCTGCTGCTGCTGCCACTTCCAACAAGTCTCTCTGCAGTCCCAGCAAACTCCCGGCAGGATCGCAGAAGCTGGCCTCCGCTAGGGCGGTTGTCCCCGCGGCGCCCCACTCTGCTGTGCCGGCGACGGCGGCGGCGGCGACGTTGTCGCCCACGGCCGGGGCCCATCGGCACCGGGGAGACGGCAACGCGGACGCCTCAAAGAACCGCGCGCCATCCGAAGCAACCAAAACCAGGAGCGGAATCCTGCCACGCTGTGGATCGAGACCCGGGAGCAGGAGCGGAAGAGACAAGGTCGGGGCCGGGGCGGCGGGCGTCAAAACGGTGTGCGGACTCGGGGTGGATTCTGGCGCTGGATCGACGAACAAAACCGGGAACAATCTCGAGGCCAAACCCGGAGTTGTGGCGGTGGCCAAGCCTGGGCACGGGGCGGAGACAAAGCCCGGAGGTGGAGCGGTGACGAAGCTTGGAATTGGAATGATTACAAAAACGGCGAGCGGTGTGATGATGAAGCCTGCGGGTGGATTGTTAATAAAACTGGGAATTGGATCAATAACAAAACCTGGAGACGGAGCGTTGACAAAACCAGGAAGTGGATTGATTACGAAAGCGGCAAGTGGAGTGCTGACACGGCCTGCAGGTGGGGTGCTGACAAAGTCCCGAGGTGGAGCCATAGCAAAGCCTGGGGACGGAGCGCTCACAAAACCCGGAGGTGGAGCGCTGGTCAAAGCGGCAGGTGGAGCGGGAGCCAGAACCGCTGCCCCGGTGTCGCTGTCTCGCAAGCAGGAGAAGGAAGCTGCCAACGCACGATTGGCCGAGGCAGTCACGCGGGCCGAGGGAGCAGCAGCCAATAGGAGGACGGCAGTGAGCGTCCAATCGGCAGCAGGTAAAAGGGGCACACGTACAAGCACAAACACGCGCACGTGCGTACCCCCGTCGAGCCATGAAGACTGAAAGTGTTGTTAGTTAGCACCTACGAAAGCCACACAGTGCACGAGGGGGTGGGTAGCCAGCATTACACCCAGCTGCCCTTGTCTCCCCAGTGCTGGGTACTCATTTAAGGCTGAGTCGACCTTGGGGGACAGCAAGGATAAACTAGTAATGACATCGATGTTGCTTGTGGCTGGGAATCTCATCCAGATGACTGGGATGGAAGTGTAGTCTGATAACCGCTGCACCACCGCTCCCCCAATGCACGCATCTCTGTTGGGATTTCATCGTCTACCCAGAGGCTACAGCTGAGTGCTTTAGTCCAATTCCTCTCTCCTCTTACTCTCTCACACTGAGCCACACTCACACGTACCCACCCACGCACCCACCTCACACTGGGCCACACTCGCACGTACCCACCTACCCCAAACTGGGTCACATTCACACGTAGCCACCCACCCACCCACCTCACACTGGGTCACACTCACACCCACCCACCCCAAACTGGGTTACACTCACACGTACCCACCCACCCACCCCAAACTGGGTGACACACGTACCCACCCACCCCAAACTGGGTGACACTCGCACGTACCCACCCACCCACCCACCCCAAACTGGGTGACACACGTACCCACCCACCCCAAACTGGGTGACACTCACACGTACCCACCCACCCACCCACCCCAAACTGGGTGACACTCACACGTACCCACCCACCCACCCACCCCAAACTGGGTGACACTCACACGTACCCACCCACCCACCCTCCCCAAACTGGGTGACACACGTACCCACCCACCCCAAACTGGGTGACACTCACACGTACCCACCCACCCACCCCAAACTGGGTGACACTCACACGTACCCACCCACCCACCCTCCCCAAACTGGGTGACACACGTACCCACCCACCCCACACTGGGCCACACTCACACATACCCACCCACCCCAAACTGGGTCACACTCACACCTACCCACCCACCCCACACTGGGTGACACTCACACGTACCCACCTACTCGGCACTGGGTCACACTCACACATACCCATCTACTCGGCACTGGGTCACACGTGTCCCACTGCCGCCGGCCTGGCCTCACCGGGCCTCCAAACCCACGTGGCCTTGCAAAGAGCGAAATTGAGAGTCTCCGTGCCCCACGTAACGCTCGCGATTGTGTGCCTGTACACTGCTAGCATTGCGGTTCTTTCATAATTCGGGTTTTTGTTTTCGTGCGATCAATGGTGACCAGGCCGAGACAGTCACCGAGTTTTCAGCTCGGTGCTCTTGACACCTGAGCGTACCCTTGGTGACGTGGCAGGCATCTGGTTGAGTCGAGGACATTGGATTGACGATGAAACGTGGAATCGGCATGGCCAGCCAGGCAGAGCCCGGGGCTCGATTCACGATCAAAAGTTTGTGAGTTCAACTCCCGACCACTTAGAAAGTGTACGTTCTATGGATAAAGTAGCTCCCGCCATGGGAATGTGGAATTTGCACCAGCCGCTAAGGGGACACCAAATTGGGGCGAGCGCCGCTCGTTGGAGCGGCGAGACCAATTTGTCCGTTCTGGTGAGGACGGCAGAGGGCAACGCAACAAGACACGCCGTTGCGCCGTACTATTACACACCGCCACGTGGCGACGTACGGTCGCACGAACCCCTTCGCCGCCGTCCCGGGCGGTGGAGGTGCGTGGCAATGATTGTCCCCGTGTCGCACAGGGCGGACGTGGAGCGGCGGCGCTCCGCTCAGGACCGTGGTGGCCGCGCCCCGCCCTCCCGCAGGATGCGCGACGGGAGGAGGCCCCAGAGCGCCGAGGAGGAACTGTAAAGCGGAAGCCGTCGCTGCGGCCAGGGCCCAGGGTGCGGAGCACGCGGGGAAGCTCCTCCAGGCGAACGGCGACGCGGGGGGGGGACGCGGCGGACACAGGGGACGGGGAAACGAGGGCGGCGGCGGCGGAGGAGGAAGAGACGGCACGGGACGCAAGCGCGGAAGAGAAGGCCGAGCACGACTGGAGCGGGCAATCGAAGGCCGAGCGTGACGAGAGCGACACGAAGGCTGATCGTGACGAGAGCGAGGAATGGAAGGCCGAGCGTGAAGAGAGCCACGTGAAGGCTGAGCGTGATGAGATTGATGAATCGAAGGCCGAGCGTGATGAGAGCCACATGAAGGCCGAGCGTGACGAGATTGATGAATCAAAGGCCGAGCGTGATGAGAGCCACATGAAGGCCGAGCGTGACGAGATTGATGAATCAAAGGCCGAGCGTGATGAGAGCCACATGAAGGCCGAGCGTGATGAGATTGATGAATCGAAGACCGAGCGTGATGAGAGCCACACGAAGACCAAGCGTGACGATTACCACATGAAGGCCGAGCGTGATGAGAGTGGCACGAAGGCTGATCATGACGAGAGCAATGAGAGCAACATGAAGGCCGAATGCGGCGAGAACGGCATGAAGGCCGAGGGCGACACGAAGGCCGAGCGCGATGAGAGTGGCACGAAGGCCGAGCGTGATGAGAGCGACACGAAGGCCGTGGGCGACGAGAGCGGAGAAAGGAAGGCCGAGTGCAATGAGAGTCACATGAAGACCGAACACGACGAGAACGGCACGAAGGCCGAGGGCGACACGAAGGCCGAGCGTGACGAGAGCGGCACGAAGGCCGATAGCGGTGAAATGAAGGCCGAGAGCGACATGCGCGAGAAAATAATCACGCTGTCTGATGAGCTCGGGGCACCGAAGGCCGCGTTCGATTTGAGTGAAGAAACTAAATCCACGTACAAGACCGGCGAGAAGGCTGCGTGCGGCTCGCGTGAAGAAGAGACGGTCGACGTTGATGCGAGCGGCGGGAGGACGGAGGCCGCCACGTGCGACCTCGGCGGCGGAGCGAAGACTCGGTGCGCAGGCCTCGGGCAAGCTGGGGCCACGCACCGAGCGAGCGAGCCAACGACGGCCGGATTTGACGCGGGCCAGGAAATGAAGACCCCGGGTGCCGCCACCGACGACGCGAGCGATGGGGTCCCCCCGGCCGCGGACGCCGCCGGCGCAGAAGCAGTTTGTGACGTGAGCGTCTTCCCCGGAGCGATTCCTAAACTGAACGGGGTCGGAGAAGCGCTCCCCGACGCAAGAGGGGCGGAGGACGGGTCGCCGTTGCCACGGCCGAGCACAAAGGACGCCGGCTCCGCCGATACGTTCGGGCCGCGTCGGCTCGTTTCAAAAACCCCGGCCGCGGTGCCGTCCGGGCTGACCGACTTGGGGATGTCACCGGTGGCAGAGGACAAGGCCGCCAAGGGAGACGACGTTTTGCGTGCGGAAGCTGGTGCCCGCGCCGGGCCCGGTGCGAGCCTCGGGGACGTCCGGGCGGCCGCCCCCCCGCGTGCCGATGTGGTGCGGGTCCAAGTTCACTCGCACGAGCACGTCGGTGACGCGCGCGAGGGGACCGGGTCCGACACGGAAATGAAACCCGCCGCGAGAGCCGGCGTTGACGAGAACGGAGCGCTCTCCAGACACGTCCACGGCGCGAGATTCCTGGCGGGCGCCGGGCCCGGCGTGCTCCTCGCCGAGCTCGGCCTGCGCGAGATCAACCTGTCGGAGGCGGCCGACGAGGCCTCCTCGCCCAGCCTGCCAGACGGTGGGGGGGGGGGCGCTCTCGGACGACGGGTCATTCCAGGAGACGGTGAGCGTGGGGCTGATGTCGGAGGCGCACCAGCCGGGAGACGAGCCGTGGGGCTGCGGGGGCACGCTGGGTGACCTGTCGACCCCCAGCTCCATGGGCCTGTGGGAGAAGCTCGACTCGAAAACCAGCAGCCCCACCAGCACCCCCGAGGAGCTGAAGGACACGGGCAGCCTGGCCGGAGGCGCCCCCCCCCGCGTCCAGCTCGACGCTGGGAACGAGTCCAGAATTTGGTCTCAAACTCAAAATGCTGTTGGAGTCCAGACGTGCGCCCATGTACGAGCCCCGCGACAAAACCGAACGGACGCTGGCAGAGAGGCTCAAGCGAGACACCGGGAATAATAACAACGTCGTTGAAGGTGACGACGACGACGACGATCAAGAAGAGGAAGATGACGAAGAGGGCGATGATTTTGATGGCGATTACTACGTCAATAATGTCGAAAAGCATCGCACGCGGCTCCTCTGCGGCATCGAGAACCCCGCGTTCCGGGACTACGCGGCGGAGCCCGACTCGAGGGCGGTGCGCGTGGCCGAGCCGCGTGCACGGGGAGGCGACCCGCACCCCGATCGCAGCGGCGGCGGCGACCGAGCCCCGGAGCGGCCGCGAGAGCCGCCCGTGGCGGCCGAGCGGCGGCCCCCGGAGCGGAAGTCGCAGGCCGAGCCGGCGGCCACGGAGCTTGGGCACGGGTGGACGCCGGATGACTTCGAGGACGACGACTGCGACGACGACGGCGACAGCGGCAGCGGCGACGGCAGCGACGCGGACGGCGACGACTTCGAGGTGTCCGCGCTGACGGCGAGACGCGCCGGGGCGGCGCCGTCATCCGACGCCCCTTCCCACTCGCACTTCCCGTCCGGCAAGCCACTTTCCCCCATCCTGGAGCTGGACGCCGACGACCCCGTCGCCGCCATCCCTGCCGCCGCCGGGGCCTTCGAGGTCGCGCGGGACCCCGGCGGACGCGACCTCGCCGACCCCGGGCCGGCCCCGCCGCCCGCTCCGTGCGCTCCCCCGTCCCGCCTCACCGCCTCCCCCGGCCGCCGCGTCTCCGTGCCTCCGCCGCGCTCCCTGTCGGGGCTGCGCGAGGGCGCGGCCGCCCCGTCGTGGCCCGCTCCGGGTGAGGGGTGGACGGCGGCGGGGGAGGGGGGCGCGTCTCCGCGCGGGGAGCAGGAGGAGCAGCAGCAGCAGGAGGAGGCGCTGACGCGGATGAGCGAGGTGCTGCCGCGGGGCCGCGTGCGCCCCGTGCAGGGCGATGCGCTCTCGCGCTGGAGCGAGGTGCTGCTCTCCCCGCTGCGCCGCGAGGCCGACGCCTGCGTCACCGCCGTGGCGGCCTTCTCCCCCGACGGCCACCGCGGGGGGCAGCCCGCCCCGGGGGGCCCCGCGGGCGAGTGGACCATCGTGGAGCTCGAGAGCCACCACTGACGGTGGGGGGAGCGGACGGGCACGGGGGGGAGGGGGGGGGGGGCGGCCGTCACCGACGAGCGACGAGTCCGGCGGTGGCCCCGGCCGGGACGGCGGCGTCGCCCCCGCGGCGTCTCTGCGGGCGATGGCCGAACGACCCAGGCAGTGTCCTCCTCCTCCTCAAAACTCGTTCTGAGACTTGGTCGAGATTTCCAGGGTGACTATAAGCCAACAGGAGGGGCGCGTTCGTCTCCCCAAAGGCAAACTCGTGCCGGCGGAGCAAATTCCACGGTCCCATGGCGAGGGCCGGTCTCCCCGTAGGACGACCGCCGTTGAGGGAGTCTGCAACACGGTACTCGTCTCATTGAGCCAGGAGGGATGATCGGCCGAGTCGACCCTCGCCACCGCGGACGGATTTTTACTTGCGGAGTTGCGAGCGCGACCGGGGTCGTGGGCGCGAGTGGAGTAGCAACAGCGAGTGGAGTAGCGAGCGCAGTAGCAACAGCGAGGTTAGCGGAGGGCCCCTGAGGGAGCGGATCGTCGCACTTTGGCCTCGACCGACGCGGCCCGGCCTGAACCCTCGCCTGCCGCGCCGCCGTGAGCGTGCCTGGGAATTCGTGCACAACTACTGAAGCCGGAGCGGCAAAGAAGTCGCTCGGTTCAATTTGACCTTGTCCGATCCACTGTTGGGGATTATATGATGCGGTTAGACTGTAAAATCAGGTGGGGCGGCCTCGGTGGGGTGGTTACCAGACACCCCTCGTACGCGTACACACACCTCGCCACCGCCTGGCTCCCGCTGCTTAACAACGGAAGTGTATGTAGCTGGCTAATGTTTCGGCCCTTGATGACCCTTGAGCCGCGCGATGTGTACGTGCCGAGTGCTCCTGTCAGAAAGCAGCCTCCACGGCCAGCGGCGGCGGGCGGCGGCGGCGGTGTCATCTGGTCTGTACTCGGTTGCTGGGTCGTTACCACTGCCAGGGCAGTTGCCCCCATGGGTTTTGTTTTTCACGTCAGGGATGCTGACGCCAAGGGCAGTAGGCGACAGCGCAGTGGTAATACTTGGAGCGTGGAGCGTGAAGCCGCTGGGTTTGATTGCCGGCTCGGGCACCTTTCTGCGTGTGGAGTTTGTATGTTCACCCCCTGTGCTACTTGAGTTTTTCCCGGGTTTCCTCCCACAGCTAAAGTGAAAGAAACACACGTGCAATGTCAATCTCGCGTAGCAATTATTGTGCCCCTGCTGGCAGGCTCGTGCACGGCGACAGCTGCCGCTCGGAGTGCCCCGAGGCCAAAGCACCAGAGGTCGCAAACGGGTTTTGATTCCTTACCCGTACCCGGCCACACCAGGGTCGCAATCGGGTACCCGTACCCTACCCAATACCCGGCTACCCGTACCCGGCCGGGTATCGGGTAGGGTACGGGTAACCGATTGCGACCTCTGGGATGAAGCCATGTTGCAGGCGCGGGTGGGTTGATTCTAGGAACTTGAATTGTGAGAAGAGACAAGACTTTGGGAAATGAGTGACAAACGGTTACTCACCAGTGACTCACGGCCTACCCGTACCCGGCCGCACCAGGGTCGCAAACGGATACCCGAACCCGTACCCGGCCGGGTACGGGTAGCCGGGTATCGGGTAGGGTACGGGTATCGGGTACCCGATTGCGACCTCTGCAAAGCACCCATCCAGGTGAAGAGTCGCTTTGTGCCGCACAGGGACAGCCGCCGTTAGCGAAACCTGCGTTCTTGTGACGTGTCGTTACGAGCTAGAGAGAGCGCGGTACGAATACAAGTTGCTTAATTGATAATAGGGTTTTCCACTTTTTTCTGGCAACAAAACAGGTGTTAAGATGTTCGAACACCATTAATTTATTCGATAAGCTTGCTTCAACACTGAGCCCAGCTCGGCTGAGACCCTAGGCTCGATCCCAGCCTCTCAACTGGGATGAAATCGGGTCCTCCAGTAGAGTCAGATCGATGGTCTCAGCCCAGCCATCGATGATAACACAGGAAAAATAACATATAACACCGACGTCGTAAATAATTAATTTCACGATCGATTCGTCCTTTTGCAGTTGTGAAAGGAACACGAGGCAAACGATGCACTCGTCTGAAGAGCGTGCAGTCTCGTTGAGGTTGAGTTTGCAGTAAAATAGACCCTTGAAGGATGCCAGCCGGTGCCTGCAACATCACAGCTATTCCACTTTACGCCCTCTGTAGAGAATTCAACACCGGAAGCACCCTTTGCTCAGACTTGCCTGGAGGAATCCGATGAGCTCTAGAGCTCTTTTTCACAGGTGACGCTGATGCCATGGAATTGAACTTGGGGACCGTGGGGGTGTGTGTGGTGCTGGCTCTGTGCTCCGCGTCGGCCCTTTAGGCCATGTGACCGTCCCCGCGTCAACGACCCCTTCTGCCGGCGTCGGTGTGAGCGGTGAGCGGGACCGATCTCGTTGGCCCACGGCGTTTTCCTCCGCTCGCGTGCACGCAGGCTCAGCGAGGAGGGGGGGTGCCCGCTTAACGGTCCGCTCCAGGCTTCCTGCGTTTCTCGGATGGATAGACTCGGGGCCTGCGGTTGGCTCTTGGGGAGCATGAAAGGAGGGCGACGCGGTGTCCGGGGAGTTCACGTCGGACGGCAAGAAAATCGAGACGGTCACTCGGGAGTGGCTTCAGCCACAGGCTTTCGCGACGATGCCCATTCATCGATGGAAACCGATCTCTGAGCGATGCGCGACATGCACGCACGTCGAATGGTGCGCGTGCAATGACCGCGAGCGGGCCGCGAATTGAACACCCTAGCATTTCAGCGAGGCTCACGGAACATTCGGAAACTCGACAGACGAGGCGGTGAAAACGATCCCAGAAACACGACTCGACAAGGCTGGCCCGGTTCTCTACCGCGTCGAGTGGCCGGGGGCCGCAACAAGCGCCCCGCTGTGTGGTGCGGGTGCGCCGGTGGCAACGGCAGGGCAGTGCCAAACCATCGCGGGTAACCGGGAGGCTCCAAGCAATTCTGCAGTGCGTTACAAATACCACAGCTACCTCGTGTGGGCACGGTGATCGATTCACATGTCAAGGGTTTTCCGTTGACATGGCCAAGTGAGCATATGCCGGGATTGATCTCACCTTGCTGGTGTGCTGCCCTTAGCGGGACTCACACGGGGCAGGGCTCGGTGTGTGTGCTGCCCTGAGTGAGACTCACACGGGGCAGGGCTCGGTGTGTGTGCTGCCCTGAGTAGACAGCCGATGTTCTTCGTGCGTGAAGCCAAACGCTCCTCGAAAAGCAACTGGGCAACTATCGCAAGGCAGCGGCGCTCTCCTCCAGAAGGGCCTTGAGACTCTCCGTTCGGCGCTCCTGGATGAATCGAGAGCGGCGTTATTGTTATCATGAAAACTAAAAAGCAACCTGCGTTGGCAGGGATTTATAAGCACAGCCTGGAAACACTCCGGCACCATCGTCATCGACACTGCCGCCTGGGTGACAACCACTGCGGTTGTTGTCCTCCTGAGATGTTGGCCCTTGCCGTGGGATTTCGTGGAATTTCCAACACGGGTCCTAGGACTTGCGATAACACTGGTCAACACACTTTTTCTGGCATAAGGTTTTCGAACGGTTTTAAAGTTTTTGTCTATCACATCAGGTTTTTGAGATATCAAATATTGCATTTTCAATAAAAACTGCAGAAGAAAAAATATTAAATAAATGTGGATATCTACATAAAATGACATAATAAACACACTATCCTAAAAATACAGCACCGTATTGTAACACTAAAACAGTCACTGACTCGCAACAACTTGCAATCATAAGTGACAGAGTTAATTTCGGGTAAAATCAATGAAAATGGGGTATGCCGATAGCATAAAAATGAGATGTGATAGAGCAAATCTGAGATCAGATTTGGAATCGGCACCCTGAAATTAGTCTAAAACAGCTGCAAAAGTCCAGGCCGGAAAAAAATGTTTTTGTTGTTGTTGACCAGTGTAATCAATGGGCGCCATTCAATGTTCTCTTAAATGCATGTTCTCGTGAGTGGGGATGTTTTGTAATTAGCCAAGAAGGGACGCCGTCTTGTCAGTTGTTCGTGCCACTACGCGGCCGTTAGATGTTTCTCTGACCTTAGACTAAGCACGCTCGACAGCTGGGACCTGCGGAGAGACGCGGAAAGACGCGGAGGAAAGAGCCCCCTCTCTTGAACTCCCCGTGGACGGCAGGTCCCGGCATCACAGCGCATGAGACGTCGTGAAGCAGCAGCAATGGTGTCGTCTCGGCAAGAAGGGGGGGCCCTGGGTTCGATTCCTGACTCGGCAGCCTTCCTGCGTGGGATTTCTGTGTGTTCTCTCCCCTTGTTCGGCATGGGTTTCCTCCCACAGCTAATTTAAACATAGAATGTGGCACCTCCGATTAGCACGGTTGGCTACGTACGCTGGGACAGAAGTTCAACATAGATGCATAATATTTATTACCTGTGAATTACTAATGTGGGATTACACAGCAGCGACAGCAACATCGCCCCTGCCCTACTACAAAAGTCTTGGCAGAACCCTCCTGAAAATGAGTCTTAATTTTGTATTAGTACGTGCGGGTAAACCGGCGCGTACTAATACAACATTCACATTTGCATTGCTGCAGAGCGGCATCAGGGTGTGAAAATCAAGATTCGGCAGCTTCTCTCCATCATTGGGCTCCCAGTGGAGTGGATATGCAAGGTGGTCCATTTCGAGATGCCCCGCTCAAATAATTCGGGACATTACAGCGCAGAGGAAATGCGTGTCATTGTTGTCAAGCCCCTCTCTCTCTCTCAATAAACGTAAGACGCCCATTATCACGCTCCAGAAACACGTTTGCCTCGTGTCGTTTTCCGCAATTTTTCAATCGCCTCTTGAGAATAATTGAGGGTCATTTGCCATTTTTTCTCTCCAAATTTGCAACGACAAAAAACCCCTCAACGCTTCGAGAGCCGCGATGCACGGCGAGGAGTCCTGAATGGCTAACGACGTCACGAACCCGCGGGGTATCTGTAAATGGATCGCCCTGCGTTTTATTTCACGGCTTGGCCAGGTCCTCCTGCTTTCGGCAAAAGCGCCCAAAATGTTCCTCGTTGGTGGTTCATTATTTTTATTGATTTAAAAAAAAATGTGTCCTTTCAAAAGTGGCGAGCGGGCCGAGACGATCGCCGCAGGACGCTTGAGAATGCGGTTTCATCTCGCTGGGCCGAGATCGCGGATTTAAACTCGTGGTCTCGGCAGGGCTGGCTCGGACCTTTTTACAGAGACATCCACAGCCATTGCCCCGGTGTACGTCGGGGTGGGGGGGGGGGCACGTTCCTGTAAAGGTGCGATGGCAAATATCGTAAACGACGTCCATCGAAGCAATTGACGGGGCCGGTGGTTGTGCTGGTGGTGGTTGTGGTGGTGGTGGTTGTGGTGGTGGTGGAGGCGGAGAAAGACGACGGTGACGTGGAGTGGGCGCGGGGGGGGGGTGAGGCGACGTGAATTGAGTAGTTGAACACATGGTAGGCTTTCGCGACCAATATCATCCATAAGACGTTTTTGTTTGGGTTAGATCGCGTATAAATATACACGTGTCGTTAAACCCGCCACCACCCGACACAGCCAATTAGTGAAGGTTTGTCACGTGAACAGAACGGGGCCAATCCGTGTTGGAGAGTAAATGCACAACGTTGACAATCTGAGCACGACGTCTCGCCTGCTAGTAGCGGTGTCAATAACAAAGTGGCGACGTGTTTGCGAAACGACGTAAAATGGGGGAGGGAGGAGGGGAGGGGAAGACGTAAATGGGGGAATTGCCGTACCGCCACCACCACCACCAAAGCCTTCGGGTGGGTGCGAGGGTGAAGCCGGCTTCTCTTGCCAAGTCAGATGCCAGCTCCACTCCTGCGTGACCCCACGGCCTTCGTTGAAGGGGTGACCCCCACCCCACCCCCCCCCCCCAGGGGTGACCCCCACCCCCCCCCCCCAGGGGTGACCCCCACCCCCCCCCGGCCCGGCCCCTCCTGCTGTCCGTTCGCGTTCACGACGAATCCGCGCGCGCGTCACTCGCGCGCCAGCCGAGCCGAGCAGCCGCGCGGATTCATCCGCGGAGCGAGCGACCTTCACGTCACGGGGGGCGGGGGGGGGGGACCAGTTGGGCCCCCCATTCGCCCCCCTCTGTGGGCTTGGTGTCGACTGCAAAAGACAAAATCCCCCACCCCCCTGCCCCCCACGTGTAGCTTGTAACAGACTGTTGGGGGCCGTCTATAAATGACGTCACGCACCTAGGGGGGGGGGTCAGACATGTGTGACGAGGGGGGGGGGGGTGAGAAATGTGACGTCACATCAAAATGCGCAACTTTAAATATAGACAACACGTTCTACTTATTTAAATAGACTTTGTAATAAATGTTTTCTCCTACAACATCAGGGTGCAGCGCAACATTAAATACGCACTACAATGACAATAGTTTAAAGCGATTTAAAGCATGTTTTATTTGGGGGGGGGGGGCAGAGCTTTGTGACGTCATTTGAGGGGTGTCTGACTTTTTGTGACGCCGTGTGACGAAGGTGGGGGGGGGTCAAAAATCGTCCAAAATCGCAATGTGGAACACGTGGAGGTGGGTGGGTGGCCAGCACCACGCCCGACCGCCTTTGTCTCCCCAGTGGCAGATGTTTACTACACACCGCACCAGCTGCTCATTTGAGGCCGAGTCGTCCTAGGGGAGGATCAGGTACCACTTCAGATATTCGTCACTGATGGTGTTGATGGCCGCGAGCGGGAATCGAACCCGGGTCGCCAGGTTAGTAGCGCTAACCGCTCCCCCACCACTCCCCACACACAACAACAACCACTAAGTGGCGGCGACGTCACCACGGCGCTTGTGCCAGGCTAGGTGCACGTTGAGGCCACGTGAAGTGTCGAACGCCCGCCGGCAGGAGGTCATGGGGCAGGCCCTGCACAGGTGCCCCCACGGGTCGACTGACTGAGACGAGTGGCCGATGCACCACCTGTGCCCCCCTACTGTGCCAAACGCTGCATACTCACACCCCCCGAATATAAGTTTAAACTTGAGGTTAAAGGTCACGGTTTTAAGAGCCCGGCGTCTTCGTGCGTCCCATCGAGGAGGCGGCCACACCACGGCACGGCATCCGCGAGGGCATTGTCAGTCCAGGCAGACGATAAGGCGTCAGCTTGACGCCACCGACGTCGTTCTGAGCGCGGCTCATAAATACACGGTCACCGCTCGTAGTTGGAATCTCGTCGCCCCGAGTGTCGCACTCCTATTTGTGTTGTCGTTCAAGGTGGAGACGGCACCACGCTTGCGTCGTTCCGGCAGGGATGTGCAATGGCCGCAGTGCCCCCGGATGGATTCACCAACAACGCGGAATCTTGAGTTGGCTGGCCTGGACCTTGTCCGAATGGCCCCCCACCTCACCACACCACCGCGAACACGACGGGAATCTCGTTTGGAATCGCCCTCCGCGGTTATATTTGTGGCGTGGCTGCAGCATCGAGGACGCTGCTGTTGTAACAGCTGTCGGATTGCGCCGCGTCTAAAATTGTTTTTGTCTCGACACGTTTGACATCGACAAGCCACCCACCCACCCAGCCAGCCGTGAGGGCCTAGCGAATGACCCGGGTGAGGTGCCCCGTCGGCAGAAATCTTAGGTGAGGCGGGGGGGGGGGACGTCTCATAGGAAAATCCGTACGTTTTTATTTAAAGTCGTACATTTAACAATATTGTTGGAACCACTGTTTTTGGAGAAATGTTTGTAACTAATATTATGGTGGGGTAGGACAGGGGGTGTTTGTAATTTGGCCCCAAATTATTCCAAAAGTGTGATATTTATCGTGTTAAATTCCAAGGTTGCCATTGCATTGGTATCTGTAGCCTAGAAACACCGTCATCCTTCTTTATCATCATTCTTATGAAGGCGAGAAACAGCGGAAGCGCATGCCACCATAGGAACGACCTTAACTGGCTGTTGACATTGATCCTACAACACCAGTCCCCGTGGCTGAGCTCCAAAAAGTAGTGGGAGCCTAAGGAAGGGCCCCTCTGTAGGCCGCCTTATAGGTCAGTGTGCTGACCTCTGTGTTGGCCAGCTCATAGGTCAATCTGCTGACCTCTGTGTTGGCCAGCTCATAGGTCAATCTGCCGACCTCTGTGTAGGCCAGCTCATAGGTCAATCTGCTGACCTCTGTGTAGGCCAGCTCATAGGTCAATCTGCTGACCTCTGTATAGGCCGGCTCATAGGTCAGTGTGCTGACCTCTGTGTAGGCAAGCTCATAGGTCAATCTGCCGACCTCTGTATAGGCCGGCTCATAGGTCAGTGTGCTGACCGATACCCATACCTGTCAACCCCTTATCACAGACCAATTCAGACCTGATGGGTCACCCCGTGCCCTTATAAATATCAACGTTCATTCTACAAAGTCCCATCGCAAGGGAGAAACCCAAACAAATAGACAACAACAAATGCCCCTATTTAAACGGCTATACGCCGTATGGACCTGAAAACTCTTTCCCTGTACAAGAATACGGGGCGAACGAATGGGTTGACAGTTATGGATACCTGTATAAGGCGGTTCATTGGCGAGCAAGCCATCTGCTCTCTTTGGAACAGCTGATGCTTACATCAATATCCTTCAAGTAACTTCCCACACAAACTCCGTGAAAGTGTCTGTGTCCCTGCTCGAACCATCGGTGAGCTTTCAGCCAAGTGGAGGAAATTCCCCATTCCTATGGCGGGGGCGGGGGGACAGGGTTTCTCCGCAGCACAAAAACTGTTGACTTGCTGCAAAGTGGTACCTATTTTATGGACACTGATGGAGTTGATGGGCTGAACCGAAACCCTGGCTGGGATTTTAATTCGCAGCCGGCTTGCGCACGCGAGAGGTAGCGAGCGGGGTGGGGGGGGGAGGCGCTAACCGCGGCTCCGCGCGGTCACAGTTTTACGAGATGTCGGTGAAATAGTTGGAACCGTAAACCGACACGTGGATGATTATAAATCGACGGCGCCGTTGACTGCCGCGAGCTATTTGCGAGACCAGCGACCCTCCCTCCCCCATCCGCACCGCACGGCGCAAATGTTTGCCGCACCGCCTCGCCAGCAAACGTCCAGCCCGGTGGGCGCTCATGGCGCCGAGACTCTCTCGGCGCCGCGACTGGCGACGCGATGACCGTGACGATGACGAGGTGGAGAGACGCATGAGCGCGCGTGCACGCGCTCGCCCGCCCGCACGCGCGCGTGCGTCCGAAGCCCCGGGACAAATTCACGGCCAAATCGGACTCGAAAGTTGCGTGCCAGGCTGGACCCACGGATGAAAAGAGGAATCGATGACAAAGCCAACGGCGATTTCTGGACGGATTTTGACCTCTAGATCCATCCTGCCACCATCCCTCCTCGCATGTGGCGTGACATTGGCGTGCAGCAGAATGTCGATGCCCACGGGCGTGTGGCTCACAGCCCCCACACACAACTCTGGGTGCGACTGGCGAGTGAGACACGCCGATATGGTTTATATTGAAGCGGGGGGGGGGCGAGGGTTCGGTGGGATGATGTTGTGTTTTCATGACGGGCATTTAATTCGGAAACATTCAGAGCGTCTCCCTGCCGAATCGAGCGTGGGGGCGATTTTCACTTGTGTCACCGGAGTTCGCGTGATGATTGTTCGTCAAGGAGCATAAACCATCATCACTCGAACTCCGGCCATCCTCTCAGCATCGAACAAAGGCGGTCACCGCATCGCGCGCTTTCAGACGCGCCTCTGCGGCCGTCTGGAACGCTCTTCCTTCCGATAGAAGGAAGCCACTGGAGCTGTGGCACTTTTAAAATTTCTAAATTGAAAATAATTTATTCAGAACTGCTTTTTGTGTTAAGTTGATTGTCCTTTCCCGCACCTCCGATGAGCTCTGTCGGCTACGTACGGGGCAAAATAATGTCAACATACATACTGGGCCAGTGGTGGGAATTCCACGTTCCTATGGCGGGGGGCAGTCTGTTCACAGGACAATGTCGATAATCTAATAAACAGATACAACAGGATGATTCGCCGAAAAGCAGCCGTGTTTTCCAAACTAAAAACGAAACTTTTTATTTAATGTTTCTAAATGTGGAGGGAAAAAACCAGAGAACCCGGAGAAAAATCCACGCAACCACGGGGGGAGAGAGAGAGACACGCAAACTCGAAATATACAGCAGCAGCAGGCGTCGTCAGGTTTGGGTTCGAACCCACGACCTCCTGCGTACCAGGCGAGGTAGTTAACATCTCCTAGCCACCGTGATGATGATGAGAGAGAGAGACACGCAAACTCAAAATATACAGTAGCATCAGGCGTCAGGTTTGGGTTCGAACCCACGACCTCCTGCATACCGGGCGAGGTAGTTAACATCTCCTAGCCACCGTAGCGGCCCATCGGCATTCAAGTGGAAAACTAACTTGGCCGGCGCTCACTTGGAGTGTCATCGCACACTGCTGATGGTGAGACGCAGACGACTACAACCCCGTTTAAGAATCACCGCGTCTTCGTTTTCACGGTTGTGAATGTGCGGCCAACCCCACACAATGCAGCCCATTCTTGCGAGTGCCGTCACGGGGGACGGGGGGGGGGCACGGGGTAGAGGGTGGGGGTTGGGGGGGGTCATATCTCGTGCTGTGGCCCATAATACCCAGACCGCAGGAATTACCTCGATTGTCGCCGCGGATTCCGACCGCTCGTCGCGAGTGGCCCAACATCGCCCCCCCCCCACGTTCCGCTGCAGCTGTTGCTGGATTGGGGCGAGGGGTGGGGGGGTAAGTGGGGGGGGGGCAGGGGGTGGGGGGGGGTAAGTGGGGGGGGCAGGGGGTGGGGGGGTAAGTGGGGGGGCGCTACACAGCACGTGACGCGCCAGACACTTCACAGGCAGATCCGCTTCCTCTTTTTTACACGCCCCAATAGACAAAGTTTCCCCCCTCGTGTGTAGCCCACGCCGGCTGTCGGGGCAAGTGCTGTTAACGAAGTCGCGCCTATGGAGGTCGGAAACGGCGCGCGCTCATGAGGCGGCGGTGTGGCCAGAACCACGCCCGGCCGCCTTTGTGTCCCCAGGGTCGATGTTTACACCCCGCACCGGGTACTCGTTTAAGGCTGAGTCGATCTAGGGGATGCCCAAGACCGGTTGGATTATTACCCGCCACTGTTGTTGGTCGTGAGCGGGAATTCGTAGCACGGTGCAGCGCTAACCACTGCGCCACCGCTCCCCACACACAGACACACCAACACGTACACTTAGACTCGCGTAAATATACGAAGTCGCATTGACACACATACGCGCCGTGGTGACGTCACCGCCACTTAGTGTCGAACTGCGGTTGTGTGTGTGTAATCACGCGTACAAAGACACTGTGCGTGTGTCTGCGTTCGTGTGTCTGCGCGTCCGCATGAGTGGGGAGCGGTGGGGGAGCGGTTAGCGCGCTACGCTACAAACCCGGCAACCGATTCCCGCTCACGGCCAACACCGATGACGATTATATAATCAATGGGGCCATTGATTGTCTGGCAACGCCGCCGCTGCCACTGCTGCTACACGGATGTCGCGGGTTGGCCGCTGCGTTTGGCTGCGTTTGGCCGGTCCAGGCATCGCAATGTTGCGCTCACCCCGCGGCGACCAGGTCGACTGTGGCGGACGAGCGGAGCCGCTTGACGACCCTCACGTGAAAGTACCGTGGCCATGGTGAACGTGCCGCCAACGTCGTGGGCCCAACGTTGTGGCCCAACTTGTTCCATGCGCAACACGACCGGTGGACTCAACTTGGGTGGCAACCAGGCAACCTCACACACGCTCGACTGCGCAAGCTCCAATCGTTACACTTTGTAACACGACTTTTGTTCTTGGGTAGTTAGTGCTATTTTTTTAAATTGCTTATGTATAGAAAGTATAGAAAATGGGGATTATTCCCCACGAACTTTGCTTTTGTGACCAGGACTTTACGTGAACGAAAGGCACAAATGCACACCACGTTTTCTCATTGAAAATAGGTACATTTCCAAATATCACTGTCCTGGTCACAAAAGCAAAGTTAATGGGATTAATACCCATTTCCTGTACTTTTGAGGCATAAGCAATTAGTAAATAACACTACCCAGGAACAATTTTTTTGCTACACACTTTATTATTATTGCACGTATAATTCATTATGATGCATTACGAACGGCACCGTTTGTTAACCAAGTCTCTTGCAAGTTCTTCGCAAGTCAGGGGGACGACGTCGCCGCGCGCAATCGCACCTCGGGCAACCCCTCGGAGTTGCCGCGAGCTACATTTGGTCGTGTTGCCTGTGGGAGGAAACTGGGAGACCTCGTAGGCGAGGCCGTGCAGCACAGGGGGCAGAAGAAAGCCAACGCAGGCAACGAAATCGAACTCTGGGCCCGTCACCACTGCACCACGGCATGCTCTTGCGTTGTGAATTGGCCGTTCGTTTAATTTTTATTTCTCTAAACTAGAACTAAACTATTTTGTATTTTACCAGGGAAAGCCCATTGAGCTATGTAGCTCTTTTACTGGTAGGAACCACCTGGTTCCACCAGCCCACAGGGGATTATTGTGTCCGTCCGTCCGTCGTGCATCCAAAAATGGGAGGGGTGGGGCTGGGTGGAGAGGGGAGGGTGGGGAGGGGCTGCGTGGGGAGGAGTGGGGCTGGGTGGGGAGGGGCTGGTCACCCCGTGGTGCCCTTATAAAACTCAACGTTTCACCTACTCACGCCATATTTGCGGAATACACCACGCCGCCGTTGACCCTGGCTATTGGCCGAGCAACCCAACGTTCCTATCAGCAGCTTCCTCCGCAGGAATGTGTTTAAGAAGCGACCTGGCCACAAATGATAGCTCAACGAAGTGGCTCATCGTGTGGAAATGTACAGCAACCAAATACTCTAAACGTGTGTTGTTGACTCTAAATGTGGATGGGAAAACCGGAGGACCCGGAGAAAAATCCACGCGACCGTGGAGAGATGGAGAGAGCCTCGCAAACTCCAAATATACAGTAGCAGCAGGGGTCAGGGTCTGAATCGAACCCACGACCTCCTGTATACCAGGCGAGGTAGTTAACATCTCCTAGCCACCGTGATGATGATAAGAGAGAGACACGCAAACTCCAACAATACAGCAGCAGGCGTCAGGGTCTGAATCGAACCCACGACTTCCTGCACACCAGGCGAGGTAGTTAACATCTCCTAGCCACCGTGATGATGATAAGAGAGAGAGAGACACGCAAACTCCAAATATACAGCAGCAGGCGTCAGGGTCTGAATCGAACCCACGACTTCCTGCACACCAGGCGAGGTAGTTAACATCTCCTAGCCACCGTGATGATGATAAGAGAGAGAGAGACACGCAAACTCCAAATATACAGCAGCAGGCGTCAGGGTCTGAATCGAACCCACGACTTCCTGCACACCAGGCGAGGTAGTTAACATCTCCTAGCCACCGCGGCGATGAGTGGTAGAAACGCGCCTCACCGCCACTTGCTGCCGAGCGGAATCCACCAGTGGCTCTGTTCTCGGCTCCCGTCCCACACGCCACGAGGTCTCCTCCTCCACACGGAGGCAGCGGCGGGTTTCGCCCGTGTCCGTCCCAGTGCTCGCCGAGCTGCATTGACCTCCGGTGTGCCGAGCGAACACGTCGCTTGCTGTGAGGTCGCGCTCATCACTCACTAAAGTGCTTTGCCACAAATGAACCACCACCCAAATAATAATAATACCTCGCTGATCTCGTCAAGGAGCATAAACCATCATCACGCAAACATCGGTCATCCTCGCAGCAGAGTATTTTGGCTGGCCGTCCAACAAAGACGGTGGTCACCGCATCGCGAGCTTTCGGAAGCGCTTCTGCGGCCGTCTGGAACGCTCTTCCATCCGATATTAGGAAGCCACTTGAGCTCTGGCACTTTTAAATCTCGAGCGAGAACTCATTTCTTTAGAGCTGCCTTTTGTGTTTAGTTTGTTGTCCTTACACCTGCAGGTTACGTACGGTGCGAAAGAAGTTCAACATACAACGTGCGTGCGGCAGTGAGCGCGTTGGAATGCGACAGGACAAATAGTTGGTGTCACTCCGCCATTTCCACATTGGCATTTCGACCGCTATTTTACTGCTCGAGAACATTTCACAAATTATTCGGAGAGGTTTCTAGAATGTGCATTTGAAATTAAGCGGGTGCGCTTTTACATCCTGCAGAAATGCATTATGGGTCAGCCCGCAGCGTTCATGGATGCAGTTTTTGCCCTTACGGGGCCTCATCAGTGAGCCCTGGCCGGCCACAAGCCGGGATTGAATGCGCTCCGTAAGGCATCGCTTGTGACTCATCTCTCTGCCGAAATCAGCTCAAGCCTCCCGTACACCACGTGGCTACTTCTGTGAGTGTCCTCCCCCCCCCTCTCCCCGCCACCACCTGCTGTGAAACAGACGCCGTGCAGCAGCAGCAGCAGCGAGACCCGGATGCAGCCTCTTCCTCCATCATCTCTCCTGACCCTCCTGCTCCCGTTTCTCTGTTGCGACTCCATCACTGTCTTCTCGATTCCCACTCTTTTCCCTTCTCCCATTCACGTTTCTTGTTCCCCATTCACTGCATCCTTGACCTCCCCTCCCACTCATAGGTCAGTGTGCCGACCTCTGTGCAGGCCGGGTCATAGGTCAGTGTGCCGACCTCTGTGCAGGCCGGGTCATAGGTTAGTGTGCCGACCTCTGTGTAGGCCGGGTCATAGGTCAGTGTGCCGACCTCTGTGTAGGCCGGGTCATAGGTCAGTGTGCCGACCTCTGTGCAGGCCGGGTCATAGGTCAGTGTGCTGACCTCTGTGTAGGCCGGGTCATAGGTCAGTGTGCTGACCTCTGTGCACGCCGGCTCATAGGTCAGTGTGGCCCTCCGCGTCACGAGGAATCCATTCGAAAACCCCGCAGAGCGGTTCTTCTTCTCCCCCCCCTCCCCGTGTGCCAGACAACAGCTGCAGTAGGAGATGGGGGGGGGGAATTCCCCTCTCCTCCCCCAGGATTTCTCAGGAAAAAAATCGTTCCAAGTGCCCTTGTTGATGGCCTCAGAGCGTGGCGATGTGTAGCCGGAGCCCGCCCTGTTCCCGACGCGCACAGCACGCACACAAAGGGGCTCGCGAGGGCTTTTGTGACAAAGGAGGCGATGTGAGAAGGGATTTTGACGTCGCCGGCAGATGGCCGTCTGCAGGATGCAGGCTGGGGCAGCTGTCTCGGGGGCCGTCAGTGCCACTCAGCCCCCCACCCACCCACCCACCCCACTTCCGTCGGACGAACAGGAGCGTGGGCACTCAAAGCCTGGTGCGTGGGGAGGTGGGGGGGGCTTATGGAGGGCAGAGTTGGCACAGCTGATGGCTCAATTCTCACAGCCGCCGTGCGCGTTCTACTCCCGTGCCAAGCACCGGGGCGGCCACCGCTCCTCTGCTCGTGAACGTTCGAGAGAGACGCACACCCCGGGTGAGGGCGGCCCACTGCGCGCCAGTCGTCGTGCAGAATCCGAAAGTGTGAAGATTGACGCGGTGTGGATCAACTTCAGTCCGGGGCTCAAGCCGGCTCGTCACCCTTTCGGGAAGGATAAAGCGAGCACCACTAACTGGGGAAAGTCCGCAGCAGTTGCCCGCGAGGTACATTTCTCCCCACCTTGCCATAGCAATGTGGAATTTCAACAACTGGCTCAGGGCGCTAGCAACGGAGTTGAGCACTGCCGATCAAGCGGTCGGTGCGCGCATCACGGCAGAGGCCGCGTCTTCATTGACTTCGGGCTGCCTTGCAATCCGTGATATTCAAAGTGCGGATCGAGTGGCGGGGCGAGAGGTTGAGGCCGCGATTGTCGCAATGGGCGCCGGTCACTGCCGTTCCACCGCGTGGCTCAAAAGCCGAGCCGAGATCATTATCGAGATGACGCGCGGAGCGCGGCTGCTGTGCTCCCGGCTTTGAGAGAGATGGCGAGATTTCGATGTAAAGCTTTCGTGACTGCAGGGATTCATCTTCTTGGTTCTTTCGGTAAAGTCACGTAGAAAGGAAATAATAAAATAAAAATAAAACAATAAAATAAATTCTCACGACGTTTCGGCCACAACGCAAGCAGCCGTCCTCAGGTGAAGAGCAGGTCTTGTTCATTCAGACGCTGTCTTTCCGACAGACCTGTTCTTCACCTGAGGACGGCTGCTTGCGTTGTGGCCGAAACGTCGTGAGAATTTTATTTTATTGTTTTATTTTTTATTATTTCCCTTCTACGTGACTTTACCGAAAGAACCAAGAAAATGGCGAGATGTTAGCAACCTCGCCTGCTCTGCAGGAGGTCGTGGGTTCGATCCCGAACCCTGACGCCTGCTGTGTATTTGGAGTCTGCGTGTCTCTCACTCTCTCCCCGTGGTCGTGTGGATTCTTCTCCGGGTCCTCCTCTGTTTTCACTCCACATTCAGAAACATGCGTTTAGAGCACTACAGCCTGTCCTCCTGTAACGCGGTAGTTGCGTTCCTGAAGAACACCACGTGCCGGAAATATCACATTATAATCAGTAACATATAACAGGGTAGAGCAGTGAGGTGCGTGGGTAGCATCCAGCAACATCCAGCAGCATCTCGCCTTGCTACGCCGAGGCAGACGCACGACCGCTTGTTCCTACTCGCGCTCGATGTAGTTCCGCTCACTCGATCGCGTTATATCCAATTCGCATCCGCGTTATATAAAAACAAATGTTTCCCCAATGCATTCATCGCGTTATATCCAATTCGCGTTGTGAAAACGACGCACACAGCGTTATAGAAGAACGGACTGTGTTTGGCTGCCGTGATTGTCCACGTGCAATGCACCGCTCCTTGACAAACACGTTGCGACGACTGCCAGGCCCAATGTATTTGCACAGGTTCGCGTTAAACACGTGCTTATTTGAAAGATAACACATTTAGACGAACTGCATTGTTGATTTACGCTCGATCGATCGGCCCGCGAGGAGAAGGCAGGACACCAAGTGGGCGAATCGCCGTCTGTTTCCATCTGTACGGCGTTGGGGGTGTTTCTCCGGGTTTGCTCAGCACTCACTGGCTGCAAACATCTCCACCGTGAACAGCAAAGCGTAGCGAGCACCACAAGGACCCTCCTGTGAACAAGTCCGACTCGTGGCTCGTCTGGAAAAAATTAGTAAATTATTCAATTATTATTAGAAGTTGACCGATTTCAATCGACGCCGAGCGTTAACCGTGGCTACCACCGCACGACCCTTGGACGAGAGCGGCTCGATCAGCCGCCACCACGCTGACGGGACAGGGCGTCAACCGGGGGCGATGGTCGTCGACGCGCCAGCGGCCCCGCGTCGGCCTTCTCAGGAGGGCCCCTCCCCCCCTCCTGTCGAACTCGGCCACACGCCAGCCGCCCCCCTTCACGCGCAGTCGAGCCCAATCAGCCGAGGAGTTTCGGAACAATCTCGACGAACGGCACACGCCACTCGGTGCGCAGTGTCGCGGCAATGGCTGCGAGCACGAGGGGCTGGGGTGGATAGGGGGCACCTGCCTGCCAGTGTGTTGGACATTGGGGGCAAGGCGCTGCCACCCATCCATCTCGAGGCCCCCCCTGGTGGCGAGATGTTAACTACATCGCCTGGTGTACTGGGAGGCCATGGGTTTGATCCAGACCCTGACGCCCGTTGTATATTTGGAGTTTGCGCGTCTCTCTCCCAAGTGGTCGCGTGGATCTTTCTCCGGCTCCTTCAGTTTCGTTTCTCCACATTTAGAATCACGCGGCGTTTCGAGTATTTGGCTACTACCGATTTCCACGTAAGCCACTTGTGGCCAGGTCGCTTCTGCAAAAATAGAGCTCTATAGCTCAGTGGGCCTTACACCTGCTAGAATAAATAAGAAGTTTAAGTGTAAAGTTTACTTGGGCCTCCTGGGCTTCTGACACGGCCCCTCGTGGCTACTTGCGCACACTCGCACTCCAACTCGTTCCCATGTCAGAGGTCGGCAGGTCCATCCCCTTGCCCGGGTATCGCCGAACGCTTCACAGACGTGCGCCCGGGTACTGGTTTTTACGTCTTGCAGAGTGGAACTTGTCTGGTTTTGCTTACGACTGTAACTTATAGCGAATTAAACTAGAAATTAAATCGCGTGCGTGTGTGTTCTGTGTTGCTTCTGCGGTGTGGAGGTGGTTTTATTTGTTCTCTGGGTTTCCCGGCAAGGACCGAGGAAAACATTTCACAGCAGGGCTCTTGAACTCGCGTCTTCCGGCTGCTGGGTTAGGACTCCCTGAGCAAACAAACAGCGACATTATTATTTAAATCAAGTCTTTCCCCAATTTGTTTTTATCGCGATTGCATCATCAGCTAGATTCGGAACTCTCACCCGTGCAGTGGAATCCACCAAGTTCGAGAACGGCCCAGGGAAGTGGATATCTTAGCGCTACCTCCGAGATCCCTACAATTGACAACTGGTCGACACACAGATTCCCCAGCCGCTCCACCACGGACAGGAACGGGATTCGAACCCAGGATTTCAGCGATGCCGGCGAGGCGCACTCAGCCACCCGGGTCACTTCAAAAGCTGTAATAGTACGATGGACAAACACGGTGTGCACGGTACATTCCTTTGTGTAATTACAAGCCCTTGTTTCTGGCCAGGTGCTGCTGTGGCAAAGCGCTTGATTTAACAATTGCAAAAGTTGCAAGTTGAAATCGATCTCTCATCAATTTCACGGGCAGATTAAAAAAAGCAAATAGTGCCTCTTTGGGATTGAGCCCCATCAGAGGACTGGAGAACTTCCACCACTGGCTCAAGAGGGCCGAAGAGACGAGAACTTCCTTCCCGCTCGTTGGAGACGGAGGGCCCATTTGTGCCACTGTGTGGCCATCGTTGTAGACGCGGTAGCTACGAGATGTTAACTCCCTCGCCTTGTATGCCGCAGGGCGTGGGGAGTTCGTTCGCGTTCCTGACCGCCTGCTGCTGTGTATTTGGAGTTTGTGGCGTCTCTCTCCCCGTGGTCGCGTGGATTTTTCTCCGGGTCCTCCCCTCCACAGTTAGAATGAACATCGCACGTTTAGAGTATTTGGTTGCTGTACATTTCCACACGATAAGCCACTTCGTTGAGCCATCATTTGTAACCAGGTCGCTTCTGAAAGAGCTGGATAGCTCAGTGGGCCTCACCTGGTAAAATAAAACAAGTTTTATCATTGATAAGACGTTCTGACCTGGCCTTACTGGACATGTGAAAAAGCGCTTAATAGCACATCGGATTCCTCCAGTAATCAATACATATTCTGATTCCGAATCTTGTTCGGGGCTAAACATGGCCAGGGCCAAGGCTAATTGTGCAGGCATTGCACGTGGCATCGCCACTGCATGTGATCGTGGGAGCGGTGGTGTCACGCTACAAACCCGGCGACCCGAGTTCACGGCCACCAACACCAGTGACGATTATCTGAACCGATCCTTGGCCCTCCTCTATGTCGACTCAGCCTCAACACGAGTACCTGGTGCGGTGCGTTGTGTGAATGTTCACAGCACTTGCCCCAACAGTCTGTCAAAGCGACTCGGGGAGGGGGGGGGGTCTTTGTCTTGGATGTGATGTCAGTGACTACACAACTCAAACACCGCGTCAGTGCCGCCGTCACCTACGTGCACCTGGACTCGTTTCGTGGCGCGCGACACCAGCGACGCGGCGCGGCTCGGCTCGGCTCGACTGTGTGGCGGAGGAAGGAGGGAGGGAAAGGAAAGCGAACACGAAGGCCAAGCCTGGTGGCACCGTCACGACCCCGGCCGCCGCGACTGGCTCTCGGCCTCGTTGGCCGCAATGCGGGCGGAGGACCGGTGCGATGTTATATATATGTTATATATATATATTGTATATATTTCGCACGGATCGGTTGTTACAGCGACAAACTCATCACGGTTTTCATCGATTTCTATTTTTTTTCAACCGGCGCGTAAATACAGCACGCGACTACATGCACCGTCAGACGAACACGACCCCGGCTGCGAAGAGGCCCCACGAAAAGACGCGAACACCACATGCACGTACGGACACTCGGATAACACAGGCACAGGCAGCAGCAGCAGCAGCACAGGCGACGCAAGCGCCAGCAGCAACCCGCACTCCCCCACCGGCCCCGAGAACCCAACGCAGTCGCACGTCCCCGCGGGGCACCCAGCAGCACGGGAAGGGCCACGCCGCCCTGAGGCCGAGAGCCTCGGGGGCGAGAGATGAGCCCTCGGGAGTCGATCCTCAGCGGCGCGAGGCAGTGGGGGGGAGGGTTCCATCACACACAACGGTCTCCCGGCCATGTGCAGTCGAAAGGCCGAGTTCAAATCCTGGTCGGGGGGTCGACTCGCCCCCCACCCGCCTCCACATCATCCTGACGGCGTCGGTCAAACGAGCGCGCAAACGGCGCGAGCTGGAAACACGCGCCCTCTTCTCTGGGGAAAGACCGCCTCCCGCCATGGGAATGTGGAATTTGCAGGACTAGCTCGGCGATGACGGTGGCGGCGGCGGCAGCTCCTCTAAGCAGAGGGATGATGGAAGTCCGACTTTGGGGGACCGGCTCGTCTTCTTCTTATTCCCGCAGCACAGGGGAGACTGGGCAGAGACCGCACTCTTGAGAGGCACCCCTCAAACCCTGCTCAGAATGAACTTCACGCGAGCGACATCGCAAGCAGCCGGTGGCCGCGCCTCCGACACCGCTGGCCTCCGCAGCGCATTGCCACGGCAAGGAGGTTCGTGTACAGAAATGAAATCGGGCGCGCGAGACGGCAAGCTGGAACTTCTGAAAAATGATTCGAACGCCAACTTACTCAAAGTGTCCCCTGTCACTCAACCCAGGAGCAGCAGCAGCAGCGGCGGCAGCAGCAGCAGCATTGGGGCCGGGCCCCTTCCTCAGTTGGTGGTGCCGAGTCGACGACGGAAATTCCACCTGACCGAGGAAGGTGCCAATTTATCCACGAGAACGAACACTGAGAGTTGCACTTGAGGTATTGACCCTGGACGGAGGGGGCCAGGGAGAGAGAGGTGGGTCCTGGGCCAGGATTTGAACTCAAGCGCACGCAGACAGCGCCTAGCGCACGCAGACAGCGCCTAGCGCACGCAGACAGCGCCACTGCCACGATTCACTTCACCCCGCAAAGCACGAAATATTCCCGGGTCAAGGTCACGGTCCAAGCATCGATCCTCTCCGTCCCGTTACCAACGTCTCTTTTATTGCCCGTCTCGTGTCCGGTTTTCTCCACCACAGCCCAAGCGTGACGTTGCTTAACCGTCACACGCCCGCGTTATTAGGCTTTCCCCACACACTGTAAAGAGACCACGGGGCGAAGGTGACTGCAAACTGCAGAAGTTCTAAACCCCTGGAGAGGGCAGTAAAAACCCCAGAAAGCATCCCAAGCGCCGACGCTCTCCCGACAACTCTCTCTTTGGAAGCCGGTGGGGGGGGGGAGCCCCCACACCACCGATGGGGACCACCCCCCCCCCACCGATGGGGAACCGTAACGAGCGTTTCCCCGGCACGAACCCCACGCCGGCGAAGGTGCCCCGCAGCGCGTTGCCGATTACAGCGGAGAGGCGTCCGGACACCCCGAGGCGCTCGCTCTCCGCCAGCCTCCGCGCGTTCCAAGCACCTCCGGTGAGCGCGTTGGCCACGTGCGGTGCGCGAACGCGATCAAACGTGCGTAGCGCGTCGTACAAGCAACGCGCTGGACTCGCCAACGAGCGCGCCGCCAGCGCGCGGCGGTGGTCCCGAAGTGCACAGCCGGGAACACCGAATAAGAAGTTAAGTGACTCGCGACGCAGCACCGGTGGCAAATGGGCGTTGTTGTTTAGAGAGCTCGGGTTTAGGGGCTAACGAGCCGAGGTGTAAGGACAGCGCTGGGGTTAGAATGAGAGGGAGGGGAGGCTCAGGGTAGGATGAGGGTGCAGGCCCGGATCATGGTTAAGGATAAGCTTTGCACGAGTCTTAGCATTAGGGATTCTAAAGTGGGTTAAGGCTGTGTTATGGTTAACATCAAGGTGAAAGCATATATGGCATGGTTAAGAACCGGGTTAGGGTTTGGACTTTAGATACCCACTACACGCCGAGCCGAGGTAATAGTCAAGGCTTGGCGTCCGGGTTGCGGTTCTGCATACGGCAAGCGAAGCGTCGAGTCGGGGCTCAAGTTGGAGGCTTTCGGCAGGAGGAATGGCAGTGCCCCCCACCCCTCGTCCTCCTCCTGCGCCCGTCCACACGCCGAGACACCAGCAGCCAGACGCAGGCAGACAGCAGCCAGACAGCAGCCAGACGCGGGAGCGAGGGGGAGCAGGGTGGAGGGAGCTGAGGGGAGGGGGGGGGGAGTTGGAGGGGGGAGCGAGGGGGGCAGCTAGGGGGAGGGGCAGCTGGGAGGTGCTGGGTGCTGGGAGAGGGAAGCCAGCCACGATGTCTCCTCTCGAGCGGAAGCGTCTCCATGCTCGATGGAGCGGTGCCGCAGTGCTCACCACGCTCAAGTTGACGTGGACGTTCTGATTTGGGATATTGGGCCGTCATTGTTGTTGTTATTCGTTGCGAGTAATAACCACTTGCACACAAGTCAATGAATTACTTGTGATGATACTCGAAAAGTCCGTGGTCTCGTAACAGCGCCGTTGTGAAACAGAGCTTCACAGCTCATCAGATTCCTCCAGTCTGAATGAAGATTCGGCCTCAACCACCCCCCACAGCAAGTAACTCGACTCCTGTAGAGGTACTTGCTGGGTTGGTCACATGGGTGCCTTCATCGGGTGGGCGAGTGCGTGGTCGAGTGGGCGAGTGGAGTGAGCAGACGGGTGGGTGAGTGAGTGGGAGCGTGAGCGGGTGAGTGGGTGAGCGGCTGAGTGGGTGAGTGGGTGGGTGAGAAAGCAGGTGGGTGCGTGGGTGGTCGAGTGAGTGGGTTGGGCGAGTGGGTGAGTGGGAGCGTGAGCGGGTGAGTGGGTGGGTGGGTGAATGGGTGAGAAAGCGGGTGGGTGCGTGGGTGGTCGAGTGAGTGGGTTGGGCGAGTGGGTGAGTAATGGCATCTGCAATTGACCAACCTCTCAGACAAAGCTACAAAACGGCGAAATCGCTCGCAACCGAATCTCGCGTAGTTGCCCCTCTCTAATGGCCACAGGAGAGAAGCAGCAGGGAAATGACAAATAAAAAAAACTTGGCCGGTAGAAAGAGGGGAGGGCCCGTGAGGTTGAGCAAGGTGGATGACGTTGGGTCTCGTGAAGGTGGCCTCTGCGTGGCATTCCGGCCCACTGGGGAGCAGAGAGCCCGTGGGAGGCACGGCACGACGCTTGCAGGAGGCACGGCACGACGTGGGAGGCACGGCACGACGCTTGCAGGAGGCACTGCGGCGGCGAGCCGCGGGCGTCCCCGCGCGGGTAAGAGCAGCCCCACTGCCGAATGGCCGAACAACAAAACGAGGGCCGTCGCTCCCCGCGTGGGTACAGCGGCAGCGGTCACCGGCGAGCGCCCAAAAAGCACCGCATGATCGAACCCCGGCGAGGTGGGGGTGGTCAACTCAGCATTTCGTCTCTCCGGGGGGGGGGGGGGGGGGGGGGCGATTTGCAGCGAGGACGACCCACTCCTGCGCCCTCTGTGGGGAAGTCGACAAATATCCTTTCGTGGAGACATCGACCCCGCTGCTATGGGAATGTGGAATTGGGGAGGCGGCCGATAGGCAGGGATGCGCACCGCTCGGACTCCGCTTGGAGAGACGGTTTGAAAACGAGGAAAAAAATGATATCGCTTTGGGTGGCAGATTTGTGCCGGAGAGGTCCCATGTCAGTGAAGCAATAGCACCACGGTGGCGAGATGTTACCTCCCTCGCCTGGTGTGTAGCAGGTCCTGTGTTCGATCCCAACCCAGACACGTGCTGCTGTATATTTGTAATTTGCATGTGTGTCTCGCTCTCCCCGTGGTCACGTGGATTTTTCTCTGGGTCCTCCGGTTTGTCCCTTCACGTGTCGAATCAACGTCGCCACGCGTTTAGAGTATTTGGCTGCAACACATTTCCACGTGATGAGCCAACTAAGCTGAGCAATCATTTGTGGTGGCCAGGTCGCTTCAGGCAAAAGAGCTACATTGCTCAGTGGGCCTTACCTGCTAAACTAAAACATTTTCAGTTTCGAAAACCCGACTTGATGCAGCGACACGGCCAACGGCGCCGTCCACGTCGCCTCGAGTCGCCGGACACGAATTGATTTTCTCACGGCCCCCCACCGTCTCTCCAAGTAAGGGCTGGCTGGCTCCCTCGCCAAGAACGGGGAATTTCCACCACCGGCTCAGGGATGGGGGTGCCGCTCACTGCTCCGTCGACCATGGCGTCTTTGCCTTCCGCTCAAATCCGGGCAAACTAAACGTCATGGCTTCCAGTCCGGTCAGTCCACGGAAGTTCTTGGTAAAGGTCTCGTGGTGCAGGACTTAACGGAGATGGAAGTAGAACGAATAGAGCAATTGGGTTTATTTGTTGACTTGTTTACACTGTGCATTAATGTTAATCGGAGAGCGAGCGCTTTCCCCCGGTTGTCCACCGTTATACCCACAACACCTCCTCGTTACTCGAGAGACGGCTCTCAGCTGCGTAAACGAACCAATCGCAAAGGAGAATCGGCTCGTACTTCATGAGCTGTTCCCCTGTGAAATGCCTAACCGGGATATTTCCATCTCGGCGTTTCCCCCAAACGCCGCGTCTCCTCCCGGCTTGTAATTCACGAGGAGAGGTGACCGGAAGGTCGATGGGCCGACACGGGAAGCGGCGAGTAACCGTGATGAAGCCACGGAACTTCTCTACGGGGGCTTTCTGGAAGTGCAAGTGAGCTTTCTTCATCATAATCATCATTTAACACGTAGTAGGCTTTCGTGGCCGATATTATCAATAATCGTTTTTTTTGGGTTAGATCGCATAAATATGAATGTCGTCATCATCATCATCATTTAACACATAGTAGGCTTTCGTGGCCGATATTATCCATAATCGATTTTTTTTTGGGTTAGATCGCGTAAATATGTGTCATTTAAACCCGCCACCACCCGACACAGCCAATTGGTAAGGCTTGCCACGAAAACAAAACAAAAAAAACAAAATTATGTCTGTCGCCTGGTGAGGATGGTTGTTATCACCGGCGAAATGTGACGGTACTCGAATTGTAAATGTTGTCGTGGGTTTATCCTCCACCACACAACCGGTTGGTGTTGAACTCGTAAGGAATCTGTCACATTCACCATTTGTTTCAAGCAATACGATTGCAAGCGCCTCGTCAACAAAGACCGGAGTTAGCTATCAATTTGTAATCCGGTGATCCCTCCTTGATAACAAGAGATGTTCACCTGAACAGAGACCCTATCTTGCAGCTCCACTTCTCTTTTCAGGCCATGGATTTTGCGTTCATCCCCTCCCCCCACCCTTTCCATCCCAACTCGAAAAATAAAAAGTACAATAATAAACATAATAAAATAGCAGTGGCATTAGTCCATAATTCAGGCAAAACAAATTAACACTGGAAGGCACTCACGTATACTAGCATCGTCCCCGACACGCTCACCGCCTCCGCTTCTCCTTTCTCCCGGGCAGAGCGGGGAGAAGCCGCGGGGAGGGGGGGGGGGAAGCGGCTTTCTGGGAGGAGCGCCACCACTTTCACAATCGTTTGCGCCGAGCCGCTGGCGGGCGAGTTCTCCGCTGCGATCGCGAGTCTCGGTCGCTCTCGTCGAGCGGTTGAACCTTGGCGGCATAATTCGAGCGTTCGATCGCGGCCGCGTTTGCTCCCCACGCTCCACCCCCCCCCTCTCTCTCTCTCCAGACACGTGTCCGTTCCGCGATCATCAATCGAACGTTTCCCACTGCTGCCTGCGCTGCGTGACGTCGCCGTCACGTGACCCGGGATCCGGGAGCGGGAGAGACGTGGGAGGGTTCGGCCTCCTCGCCCGCGCAGGCATCTGGTTGGCCGGCGCGGTCACGTGATGGTTTGCCGCCGCTGCCACGAGATTGGCCGGTGGGAAGGTTTGATTAAACGGAGACGACTGATTGGCTAAGAATGGAGGCAACCGATTGGCTGGCTGCACAGGCAGCGTCCTGTTGGCCGCGTGCGGGGGCAGAGGCACCGGAGCTTGCATCCGATTGGCCACTTGATAGTTGAAGGGGAACGTCCGATTGGCTGGCGGGACGGCCGGACCGCCCGTCGCGAACGCAACGGGCGTGGCCTGAAGGCAATTGGCCAGCGCGGGCGGCTGCGGAGGCGGCGCGACCGCAAACCGATTTGCTGGCAAGGAAGCGATCCGATTGGCCGGCGGGAACGGGGCGAAGCGATTCGCCGACACCATCGCAGGATGTGGAGCGTCGAAGAGGCTCAGGGCGGGCGAGGGGTGGAAGCGCCACGGGGCGGGGGGAGACACCTCCAGCAGGTCGCGGACACTCGGCTCCCCGGCGACGGTGCCGCCAGGGAGCCGCGTCCGCCGCTTCAGGGGGTCGAGCAGATCCAGGAGGTCCAGCTCCTCGACCCCCCCGGCGCTCCCCCCGGCGCTCCCCCCGGCGCTCTCCCCGTCGCCGCTTTCCCGGTCTCCCGGCTCGTCGAGGCTGACGAGGTCGTCGAAGCCGCCGGGGTGGCGCCGCGCCGCGGCCCTCTCGGCGCCGCGCCGGCGCGGCTTGGCGCCGTGGTTGTTGTTGGAGTCCCCCGCCTCCGCTCTCAAGGGGTGGGCGGCCGGGGGCGGGGCCAGCAGCCGGGGAGCGCTCTGGTTGGTCGGGAAGCGGGGCAGGGGCGGAGTCAGCGACGGCAGTGAAGCGCCAACGTCGGCCAACGAGAGGCCTGGAGCAGGCGGCTGAGGACACGCACGCACACACGCACACACACGCACGCACACGCACGCACACGCACACACACACGCACACACACACGCACACACGCACACACACACGCACACACACACGCACACACGCACACACACACGCACACACGCCCAGGCACACGCACGTCACACGTGGCGTACGTCCTTGACGGAGCCCGAATCCACCGAGAGGTGCTGATCTGCACTAGCAGCCCCGAACCACTGCCAGGCCCTCCATAACACAAGCACTACCAACTTCCAACAGCTCGGTATCTCGTTAATTCATCACCAATTGTGATTTTCACCCAGAACCTTCCAATTGTGGGTACACATTATGCACTCTAGTGTGGCACGCGGCCCCTCTCAACGCACGGCAACCGAGAACCTGGCTGAAGCTTGAGTATCGATCGATTCCCAGGGAAGTGTGATTTGAAGTCAAGGTCTGACGCGAGCCAAACCAGCAACCCTCGTCCACCCCTTTCATGAACGTGTGTCAAAGTGTGTGTGTGAAAGTGTGTGTGTGTGTTTGTGTGAAAGTGTGTGTGTGTGTGAAAGTGTGTGTATGTGCCCCGTGACCTCCTGCCAGCGGGCGTTCGACACTTCACGTGGCCTCAAGGTGCACATGGCCTGGCACAAGCGTCGTGGTGACGTCACCGCCACTTCGTGGCGAATGGCGGTTGTTGTTGTTGTTGTGTGTGTGTGTGAGTCCGGTAAAAACAACCCCCTACCTCCTCGTGGTGGGCAGTGCCGTGGGGGGAGGGCCAACTGGTCATTCCCCTCATGGCGTCTGTAACCACCACAGTGGCCAAATGGGGGCTCTGGACGGGTGCGAGGGGCTGGGAATTCCTCCACCTTAAAATATCTAATTAATAAGCTTGTGCCGGAGGCCTCGGGGGGACAGGCGTCTATGACGTCTCCTGGCCAAACCCCATTTGGCAGAGCCAGGAGACTGAATCCTTACCCTCGGGGCTCCTCCAGAAACAACAAAAAACCACTACCTGTGGCCACATGGAATGTTTGAACGCTCACTGCGGAGGAGAGGCTACCACTCCTCTGTTGGGAGCTGGACCGGTACCGCCTGGATCTCTGTGGCATTCAGGAGGTCCGGGGGACCGGTTCTGGTTCCAGCCACCATGAAGGGTGGACAGTCCTCTACTCGGGACAGGAGACTGCCAAACAACAGGGTGTGGCTCTTCTTCTGGACAAAAGAATGAAGGGGGCGTGGGAGTGTGGCGGTGAGTTGTGCGAAGCTGTAAGCCCCAGGCTACTTTGGGCTCGTCTTTCCATCAACCAAAGGCGAGAAGTGGTGGTCGTGGTTACTTTTGCCCCCACTGAAGACGAACATCCGTGGAGGGATGCAGGCAAGGCCGATGAGTCAGATGCCTTCTATGACCTCCTGTCACAGGTGCTGGCTAAAGTGGCCACTCGGGATAGAGTCATCTTGTTGGGTGACTTCAATGCCCGAGTTGGTCATGATGCTGGCACCTGGTCTGGAGTAATTGGAAGGCATGGGCCAGATTAGCTCAATAACAACGGTAGGAGGCTGCTAGATTTTTGTACAGCCCATGGGCTTGTAATTACCAACACGCTGTTCCGGCATCGGCGCATCCACACAACATCATGGATGCATGCCGGGTCCAAGGAAGAACATCTGCTGGACTACGTAGTGACGGACCAGCGGATGCGAGCCCATGTCCTTGACACCAGGACCTACCGTGGAGCTGATCTGCCTACTGACCATCGACTTGTCATCTGTAAGATGCGCCTGCCATTCTTCCACTTCGGTGGTGGGTGTACACCCAGGACCGCATTCAAACCCAGTGGCATGGTCTCAACTAGCCGATGAACGTTTCAAGCGAGAATTTCATCATCAATGGCTGCTGGGGTTGGCATCGTTCCCGACTCCTCCTGATGTCGAGGGGAAATGGGCTGCTTTGGGTACACGGTCCAGACCTCCTCAGAGACCCTGGCTGACAGAGGTGTCCAGGCTGGCTGAGAAAAAGCAACAGGCCCACTCTCATCGGCTACAGCATCCCACGTCAGAGAATGAGGAGGCTTACTGCAGCCTTCGCTCGAAGGTTTGGAGAGCCGTGAGGCGCTGCAAAGATGGGTGGTGGTCGCGGGTTGCTGAGGAGATGGAGTCTGCCTCAATGGCCCGCAATCACAAATCGCTCTTTAATTCCATCAAAAAAGTAACCTGCAGCGCCACACCTATTACCATCATAGGGGCAAGGACGGTGATCCAATCTCCGACCCCCAGGAACAGGTTCGCAGATTTGCTGAGCATTTCTGTGAGGTCCTGGGGGAGGAGAAATCCCTCAGCATGGAAAACATCGTGGGACAAAGTGGGAATGACCGTGCCGAGGCTGCGGTGCCTCAAATATTGGAAGAGGATGTCACCCCCTGTGAGTGGCTGGCTGAGGTGCCATCTATTAAGGAAGTACTGAAGGCGATCCGGAGTATGAGACCAGGAAAGGCACCGGGCAGAGATGATCTCCCAATCGAAATACTGAGGGAGGGTGGCGTTTGTGCACAGACTGCCCGACATGACATAACAACAGTCTGGACCACTAGACGGGTTCCGCAGGATTGGAAGGATGCCCTGGTGGTCCCCCTCTTTAAGAAGGGGGATCGCACAGACTGTAACAACTACAGGGGCATCTCACTCCTCAGTGTGCCGGGAAAGGTCCTGGCAAGGATTATTCAACATCGCCTTGCTAGGCATGCTGAGGAGAGGCTTGCGGAGCCCCAATGCGGTTTCAGGAAAGGGCGGTCCTGCACAGATTCCATATTTTCTGTCCGTCTGCTACAGCAGAGGTGTAGGGAATTCCAACAAGACCTACATCTCTGCTTTATTGACCTGGTCAAGACCTATGATAGCATCAGTAGGCCTGGGCTCTGGGTTGTTCTTTGTGCTTTTGGAGTCCCTGACACTCTGCTCATGATCATCAAGTAGCTTCATGATGGTGAGCGGGTCCGGGTAAAACTACGTGGCCGGGAGTCAGAGCCATTCCCTGTCCTCTGGCTCCCACATTATTTAACATCTATTTTGACTACGTAGTTCGTGAAGCCTTCAATAGCTGTACCGGGGAAATTTCCATCTGGTACAGATATAATGGGAGGCTGATCGATGCCCGGGTGCGGTCAAGGGATGGCTCCCTATTGCTCAACCATGTTATGTATGCAAATGATCTGGTAGTTGACGCTCACTCAGAGGAGGAGTTGGAGGCGCTGCTGCTGAACTGGAGCTTGCCACTAAGAGGTGGGGCCTTACCATCAGCCCCACCAAAACTAAGCACCTGCCTGGGTATTTTGTATCATCGGACAATCCACCCACACAACTCCCAATTGGTGATAGGGCAGTTGTGGAGAGAGTGGAGAGTTTCCCATACCTGGGCAGTGTGCTCATGACCGGCTCCGGTTTAACAGTAGAGGTCTCACTCCAAATCGGTCGAGCGGCAATATCTTTTCATCGGTTGCGTAACGCTGTGTGGAAGCTACCTGGTCTGTCGCTCCACACGAAGCTTCAGGTCTTCTCGGCCACAGTCATTCCCTCCCTTCTCTATGCTTGCGAAACATGAACCTCCCTAATGGAACATCTTCACCGGTTAGAAACATTTAGGCTGGCCTGCCTACGATCCATCCTGGGTTTAACCAGGCTGGATTGTGTGAGCTCACAAATCCTTGAAAGATCTGGACAAAATCCCATCGGTTTAGCTCCTCCGGCAGGCAAGGCTGCGTTGGCTGGATCATGTAGCCCTTATGCCCAGTCATCGCATGCCTAAATAGCTTTTGATCGGCCGGATCGAGGGGGCTAGAGAAGAGATGGAGTGACGTGGTACAGGAGGATGTGGAGCTGAGTGGACTTGCCGATGACTGGTACCAGCGGTGTCAAGATCGGCCTCTGTGGAGGAGGCTCGTGAAGGACGCTACTGGGCAGTTGGAGGCAGTCGCCCTCCAACAACAACGGAGGGAGGAGGAGCGACGCTCACAACAACGAGCGGAGCGCCGGGTGGCTAAAGCACAGCAAGTTGGCACAGTAGGGGGCACAGGTGGTGCATCGGCCAGTCATCTCGGTCACCTCAGTCAGTCGACCCGTGGAACCTGGGTCTGCCACGTGAGTTCCTGCCAGCGGGCGTTCGACACTTCACGTGGCCTCAACGTGCACATGACCTGGCACAAGCGTCGTGGTGATGTCACCACCACTTAGTGGCGAATGGCAGTTGTTGTTGTTGTTGTGTGCGTGTGAGGAGTGGTGGCGTCGCGGTTAGCATGCTGCCGCTACCAACCCGGCAACCCGGGTTTGATTCCTGCTCACAGTCGACACCAGTGACGAATATCTGAACCGGTACTGGGATGCCCTTAGGTCGACTCAGCCTCAAATGAGTACCACATACAGTGTGTAAACATTGCCATTGGAGAGACAAAGGCGGCTGGGCATGGTGCTGGCTACCGACCCCTTCGTGTGCCTTCTCGGCCTACATCGGTGCTACTCACTAACAGCACTTGCACCAACAGCCTGTTAAGGCTATACGGGGGATCTTTGTCTTTGTATGTGTGTGTGTGCGAGTCACCCTGCTCATGAGTCGGTCTCCTCGCAGGTCGTCCAATGACTTCGCCGCCAGCTGATGCCGCACGGCCTCCGCCGGCCAATCGGATCGCTCCGCACGGTTGTGATGACGATTGTCCAGCGAGCGGTAGGGCTGCGACCTGGGAACGGCCACGCAGCAATCCACGGTCACTCTCAACATCCCCCACAGCATTGACATCAACCCACGTGAACACCGGCCCCAGGTGAACACTGCCCCAGGTGAACACTGCCCTAGGTGGACACTGCCCTAGGTGGACAATGCCCCAGGTGGACAATGTCCCAGGTGAACACCGCCCCACGCCTCCATCTCCTACGGCAATGTCACGGAGTCGACTACGTGAGCACACGGCAAGACCACCGCCGGCCGACTCTCTCCCTACCGTGACGCTCTCGGCACGCCCAGTCACCGATTGGCTGCGGTGGACTCGAGTGTCCGTGCCGATGCGCCTTAGCCGTGACCTAGCCCCTCGGGGAGGGCCTCTCGGAGCAGATCCAGCACGGAGCGCATCCAGCACGGAGGCGGCTCTGAGCCCTCGCAGGCTTGCAGCAGCAGCGTCAGACACGGCCCCAAAACGAATTTCACACGGCCCACGGGCGGCATGGGGATCCGGAACAGGCCGCAGACATGCCTCGTTGCAGCATTTCAGCAGCACTAATCGGGTACTAAAGGGAATATTTTCCACCCGGGCACCACGGTGCCGAGATGTTGACTACCTGCCTGGTATGCAGGAGGTCGTGGGTTCGATCCCGACCAGGATGCCTGCTGTATATTTGGGGTTTGCACATCTCTCTCCCCGTGGTCGTGTGGATTTTTCTCCAGGCCCTCCGGTTTTTCCCTCCACTTTGAGTGTATTTGGATGCTATAAATTTCCACGTGATAAGCCACTGCGTTGAGCTGTAATTTGTGGCTGCCAGGTCGCTTCTGAAAAAGAGCCACGTAGCTCAGTGGGCCTTACCTGGTAAAAATAAAAATTGTTTAGTTTTACAATTGTTTATAGTTTCACTGCGTTTCAAATCACAGAATTGACCAGGCCATGCATATAAACGCGCATTTGGCGGAGCAATGTATTTGAAAATGCCATTCTGGCTCTCAGCCAGGGAATAGCTTTACCCAGCCCTGGCTGAGAGGAGCAACCCAAAAACACAAACGCAACTTTACCCAAAACATTCCGAACATCCAGCGAGGCGACACAGTGGCAGGGAGCTTCACTCGCAATCAGAAAGCTTGCGAGTTCAAGTCCACTCAACCCACAATTCCTTGGTGGCCAATAAAATGAGTACCTTTGTGGAAATAAGTCGTTGGCCTCTAGCTCACTAAACTTGTATTTTATCAGGTAAGGCCCACTAAGCAATATAGCTCTTTTTCAAACGCGCCTTGGCCGCAAATGAAAGCTCAACGAAGTGCCTGATCATGTGGAACTTTATAGCATCCAAATACTCTCAAAGTGGAGGTAAAAACCGGAGGGGACGGAGAAAAATCCACACGACCACGGGGAGAGAGATGTGCAAACCTCAAATATACAGCAGCAGGCGTCAGGGTTGGGATCAAACCGACGACCTCCTGTATACCAGGCGAGGTAGTTAACATCTCCTAGCCACCGTGATGATGATGAGAGAGAGAGAGACACGCAAACTCCAAATATACAGCAGCAGGCGTCAGGGCTGGGATCGAACCCACGACCTCCTGTATACAAGGCGAGGTAGTTAACATCTCCTAGCGACCGTAGCTCCTTAGCACGACCGGACCGCCCACCGCTGTGCAAACGTGGAATTTCCAAGCACCGGCGCGTTTCTCACAACCGCCGGCCACCGACGACTTGCATCGGCCCACAGACTTACACCGAGAGCCATACCCTCACAGAGACCTACACGCTGACCGACATAGCCCAAGCTGTTATTAAACTGGGCTTGCAGGTCTTGGTCCGGTCACTAATGTTAGATCGGAATGCAAACAGCTGGATAGCATCAGCAGGGCATGTGTGCCACCCAGTGGCGGTTAAGAGGGTGGTGAAGAGACGTCACGGGTTGGTCCGTGTTGCCGTGTCCTGGGTTTGCTCCGGCGCTAGAACCGAGCGATGGATGAACACGGCCCACAACAATCCACAAAGGGCCTTTCTTCTACCCTCCTCTCGATTCCGTAAAAAAACAAACGCATTTTTCTTTTACCAGGTGAGGCCCACATGGAGCTCTTTATCAGAAGCGACCTGGCCACAAACGATCGCCCAATGAAGTGGCTCATCATCGTGTGGAAATGTATCGCAGCCAAATACTCAAAACACACGTTTCTAAATCTGGAGGGGAAAACCAGAGGGCCCAGAGAAAAATCCACACGACCACGGGGAGAACGTGCAAAGTCGAAATATGCAGGTGTCAGGGTTGGGATCAAACCCACAACCTCCTGCATAGCAGGCGAGGGAAATAATATCTCCCCACGGTGGCGCTCTTCACAACCTGCCCACATGCTTCACTACCGCCCACATGTTTTCTGTGTTGCGTCAATCGTGCCCCTACACACGACACGCTGTCTCTCTCTCTCTCGATCACTCCCTCTCTCCCCGCGCACGAACGTCACGTACATGCAGACACACCAGCGGAGGTGACAGCCCAGTAGCCGAGTGTCCGGAAAACCAGGAGCGGAATCCTCGGGGTCAGAGCCGGAATCCTCCAGAAAATAAGGGCTAGAGAGACAAAGCAGGAGGGACGGGAGAGAGAGAGAGAGAAAGGGGGGGAGGAGCCAGACGATAGGAAGCAGAAAAAGGGCCCAGAAGGACCGGAACATTTAAGAGGCGGCGTTTGGAAATGCGTGCGTTTACATTTGCGCGAGTGCTGAGCGAAGGGATTCCAGTTTTTTTTAGGACATCAGGACAGAGGAAGGATAGCAACAGATTTTAATGTGGCGGAAGCGATGTTTATAACCTTCAACGTGAACACACCTGACTCACAAAAGTAAAAGCGCTCACTCACGCGCCATATTCTTCATTACGAATACGGGAGCGTTGGGGATGCACGCTTTACGGAAAGCCAAGTAATGCGTTCCAGAAACGAGCTCCGGTAAAAAAACCCCACAACATTACGCAAGTCGCCCCTTGCAATCACACCGCCACTTAATTCGATGTATGCCAGCTCTAGCAACACCGCTGTGTAATTAAGCAGCACGTGCCGACCCGTTTGCTTTTCAGGACGGCGCTTCAAACGCGCTGGACGCGCCGACATCCCTGGCGAGCGGGGCCCAGGTGGTCACGGTTCACCACAGCCGCCACCGCCACGGGGCCACACGCAGCTGCTGCTGCCGAGATCAATTCAACACGACGAGCCGTGGATGCTCCACTTCGGAAAGTCGTCGCAGAAAAGACGACGGACATCACATCGCCCCCTCCGTGGTCTTGTCAGATTTCTTTGAAAGCCAAACAAGACGAGCCTGGACTTTCCTCGGTGGTGGCTGCCAACCGCTATGCATTATAGGTGCCATAGGCTGTGAAGTGGACACAGGGCGGGCAGCAAGCGGGCTCTGCGGTGCAACCCACTGCGGCAGTACAGCAAGTGGACTGGTCTCCATCTGTACGCGGACGTGGAGCGTTTTTGCCCCAGGGCGCTCCGTTTCCTCCTAACAATTAACAATCGCTCGTCGGCGGGATCCCCCATGCCGACATAGGACGGCAGAGAGCTTGGGGCTCCATCGTTTGGCAGCGCCGCTTCACGGCCGCCCCCCTTCCTGCCTCTCGTCTGCGCGGCTTCTTTCCCCATCCCCACCGCACCCCCCCCCCCCCCCGGCGCCATCCGAGCTCGGGGGGAACCGTCGCGCGGCGCGGCACACGGAGTCGCGGACGCGTGCGTACATGTCCGGGCTGGGCAGCGACGTGCGCTTCCAGTCAGCGACGTCCCCGTTGGAGCCCAGCGGGGCCGCCCCGGCGGCGGCGGCGGCGGCCCCGCTGGGCGAGGGGTCGTGGTCCGGCGAGGCCCACGGCTCTCCCAGGCGGCTGAACGTCGTGGGGCCCTCTTGCGGGGAGAAGTCGTCCACAGAGGATCCCTCCTGCGGGCCCCCCACCCCCAGAGGCAGCAGGGTGAACGACCAACCAGGGGGAGTGCGGGGGGGGGGGGGGCGTGGTAGCGGATGGGCCTTCAGGCCAGCGGTGTCGCTGCATGTGGTTGTCTACGTGTTGTTGTTTGTGAGTAGTTGTTGTGCATGTGGTTGTCTAGGTGTTGTTGTTTGTGAGTAGTTGTTGTGCATGTGGTTGTCTAGGTGTTGTTGTTTGTGAGTACAGGCAGTCCTCTACTTATGATGGAGATGCGTTACGACGACCCCATCGTAAGTCGAAAATATCGAAAGTCGTAGATGGCCTATAGCCTACCCAGGAGTCTTACAGAATGGTGATAATTTAGCAAAACAGAGCAATTTATAGTAGCGTAGTGTATAAACTATATACTGTATGTATTTATTAATTACAATACTGTATTGCACAGTAAAGTGTAAAGTAAACAAAACAAGGTAAATTCTTAGCCTATCTATATGAACTGCAATTTAATAGAAAGTTTTTTCAGGAAACAATCCTATCTGCTAAAAAAACTTTTAGCATGCATTGAACGTATCGTATCGTGGTAACCTTAAAATGAAATCGCTAAAGCTACGTATAATACATGCATTGAACGTATCGTAACGTATCATATTGTGCTGTACTCACCAAGATTCTGTCCGTCGTCTGCATACTTGAACCATGTTAGGTTGTTGATGGCAATTTTGTCGTATCGCTATCGCCATCGTAAGATCGAAATATCGTAAGTCGGACCATCGAAACTCGGGGACTACCTGTATTTGTTGTGCGTGCGTGTGTAGTTGTGCGTGTGTAGTTGTTGGTATGCGTGTGTAGTTGTGCGTGTGTAGTTGTGCGTGTGTAGTTGTGCGTGTGTAGTTGTGCGTGTGTAGTTGTGCGTGTGTAGTTGTGCGTGTGTAGTTGTGCGTGTGTAGTTGTTGTGCGTGTGTAGTTGTGCGTGTGTAGTTGTTGTGCGTGTGTAATTCTTGTTGTGCGTGTGTAATTCTTGTTGTGCATGTGTAATTCTTGTTGTGGGTGTGTAGTTGTGCGTGTGTAGTTGTGCGTGTGTAGCTGTGCGTGTGTAGCTGTGCGTGTGTAGTTGTGCGTGTGTAGTTGTGCGTGTGTAGCTGTGCGTGTGTAGCTGTGCGTGTGTAGTTTGCGTGTGTAGTTGTGCGTGTGTAATTCTTGTTGTGCGTGTGTAATTCTTGTTGTGGGTGTGTAGTTGTGCGTGTGTAGTTGTGCGTGTGTAGCTGTGCGTGTGTAGTTGTGCGTGTGTAGCTGTGCGTGTGTAGCTGTGCGTGTGTAGCTGTGCGTGTGTAGTTTGCGTGTGTAGTTGTTGTGCGTGTGTAATTCTTGTTGTGCGTGTGTAATTCTTGTTGTGCGTGTGTAATTCTTGTTGTGGGTGTGTAGTTGTGCGTGTGTAGTTGTGCGTGTGTAGTTGTGCGTGTGTAGTTTGCGTGAGTAGTTGTGCGTGTGTAGTTGTGCGTGTGTAGTTGTGCGTGTGTAGTTGTGCGTGTGTAATTCTTGTTGTGCGTGTGTAATTCTTGTTGTGCGTGTGTAGTTGTGCGTGTGTAGTTGTGCGTGTGTAGTTGTGCGTGTGTAGTTTGCGTGAGTAGTTGTGCGTGTGTAGTTGTGCGTGTGTAGTTGTGCGTGTGTAATTCTTGTTGTGCGTGTGTAATTCTTGTTGTGCGTGTGTAATTCTTGTTGTGTGTGTGTAGTTGTGCGTGTGTAGTTGTGCGTGAGTAGTTGTGCGTGTGTAATTCTTGTTGTGCGTGTGTAGTTGTGCGTGTGTAATTCTTGTTGTGCGTGTGTAATTCTTGTTGTGTGTGTGTAATTCTTGTTGTGCGTGTGTAGTTGTGCGTGTGTAGTTGTGCGTGTGTAGTTGTGCGTGTGTAGTTGTTGTGCGTGTGTAGTTGTGCGTGTGTAGTTGTGCGTGTGTAGTTGTTGTGCGTTTGTAGTTGTGCGTGTGTAGTCGTGCGTGTGTAGTTGTGCGTGTGTAATTCTTGTTGTGCGTGTGTAGTTGAGCGTGTGTAGTTGTTGTGCGTGTCAGGGTCGCACCTTCTGCTTGAGGCGGCTCTTCACCTCCTGGATGCCCATGCGTGCCTGGTCTTTCGCGAGTTTCGCTTGCTCCCTCGCCTGCTCACATAAACGCACGCACGCATGCGTACTCACGCGTCGGCAACGATCCTCCCCCGCCCCGTGAAATCTTTAACAGAGTCAAGGCCTATCGAACGTACACAGAGGCAGGCCGTGCGCTTGCCGAGTCCTCGCAGGAAATCAGCAGCGACTACGGTGTACGGGGCAAGCGGTGCCGCGGAGACGGGGGGGGGGGGGGGTGCTCGCGAATGGTTGTCTGCGTGCGTCTGCGTTGCGTCTGAGTGCGTCTGAGTGCGTCTGAGTGCGTCTGAGTGCGTCTGAGTCCATCTGCGTGCGTCTGCGTGCGTCTGCGTTGCGTCTGTGTGCGTCTGCGTTGCGTCTGAGTGCGTCTGAGTGCGTCTGCGTGCGTCTGCGTTGCGTCTGAGTGCGTCTGAGTGCGTCTGCGTGCGTCTGCGTGCGTCTGCGTGCGTCTGCGTTGCGTCTGTGTGCGTCTGCGTTGCGTCTGAGTGCGTCTGAGTGCGTCTGAGTGCGTCTGCGTGCGTCTGCGTGCGTCTGCGTGCGTCTGCGTGCGTCTGCGTTGCGTCTGTGTGCGTCTGCGTTGCGTCTGAGTGCGTCTGCGTGCGTCTGCGTGCGTCTGCGTGCGTCTGCGTGCGTCTGCGTTGCGTCCGCTCACAAACTTGTACACGGACTTCACGGCGGGATTGGCCTTGGACTTCACCGTCTGGAAGATGGCCCCGCCTCCTTTCTGCAGCAGACAATCGGGGCGCGGGTCAGGCACGTGATTTATTTACTCGTCCGTCGAGTTTGCGAGCCAGGCACGGCTGGGCCGCGATTGGGCAATGGGGCACGGCACCACCGCTGCTCACCCAGGCCCATGTCTGCCTTGTCTCGCCAATCTTAGACCAATGCACACGTTGTCAAAGCACGTTTGCTAGTTTATTTTTAGCACAAGCACGTGTTGTTAATGCAGCCTTGATGCCTTACAAGTCGGTGATCTTACTTGGTGTTTGAACATCTTAACACACGTGTGTTATCTCCGAAGAGGGTAAAAGCCTATTCGTTTTTTCTTCAACATTTTGGTACCGGAAAAAAATGGTGCCATAGATGTAACTGCTAAAGCCGAGCTACTAATGCAGTGAAATTTGCACCGCCTCTTTGTTGTTCGCCTTTTCTGTTCTCTGGCCTAATACTGGTGAGACAAGGCCATACAACAGAAGGCTACTCCTTTGGATCTTTCATCAGATGACGGACGCTTGTGTTGCACCCGAAACGTCGTGATTTATTTTATTTCTACCTACGTGACTTTACCGAAAGAACCAAAGAGTATGGATTCCTGCAGTCGCGAAAGCTTCAAATCAAGGCTGTCTCTGGTGTAGGCCAATCAATTTTAAAGACAATGCAAATATTTATGAGAACATGTTTTACCACAAACATGCGTGTTTAATGCAGACTTGATGTCTTGCAATAGGTGTCTATTTAGTGTTGGAATAACTTAACACCTGTTGTGTATTGCCAGAAAGGGTGAAGCCTATTCTTCTTTTCATCAACACATAATTCGCAATTGAAACAACATTATTCGAAACTTAAAATCTCAACAATCATCGCCGAACTGTCTGGGAAACTATTACGTTGTTGAACAGGCTCCCGTTGAAAGCACCGGCAGAACCAACTAATCTGAGAGGAAAATGTTTATCAATTTAAGCGCCGCACTTGAGTGTCCTCTATCGGGGTGCAGCACAAAAGGTAATAATCTCCCCTCCGATGACGTAAAGTTGGGTTGACTAAAACCTTTTGTTTAAACATGTTGCACTCTTTCTGCCGAGGAAACGTCATCATACAAAGAGCTCCCCAGTAAAGTGCGATGTGAAGCAAGGTACCCAAACGTCTAAAGTAAAATCGAGGTGAAACTAAAAGAAAGCAACATGAAGAATAATTCGTACAAAGGCCGAGAGCAAAAGAGCTCAGACGCACGTCGATATGAGGAACCCAGCCCAACATCTGTCACATCACCGGCACTAAGGCATCTTTTCCACTGCACAACCGAGCCGTGCCGGCGCCATGCCAATCCAGCCCAGCACGGCTCTGGTTCTCCTGAGCCCACGTCGCCCAGAACAGGCGAGTTGAGGTGCGTGTAGGTGACACGGTGATGCCGTGTTGGGAGTATGCACCGACTGACACCAGTCCCAAATCAGTCACTCAGTGCACCTCCGATTAGCACGGTTGGCTACGAACGTTTGCGAAAGAAGTTCAACACTCATCCGCACATCACGTGCAATGCATTCGTCATTAACCCCACCCCTGGCCCTGCTTGGCCCCGAGCCAGGTGGAGACGTCTTGTGAGGCCAGCGTTTCGCTGTTTAGTTCTCGATCTGCACGGCAAACAGTCAGTGGAAAAACACCCTCATTGCGTAAGGACCCCTCCTGCCGTGCTTAATCATTCGCCGAAATACGCTCAGAAAAACCCAGGTGCGTGACGTCATTTATGGACGGCCCCTACCGCAACCAAGTGGACATTTATAGCAACCAAAAACTCTAAAACGCGTGATGTCGATTCTAAATGTGCAGGGAAAAACAAGAGGACCCGGAGAGAAATCCACGCGACGACAGGGAGAGAGACGCAGATGACAAATATACAGCAGGCGTCACGACCTCCTGCATACCAGGCGAGGAAGTTAACATCTCGCCACCCCAGCGCCCACACACCACGGATATTCCTACGTAAAATATTCGGGCGATAGGCTAAACGGGATCATCCGTTTAACAATTTTAATAGAAACTTAAACTATAACGAACGAGATGGGAAAGACTGCACGTACCCCGCTGACGTTACGTCGTTTCTAAATGTGGAGGGAAAAACCGGAGGACCCGGAGAAAAATCCACACGACCATGGACAGAGAGACAACGCAAACTCCAAATATACAGCAGCAGGCGTCAAGAGTTGGGGTCAAACCCACAACCTCCTGCATACCAGGCGAGGTAGTTAACATCTCCTCGCCACCACGGTATCACTGATGATAAACTGCCTGAGATGCCCATACAACACGAGAGGACAAGATGTTTACAATTCACAGGCAGCAGTGAGGAACGGCCTCTCTTTAATCGTTAATCCAATCGATAACCACGCGTCAGTCCCACACGACCGCTGGCAGCCACGATGCACTCAGCACGAACGTTCTAGTGAGATGAACCAAAGCGCTCACCTTCACCGTTGTGAGCCACTGATTGTAGGACTTCGTTGCTCCTGTAAAACAGAATCAAGTGAACACACGTGTGACATCGCGTGTATACGCACGCACGCGCGCAGGAACGTGTGCACGCGACCCAAGTGACTTGTATTTCGATTTAAAGCTTTCGTGACTGCAGGGATTCATCTTCTTGGTTCTTTCGGTAAAGTCACGTAGAAGGGAAATAATAAAAATAAAAAAGAATAAAATAATTCTCACGACGTTTCGGCCACAACGCAAGCAGCCGTCCTCAGGTGAAGAACAGGTCTGTCGAGAAGACAGAGTCTGAATGACACACCCCAGGCTGTTCTTCACCTGAGGACGGCTGCTTGCATTGTGGCCGAAACGTCGTGATAATTATTTTATTATGTTTTATTTGTATTATTTTATTATTTCCCTTCTACGTGACTTTACCGAAAGAACCAAGACAAGTGACTTCGTGTTTGTGGTGACCGGCGGTTGTGGTGGTTGTGGGTGCGTGCGTGTTCCTGACCTCCTTCGGTCTCGCTGCGGTTGATCTCCTCCTCAAACACGTCGTTAAACCCCGAGCCCGCATTCAACCGCTCCAGACGCTCCTCTATGAACTGCGCTCCCCGCACAGCGTCGCACGGCATCACACACAGCCTTACACAGCATCACACTGCAACATAGCCCGCCGCACACACAACAAGCACATTGTGTGTTGCGTGCGTGCATCACCTGTTTGAATGTCGTGATGTAATTGGTGCCGAGTGTTAAAGAGAAATTGCGTGTATATCTCTGTGTATGTGTCCGTACGCTAGTTCATGTATCTGTGTGTGTATGTGCATGAATGTATATTGCTGCGTTATTTCATGAATATATTTGTACTCATGCTTGTATTCGTGTGTGTGGCGGAGCTGTATGCACCTCCGATGAGCACGGTTGGCTGCGAAGTTCAACATACGTAGGAAATGCAGTGGCTAGCGTGCTGCGCTATGAACCCGGCGACCTGGTTTCGATTCCCGCTCACGGTCGACACCAGTGACTTTTATCTGAACCGGTCCTGGGCCTCCCCTAGGTCGACTCCGCCTCAAACGAGTACCTGGTGCGGTGTGTAGTAAACATCGCCACTGGGGATACAAAGGCGGCCGGGCGTGGTGCTGGCCACCCACCCCCTTCTTGTAACGTTCCGGCCTTCATAGGTTCGCTTGCAGCACTTTCCCCACCTGTCTGTAATGGCTCTACGAGGATCGTTGTCTTGTTAGTGTGTGGTCACACTCCACTTCAACTACATTATGAAATAACCACGGAGAAAGCAGCAAACGCAGTTTGTGCCGGAGGCCCTGGGGGTACAGGGTGCTCTGACGCCTCCTGGCCAAACACCATTTGGAGGAGCCATAAACAGCATTAAAATAAAACCCACTGAGGTTGGCCCGGTGTAATGTTCGAACCGCTCACTGCAGAGGAGCGACTGTCAGGAGATCGACAGATACCTCCTGGACCTCCGTGGAATCCTCGAGTTTCCGGTGGACTGGTTCGAGCTCCAGTCACCATAAGGGGACGACAGTACTCCACTCGGGGCAGGGAATTACCAAGAAACAGGGAGTGTGCTTCACCTGTTTGAAGATCTGCATGTGTGTGCGTGTCGTGTGTGTGTGCTTCACCTGTTTGAAGATCTGCATGTGTGTGCGTGTCGTGTGTGTGTGGGTCACCTGTTTGAAGATCTGTATGTGTGTGCGTATCGAGTGTGTGTGTGTGGGTCACCTGTTGAAGATCTGCATGTGTGTGCGTATCGAGTGTGTGTGTGTGTGCGTGCGTCACCTGTTTGAAGATCTGCATGTGTGTGCATATCGAGTGTGTGCGTGTCGTGTGTGTGTGTGTGGGTCACCTGTTTGAAGATCTGTATGTGTGTGCGTATCGAGTGTGTGTGTGTGGGTCACCTGTTTGAAGATGTGTATGTGTGTGCATGTCGTGTGTGTTTGTGTGTGTGTGCGTCACCTGTTTGAAGATCTGCATGTGTGTGCGTGTCGTGTGCGTATCGAGTGTGTGTGTGCATCACCTGTTTGAAGATCTGCATTTGCGTGGCGTTGGTGAGGAACGTCCGCATGCTCGCCGAGCGGTGGCACACGAACGCGTCCTCGCTGAAGGTGATCGGCTCCCCCTGCAGGTGGACACAACAAAGACAAAGGTTCCCCGTGTAGACTCTTCATGGACCGTTGCATCAAGGGCCATTTTGCGAACAACTATTTTCAGTAAAGTCACGTAGAAGGAAAATAATAAAATAATAAAAATAAAACATAATAAAATCATTCTCACGACGTTTCGGCCACAACGCAAGCAGCCGTCCTCAGGTGAAGAACAGGTCTGTCGGAAAGACAGCGTCTGAATGTGTGTGTGGGTCACCTGTTGAAGATCTGCATGTGTGTGCGTGTGTTCAGACGCTGTCTTTCCGACAGACCTGTTCTTCACCTGAGGACGGCTGCTTGCGTTGTGGCCGAAACGTCGCGAGAATTATTTTATAATGTTTTATTTTTATTATTTTATTATTTCCCTTCTACATGACTTTACCGAAAGAACCAAGAAGATGAATCCCTGCAGTCACGAAAGCTTTAAATCGAAATTTAACTATTTTCAGGCCGACAAGCGGAGACACGCAGAGACACGCGGAGACACGCAGGGACACGCAGGGACACTTGGAGATGCGGAGACCCGGACACACGCAAAGGCACGCGAAGACGCGGCGCACGCACGGGCTGGAAGCGGAGCGCCTCGCGGTAGCTCCCGTACAGCGCCGCCTGCGACTTGAGGAAGGCGCGTGCCACACCGTCTCCCACGCTCGCCGGGCGCTTCAAGCGGGAGCGCAGCGCCGCCACCTGCATCCGCACACGAGCGGCGACAAACACCAAATGCTGTTTTTCCACTGCATAAGCCGAGCCGTGCTGCTGTGTGTATAAGGTCCCACGGTTGGCGAGATGTCGTGGGTTCGATCCCGGCCCTGACGCCTACATATTTGAAGTTTGCGGTGTCTCGCTCCCAGTGGTTGCGTGGATTCTCATGGTTTTTCCCTCCACATTTAGAATCAACAACACGCGTTTAGAGTATTTGGCTGTGATAAATGTCCACATGATAAGCCACTTTCGTTGAGCTCTCATTTGTGATAGCCAGGTCGCATCTGAAAAAAAACTTCATAGCTCAGTGGGTAAAATGAAAATAATTTAGTTTTTTAGTTTTATGTATGTTGAACTTCTTTCGCACCATACGTAGCAGCCAACCGTGCTAATCAGAGGTACGGGGGGGGGAGGGAAGGACGTCGCAAGCGACAAACGTTTCAAAGCGCGTTTAGATAATTCGGCGCCTGAGTGCGCATCTCTCTAAGACCAGACAAGTTTGTTCTAGGAAGCCGTCTTCCTCCGATTCCAGAGCGTATGTATGATTAGAATAATACATTTTTAGTGCCATCTATATGCAAAACTGCATCTCACAACGCTGTACAACGCAACAGCAAAAACAAAAAGACGTACAGCATACCAAAACCAAGGTCAACTCGGTTAAAGGCCGTCGTAAACTAAACGGTTTTTAAATGGGACTTAAATAGTGAAAAGGAACCTAAGTTGACAAAGTGCGCTCCACACCATGGGACATGCAGATCTCATCTTGTCTTATGTAGATTTATATAGCGCCTTAGTCAAAGGCACTTTACAATAGTTATACAATTGTATATTAGATGACAGTGGTTAAAATAAAGAGTGTGATTATTGAAAGTGTTGCTGTAGTTATGGTGACAGTAAGGAGGACAGCTGGGTGTGGTTAAGGAGGGGTTGGGCTAGCGAAACGCCCACCCCAATAATCTTGCGTTCCATTGACCGCTGAATGAGCAGCTCCAGACTGGACAAGATGATTGAGAAAGTATGACGAGCACATCCGTCAGCGTCTCCGTGGCATTGTGTGCACGTTTCATTGGCGAGGGACCTCACTCGTTTGAAGGAGTAAGAGCGGCCGTCTGGAACGCTCTCCCTTCAGATATTAGGAAGTCACTGGAGCTACGCACTTTTAAATCATCTAGGTTGAAAACTAATTTCTTTAAAATAGCTTTTTGTGTTTAGTTTGTTGTCCTTCCCCTGCACCTATGATTAGCACGGTTGGCTACGTACGGTGCGAAAGACGTTCAACGTGCATACATTGATGAGCTTATCAACACACGTCATGCATTACCTACGTATAAGTCTCTGCTAACTGGACTCGGTCGATCAACTCGATTTACTTAGCATTTGGTGACTGTGTGAGCGTGCGCACATGGTGCGTGCGTGGTGCGTGCGTGGTGCGTGTGTGGTGCGTGCGTGGTGAGTGCGTGGTGCGTGCGTGGTGAGTGTGTGCGTGGTGAGTGCGTGGTGCGTGCGTGCGTGGTGTATGTGTGGTGCGTGCGAGTGTGCGTGCGTGGTGCGTGCGTGGTGCGTGCGTGGTGCGTGCGTGGTGCGTGCGTGGTGCGTGGTGCTTGCGTGGTGCGTGCGTGGTGCGTGCGTGCGTGGTGCGTGCGTGCGTGGTGCGTGCGTGGTGCGTGGTGTGTGCGTGGTGCATGCGTGCGTGGTGTGTGCGTGGTGCGTGTGTGCGTGGTGCGTGCGTGGTGCGTGCGTGCGTGGTGTGTGCGTGGTGCATGCGTGCGTGGTGTGTGCGTGGTGCGTGTGTGCGTGGTGCGTGCGTGGTGCGTGTGTGCGTGGTGTGTGCGTGGTGCGTGCGTGCGTGTTGGACCCACCACATCGCTGGGCAGGCCCTGCAAGTCGTTGAGCGGCGTCTCAATGGTGTTCGTGTCGATGGTGAACACGATGGCATCGTCCAGCGGCATCGTCCGCACACGCTACGCAACATCCGCGCGCAACAAAGACAACATAGCGATAAGGAAAAGATCCCCCCCGCACACCCTTTCAGCATGCGTGGTTAACCGTTGTTAGCGAGCACCGATGAAGGCTTGCACTGCGCACGTGGGCGTGGTTTGGCTCGCAACATGCCCTTCTGCCTTTGTCTCCCCAGTGCTGATATTACACACCGCACTGGGTACTAGTTTCAGGCTGAGTCGACCTAGAGGAGGCCCAGGACTAGTTCAGATATTCTCCACTGGTATTGGCTTTAAGCGTGACTCAAACACGGGTCACCGGGTTCATGGCGCAGTGAGGTGACGAATTGGGGACAGACAAATCGCAGCGCACCTGCGTCTGTTGCCGACACTCCCAGCACAAGCAATCCTGGGTGCAGAGTTTCACTTTCCTTCTACACCTCCTCGCCCCGTCTGTCTCCTGCTGCCACCGCGGGGAGCATTAGCGGTTGTTTATCGCCGTGCTTCTAGCGCGATCAGCTGTGTGCCACGTGTGCAAAATAAGTCAAGCTCGGTGTCGTTCGTTACCCCCGATTAAAAGCCACAGTAAGTTGTAAATAAAGCTCAGCTGGACAAGAGAGGCGCTTTCGTTCTCAAACAGTCTCGAGTGCGGCGTGAGATCGGTGGCATCGCCGACCGTTGCTCCATTGCATGCATGCGCTTTGAACTTACGTACGTAACCAACCGTGCAAATCGGAGGTGCTAATCGCTCAACAACAAGCAGCATGGTTAAGCGAATGCTTGTACACACGATCACGAATCGATATTGAAAAGAATACTTCACGTTCTAGATTTGAAGTTTTCGTGACTGCAAGGATCCATACTTTTATTATTTTTCGGTAAAGTCACGTGGGTGAAAAATTATAAAATAAAATAAATACAAATTTAGTTGTTTTCATTTTTAAATATTTTATTTTATCATTTTTTACCGACGTGACTTTACCGAAAAACCAAAAAGTATGAATACTTCACGTGCCCAAGGAGCACACATTGAATAAGCAATCCTTCTTTCTATGAAGGTTTAGCTATTGCACAGGAGAATACAAGCGCGCCGTACACGAACAAAGACCCCCCCCCCCCATATAGCTTTCACAGACTGTTTGGGGCAACTGCTGTTAGCGAGCACCTATGAAGACCGGCACGAGACACGAAGAGGTGGTATGGGCAGTACGACGCCCGGTGACCTTTGTCTGCCGAGTGCTGATGTTTACACACCACACCAGGTACACATTTAAGGCCGAGTCGACCAAGGGGAGGTCCAAATCCGGTTCAGATATTCATCACTAATGTTGGCTGCGAGCGTAAATCGAACGTGGGTCACTGGGTACGCAGCAGTGTGCTAACTACTACACTACTGCTCCCCACATCCACAAACACAACAACAACTGCCATTCGCCACCAAGTGGCGATGACATCACCACGGCGCTTGTGCCAGGCTAGGTGCACTTTAAGGCCAGGTAAAGTGTCGAACGCCCGCTGGCAGGTTGGTACGGGACAGACTCAGGTGCCATGGGTTGACTAACTGACTGACTGACAACAACAACCGCCATTCGCCACGAAGTGGCGGTGACGTCACCACGACGCACACACACACAGACCGTGGGTAGACGTTGATGTAAAGTATACATACGTCCATGAGCGAGGAATGGACTCCGATGAGAAAGGGCATCGGAGCACTGCACACAGGGAAACGACAACAACGCTCCGCGTGACTCGCCCACTCTTGAGGCGACATGACACACACTCCTAGCCACGACTCGGCCTTGCCTCTGAGCTGAGCCACGGCTGAGCCACCAATGCGTCTTTGATGGCAACGGAGAGGCTCGAGCCTGAGCCGGGGCGTGACCAGGAGCACGGCGCTGGGACGCAAGCACACCCAGCCCCCCCCCTGCACGTGAGCACCACTCAACCCACTGCCATTTCAAGAAGAAACTGACGCTATGCACTTTCAAATCGAGTGGATTGAAAGCTCATCTCTTTAGAACGGAGTGTTTAGGTTTGTTGTCCTTCCCCCGCACGCACCACCAATCAGCGCGGTTGGCTACGTACGGTGCGAAAGAAGTTCAACATACACACAATCGGCATTTAACAGCTGCCCTAGGTTCGCACATTCTGCAGTTTGCCAGGTGTAACCCTCCAATGGACATCGGTGATTGTTGAGTGAACCCGTGCGACCTTTGTTGAGCCCATATTTATCCCGGGTCCATCATTGCAGCCTCCTTCATCCAGCCCGTGCCATATTTTCCGTAGTTCATTCCCCATTGACGCTCCAGCGATGAAGCTTTCGCCAAAGTCGAGGCGCGCTTTTGCCAAGGGTCATGTGGAGCGACACTCAAAAGATGTTTGACACGAGAGGCTGCCCCCCATGGCTCAAGTTGTAACTTTCCGACGGCTCCGTCGCCCTTGCCCGTCGCTCGACTCGCTACGTCGCCAGCGCGCGGCGGTGATAGCGCCGTGCTTTTTGGCCTCCTGCGGCAAAGGATGGCAGCTACGAACATCGGGAGAGTGGTGACGGTGGTGGTGACGGCGGCGGTGCTTGCCTGCAGTACTCGAGCAGGTGCGGAGGCAGTAGGGGGATGTACACGTGCTGCCAGCTCATGGGGTAGAGCAGCAACGCCAGCGCGTGGACGCATGACGACAGCTGCACGCCTCGCACACAGACACACAAAGGTCCACCCCCCCTCCGTGTAGCCTACACAGACTGTTGGGGCAAGTGCTGTTGGTGAGCTTATATTTTTTTAGTTTTATTATTGATCAAGAGCCACGATGAAGTACGAGCGATCGGGGATAGGAGGTACAGTTATTCCGCGGACGACAAGCCCAAGGTCGGGTGGACGCGAGGTCGGCGGAGGGAAAGGCAGATTGAGCTCAATGGTTCCCTACTCACATGGTGGGTAACGTTGAGGAACGTTGTCGCTTCTTGCCGTATGGCTGCCGATGTTAGATGCAGGGCAACAACTACAATGTCACGTTCAGGTGGTGGTCAAGCCAGCAGACAACGGCGTCAGGAGCAGCGGAGTGCATCATCGCTGCGATGTCTCCTTCGTATTTGTGCATCGGGGAATTGCGTCGTTATATAAGTCGCACGGTCTGATCTGGATGACCACAGTCGCGCACTACTGGAGAGTTTTAAAGTTTACATTTGTGCGTCAGGCATCCGCATCTGCTGCCATGGTGCAGATACGTGGCAATTTTAAAGGAGGGTAAGGGCAGGAAAGAGAAGGGGGGCAGGGGGTGGGGGGGTGGTGAGAATCTGATCAAGGCGGGCACTGCCCACGAGGGGTTGGTGGTGGCCTTCACCGCGTCTGTCTCCACAGTCCTGATGCTTAAACGGTGCACCAGGCCGGGCCGACCTACAGGAGGCCCAGAACTGCTTCAGGCATTTTGCCACCGATGTCGGCCGTGGCCAAGAACCCAGGTCGCCGTTAGACTCCCTAACGGCCCAACTCCTGAGAGCGGTGGTGATCAACTTTTATGGACCACCTGAGCAATATTAAATCTCAACATTTTGTCGCGGATTACCACGCAGCTTTGTGACAATGTGCTCATTCTTTGTGTCATGGGCATTACAATAGAGTTTGAGCAACAGGGAAGCGTTTCACCCACATAAGGTCTCATCACCGTGCCACACCTCAACTACAAAATAATATAAATGCCGAAAGTATCAACAAGAGTACGGCTTAGCACATGAGCCCTAATTACAGAGCAATGTGCTGTGTGGCCATGCTGTGGACTTACCTGTGAGGTTTCGAATCATGTACTTTATATGTACACCTTTATTTTCGTTTTTTTCGGTAAAGTCACGTAGGTAAAAAATGTAATAAAAAAAATTAAAATGAAAACAACTAAATTAAATCACGACGTTTCGGTCGCAACACAAGCGTCCGTCATCAGGTGAGAAAAAATTATCTGCTGTTGTGGCTTTATATAGGCACAGGAGGGGGGGGGGGGGAATGGGGGGGGGGTTGTAGTTTTGTAAAGTTGTGGCTGCAGGAGTTCAGGGGGGGGGGAGGGTTTGTGGTGTGCAGGGACGGGTGGGGGCTGGAGAAATTAGCATGTGATTTAATTTAGTTTTTTAAATTTATTTTTTTACAAAATTTCCCCGACGTGACTTTACCGAAAAAACCAAAAAGTGTGGATCCTTGCAGTCACGAAAACTTCACATCCAGAATGTTCAGCTTTCTCGCGAAGCAGCGTTAACGTAAACATCCCCCGACGTGAGCAGTGGCGCACAGGCACGAGCCACAAGCAACGCTGACACCGTCGTCATTAACGTGAGGACAAAATCTCGAGCTAATAAGCCAGGCGAACGCTTCGGGCGATGGGCCTATTTCAGAGTTTCAGGCCATTTCCAGTAGCATACGCCTAGCCCAGGGGTCGGCAAACTGCTGCTTCGAGACGTGTCTCTTGAAAGATTGCGTTGTTTAAACAAATTCGAAAACAAATGGCTCTTCTTGTGATTTCGGTTCCCGACCCCTGGCCTAGCCCATACCGTATTCCTCCATCACTCGCTCATGCCACTGCTGGCGGACAACAGGCTTCCCCTACGGCAAACTCCGAGAGGGTATTGTGGTCGACTCTTCCGCACTGCCCAGAAGCGTCGGAAGACGTTGAACTTCTTTTGCGCCGTACGTCGCCAGCCGTGCTAATCAGAGGCACGGAGGAAAGGACTACCAACTAAGCACGAAGATCAATGAGTGGGCCGTACCCACGCTTCACCCCACCACACACAGCCTGCCTATCGACTGCTGCGGTGGGTGAACCCCATTTATGGCGCTGGGTGAATGGAGGTGGTGGCGGGAGGAGCGGGGGGAGGACGTGAGACACCGTTGTTTCAACTGCCACGCCGTGGGATGGAGTCGCAGCGGCGGCCTCTGGACTTCGCTTCCGAAGCGCTGGCCACTACACCGCTGCGGCAGGGGCCTTGTTCCGCTCCGTACGTATGTTGAACTCCTTTCGCAACGTACGTAGCCAACTGTGCAAATCGGAGGTGCTCCAGGGCAGCGGTAAGACTGCGCCAGTCGACACGCGCGAGTGTCGCGCGTGCCGCGGGGCGGCAGTGCGCGTTACCGTGCTGATCTTGGAGGAGGTGACGATGATCCGCCGCTCGTTGAGGAGGCTGGCGTACAACTGCAGCGTGTTGGGCACGTCCACGGCCACCGTGAACTCCGTCAGGTTGCGCTGCCGGGCGATGCCGCACACGGACACCGCACAAAGACACATTCTGCTCAGTCCGACACCTCGGGGGGTAGGTGCACACATTCATAAGCATGAGCGCCAATTAATAGCGCCCGTCAGCTGTGCCTGGGGCACGGGCACGGAGCTGCACGCGCATTGCGGCAAGCCGGATGCCCCAAGGGTGTCAGGTGACCACCACGATTACATTTGTAGTGGATTCAACCGAGTAGCAGATGCACTCTTTGGAGGAAACACATTTATTGATACCAACTCAAAGGACAACTGCCCCTTTATCAGATAACAACCTGTGGTGGTGGACCACCAGGCTAACTACACTAGTTACAACATAACTAGCTACGCAACCACCAGGCTAACGACACTAATGACACTGGGAGTAGCTACAACGGACAGGACCCCGGCTTGGGTCCAGGTCCATGTGTTGGTGACTCTTGTCAGACGTAGAACGTCGATCTTCAAATGACAACAGCAACGCTGAACCCCGGTCCCTCTGGGGACCCGGTGAATATCCTCCCGGGTCGTGGCTGGCCCCGCCCTTGGCCACGACCACCTTCTCGAATCTTCTCGTAGGATCTCGCCCATCACGTGACCACCCCCAGCCCCCACTTGGGGGCCCCTGTGTAGATCTTACTCGTCACGTGCCTTCCAGGGTCAACCAGAGTGCCACGGCCTGGGGTAACCCCATTCCATGGCCGACACTCTCACACCCCATCCTGGAGGGGTCGACACTGCACGCCACGCGTGGTGCCACTCAGCGCCATGAATCAGTGCTCACCGAGTCCCTCTAGGGCTGGTACTACACCCACGTGTACGGGGTGTCCGCAGTGTCGATACATCGCACACCGTGCCTCGCTTGAGCCGGTATTACCCAGTGACATCCACGTGTAGAAGTCTGAACCAAAACTACTTGCCAACTTCGCTACGCACACCGTCTTCACAACAAACAAACCTCGAGTCGGCTAACGCTGCACAATAAAGGCAACGTTGTGTCTGTTCTATTTCTCGATCTGAATCAGCTCAAACCTCCCGTAAACCAGGTGGCTTCTCTGCGTGGCCACCAGCACTCTGAACCCCTCCCCTCTCCCCGCCACCCCCTCTGAAAACAGACGCCGCTGCTACTCTGTGCAGCCCACGACTGCTCTCTCCTCCCTTCTCTCTTCTCACTCTCTTCTCTGCCCTCCCCCCTCATCGTCATCACCACCACCACCCTCCCATCCCCGACATCTTGGCCTGGTTCTTCCTTCTCCCTCACCCCCCCTCTTCCCTTTCCTACACAGCGCTCCTCTCTCCCTGCTGCTTAATAGAGAATGAGCTGCCGTCCACTCCATCATCCCCAGTACCACGAAAGTCAACTTTGTGACGTCAACAAACTCATGAAACCATTACACTGTGTTCATCCCACTCCATACTTGCCCACTTCTCACATTTTCTGGAATCGTTGGCAGCTCTCTGAGATCCGGAGAGATGAAGTAAGTGAGCTGCAAAACATGCCACCGTTTGCAACATTAATCATGGTCACCACCACCACCACCACCAACACAGGCACGCTTGGCTTCATCAACAAAGACAGCCTTAAGACTATATACTCTTAGTTCTTTCGGTAAAGTCACGTAGGTGACTTTACGGAAGCTTGTGTTGCCTCCGAAACGTCGTGATTTTTATTGTTTTATTTTCATTAATTTTAATTTCATTTTTTACCTACGTGACTTTACCGAAAGAACTAAGAGTATGAATCCTTGCAGTCACGAAAGCTTCAAATCTAGAAGCCTTAAGACTGTTGGGCAAGTGCTGTTAGCGAGCAGCACCGATGAAGGCCACCACGGCACACGAGGGGATGGGTGCCCAGCACCACGCCAATTGACCCGATTCTTGTAATTTGCCGGTAATGTTTCTGCAATGGCGACGTTTGGCCAATAGCGATGACATTGTGTGTTTTCTTTAGGTGTGGGAGGCAATCGGAGAACCCGGGGTAAACCCACGCTTAGCAACAGGGGAGGGGAACGACACAAAACTGCACCGCGGGAAGGCGCCCGAGTTGGAATCGAGCATTCCCCCCACGCCACCACCCTGCACGCCCCGGCACGACTCGCAGAGAGCGCGGACGTGGGGAGAACGCGGGGGGGGGGCGGGCGGGTGGGGCGGGGGGTGTGGGGGTGTGGGGGTGTGGGTGTTGCGGGTGGGGCGGGGGGGGGGGCAGGTGGGGCGGGTGGGTGGGGCGGGGGGCGGGGGGGCGGGGGGAGCGGGGGGGGGGGGCAGGTGGGGCGGGGGGTGTGGGGGTGCGGGGGGAGCGGGGGGGGGGGCAGGTGGGGCGGGGGACGAGGGGGCGGGGGGAGCAGGGGTGGTGGACGCAGCTCACCTGGGTGAGCTGCAGCGGCGTGCCGGGCTCCGGGACCTCGCGCTCGTGCAGCGAGAGCAGCAGCTGCTGCACACAGCCCTCCTGCACACAAGACAAAGATCACCCGTGTAGCCTAACAGACCGTTGGTGCAAGTGCTGTTAGCGAGCACCTATGAAGGCCAGGATGGCGCACGAGGGGGTGGGTGGCCAGCACCACGCCCGGCCGTCTTTGTCTCCCCAGCAGTGAATGATTACACACCGCACCAGGTACTTATTTGAGGCTGAGTCGACCTAGGAGAGGCCCAGGACCAGTTCAGATAATCGTCACTGGTGTTGGCCGTGAGCGGGAATCGAACTCGCGTCACCGGGTTCGTAGCGTAGCATGCTAACCACTACAACTACCGCTCCCCACACCCCCTACACAGGGACACGCGCTCGGTAATCGATAGCGGAATGACAACGGGTCGCGATGAGTCGACGTTATGTCACCCTACAGAGGAGCGGCACTCTAAACTAAAACTATTTAACATTTTACCAAGTAAGGCCCACTGATCTATGTGGCTCGTTTTCATAAGCAACCTGGCTATCACAAATGATATCTCAACAAAGTGGCCTATAGCGGTGAAATACTCTAAATGCATATTTCTAAATGTGGAGGGAAAAACCGGAGGACCCGGAGACAAATCCGCACTATCACAGGGACAATACGCAAACTCCAAACATACAGGCATCCGGGTCTGGATAAAACCAACGACCTTCCGTATACCAGGCGAGGTAGTTAACATCTCGCCACTGTGGCGCCCTCGTCAAGCAGTTGACAGAACGTGGCTGACGATGATGACAATGGTGGCCAGTCTTTCCAGTGAAGCACCAATGCGGACTTCCCACAAAGCGGTACTTATTTTAACAAGTCTAGAGAGATGATAGGCCGAGTGATCCACGACCGGGATTTGAAATGCCATTCCCAAGACTTCCCGGGGGCAGCAGAGGGGGAATGAGTGACCTCCCACAGGGCAAAGGTTGACCCGGGGCTTCGTGAGAAGGCCGTGGTCGCTGGAGCAGCAGTGAGAGGAAATGTTGCGTAGGTGGAGGCAAGAAGGTCGACCGAGGACACGTGCATGGGTACGAGCGAGCGTGCGTGGGCGTGCCTCTGCCTTGTTGATGTGCTCAGCCAGGGTGTTTAGGAGACGGTGGAAAACGTCGAACCATGGCAGGTAACTAGAGAAGAAAGCGCCACACACACGCGGACACACACATATTTACAACATGCACTTAGGAGACCCGGCCTCTGCGGCCTCACATTGCACTGATGTCCCACTTCGAACGTGATCACGTCACGACGCATGGTGGGTGGGGCGAGTCTCCGATGTTGGAGCAACGGAGTTGTCGGCGGCACTGGGGAACTTATCGAACCGGCTGCACTTGTTCCAGGAAGTGACTAAAGCAAGGCCGTAATTATAATAGATATTTGGGGGGACACATCCCCCCCCCAATATTCATATATGCTCAAAATGTGCCCCCCAATATATTGCTATAAAATAGATCTCTGTTTATATGATTGTGGTTATGGTTGTACTTTATTAATCCATAATCTCTGCCATTACATACAACGAAACAATAAAAGGTAATGAAGAAATAACAAAGCAATGTAATACAATACGCTATTAGACATTATTGTAAAAAATAAATAAAAAGTCCATCCCATGTGTTAGCGAATGCTTTTATATTTTAGGCAGGAAATGAGTTTTCAAATTTAGATGTTTTTTTCTGGGGGGGGGAACCCAGACCCCCTGGAAGATTTGGTCCCCCCCATTGTTGACTCCATGGCTACGGCCTTGGGCTAAACGCATGGGTTTCAGAAGCAAACAAAGAGGTGAGAGAAGGTGCAGAACCCTGCTATTCCATTCTCACGTCACTGCCGGCGTAAGGGGCCAACACGAGAGATGGAACGCGACATGAGCTCCCTTTTAGAGAGAACATCGGCCCATTCGTTCATGCTGGCAAGATATCTTGGAAGAGATAAGAACCCCCCCCAGCAACACTCGACCACGACCGCATGCAATCTCCCAATCGATTCACTGCGGTGCATCAGAGAGGGGATGGACTCCAGGCAAACCACTCCACAGATAGCTAGGCCACGAGGTTGCCGCTGGCCCGGGGGATTCACGATAACGAGGCTCGCTCGGTGCGTTTACGTTATTTTATTTTGGCGTTCTGTTTCGGTACATTCTCTCCACCCCCCTCCCACCTAAAAATGCCGCGCTCCTGAACGTGGCCCCTGCTACGTGAATAGTGTGGCAGTGAGCCAAGCCCAACCACCTTCCCGTTCCCCTTGCCTCGTGGGCACCTGGCCTCAGGGCTTGACGTACGCGGAATATCTGTGCTCCCCCCTCTCTCCCCATCGCTCGTCCTTTCTCCAGGGATGCGGTTTATCAACAAAAAAACAACTGTGGTGCACCCATCATGGGGCCTCCTTTGCCAGTCCCATGATGTAGCTACTCACCCCGAGCTCTCACTACTCTGGTAGTGCGTTGTCTTTGAACTGTGCGCCTTTTGGCGTCATCTGGTCGAACACCATATGAGACTAGGCTCTAAAGAAAGCTGTCTCTGGTGTGGACCAATCAGTTTCAAAGACAATGCATACATTATCAGAGTATTGTTTTTTGTTTGCATTTGACGGCAAGTATTGTGGTTAATGTAAGCATGATTCCGTGCAAAAGGTGTCAGTTTTGTTGTTGCGGTGCACCCGTTACACTGCTGGGCGAACAGAGGGGGGGGGGGGAGGAGGGTGGTTGTGGATTGAATAAACTTGTCGCATCGTCTCAACTGCCGCAAGCGGAGAGACGGAATCGAACGGGCGACCCTCTGCACTGCGAGTCCAGGGTGCTGACCGTTACACGATGCTAGTCATTTCCGTGCAATGCAGCAGATTTTGCAAGCAAACATTGTCGTGGGCCAGCTGCTGCTTTCCTTGGGAGCGTTCTTCCTATCAGATAATTCTGTTCACAACGGAGGCCTAGGCAATCATTGCTCGCTGTGGTTAATTATTAGTGTTCATAAAGCATTCTGTTGCAATGTACCAAGTCATATAAAAAGTAGAATTTGGACATTGGCACTGGAACGAAGCTGTCGACTCTTCTTGAATGTCTACTTCGAAGCGGTGGGCAGGCCTTGGCAATTCCTCACAAGATGATGGGTGACTTGGGGAAGTGAACCATCGATGTGAACACTGGTTAAGAGTTAAGAATGCTGCCAAGATATTCTGCCACATAGACACACTACAAGCGCATCAGCCGCACGGCCTTCTCAAGAGTGCATAATTTCAGAAGCACTGGTTCAACACAGGGAAACTCTGCACCCAGTTTCGACGGTCAGTGTCTCATCAGCAGAGTCAGGCTTCATTAAACCAAAATGTTGGTAAACTGCAAGGACTCTCTCTCTCTCTCTCAGACATGGGTCCCAGTTCGACGCAGAAGTAAACAACAGATCGCACCAAATAATAATGTTGTGTGACACTCCAATGTCGGCTTACAGACTGTAGGGATTAAGTGCCGTTCGAGAGAAATGGTTCATGCCAGCACAGCGCACAAGTAAGTTGTGTTGCCAGAATCACACCTGACCGGTTTGTCTCCCCTAGTGCTGTTGTTGTTTACACAACAGCACTGGGTATTCATTTAAAGCCGAGCTAACCTTTGGTGAGGTCTAGGACACCTGCCATCGGCGTTGTGAATGGTCATGAATCTTGCTGGGGGAGGTCGCGATATGCCACTTCTCTCCACTGCAGGAACATTCATTAGCAAGGACCCTCTCCGCACGCTCGAGTGATTGACACACACACACACACAGAGGGCGGTTTCAGCTCTCTTCTCTGTCCACATGCGCCCGGCTGATGAGGAGGCGCCCTGCGACCCACCCAGCCCGCTCCGCCCCCACGTGGCTCACCTGAGCAGAGCCAGGCAGGTGTGCGACGCCGGGCACATGCGGCATATCCCGAAGCTCTGGGTGCCGCTCACGTCCGTGAGCACGAACGTGAAGCTCTGGCCCACGTCCCGCAGGCTCACCCTGCGAAGACAAATCAGCTTCAATTACTGCAGGAGGAACACGATGAGCTATGATGTTCTTATACTGGTAGGAACCACCTGGTTCCAACAGGCCCACAGGGGATTATTGTGTCCGTTCGTCCGTCGTGCATCCAAAAATGGGAGGGGTGGGGCTGGGTGGAGAGGGGAGGGTGGGGAGGGGCTGGGTGGGGAGGGTGGGGAGGGGCTGGGTGGGGGGTGGGAGGGGTGGGGCTGGGTGGGGAGGGGCTGGTCACCCCGTGGTGCCCTTATAAAACTCAACGTTTAACCTACTCACGCCGGCTTGTGCCCGCCCTCACAGTCGGCCATATTTGCGGAATACACCACGCCGCCGTTGACCCTGGCCATTGACCGAGCAACCCAACGTTCCTACCAGCTCCCTCCGCAGGAATGTGTTTCACAGATGTTCAGTAGGGGCGGGTAAGAACGTTACAGCAACAATCCGAAAACACAATAGCAGTTCAAAGTACAAGAAAGGTAAACGAATCATCCAAACACATACAAATTAAACTAAACCATCCCCATCCTACCAGGCAAAGTCCACCGAGGTATTAATTTATTTTCCGGTTCACGGTGGTCTGATTTGCGACAAACCACATTCACGACGTTGACATAATCCACGTTTGTCGGGATGTTGAACTTCTTTGGCATCGTACTCAGCCAACCGTGCTAATCGGAAGGATTCGTTTACGAAGCAGAAACTTGATTTACGATGTGACTTGGCATGGAGCTTTTACTATTCGAGTGTTTTTATAGATGTTTACCGGTTAAACCCTGTTAGATACGGATGATGAGTGTAAATACACATCGCCAGGTGATGTTTCTACCGTTACTACCATCTACGGCAAGGGTAGGCAATTATAATAACAAGATATTTTTTTCGAATTCAGTAACAAACTCAATATTTCAAGAGCCGCAATGCATGCGAACACAAGACGGTGGGTCCTTAATAAATGACGTCGTCACGAAGCGGTGTCCTTAAAGGAGCCGCAGGTTGGCAACCCCTGGTCTATGGGAAAATAAGTTCAGATTTACAACGATCCAATTGACAACTTCGGGGTTCCAGGAATGCTTCGTGACGTCGTAGAAGTGGAGACCGCCCACGTGGCCTTCAACAGACCATTCAGGCAAGTGCTGTTAGCGAGCTCCTTGTAAGGCCGGCACGGCACACGAGGGGTGGGTGGCCAGCACCACGCCCAGATGTTTGTCTCTCCAATGAGGATGTTTATACATCGCACCATTTAAGGTTGAGTCAACCTATGGGAGGCCAAGCGGTGGTTTCAGATAGTTGTCACCGGTGTTGGCCCAAAGCGGGAATAGACCTCGGGTCAACAGGTTTGTAGAGCAGTGCGCTAACCACTGCTCCCCATGTGCAGACTCACCCCACGCGCACACAAGCACACACACAGTTTCATCTTATTCAAGTGCCATATTTAAAGTACTTGGCTAAGAGCCCATAGATTTCTATTTGCACCTTCTCAGGGGAGACCATCGTAATTGGGCAGGGTACATTATTCACGGGGACAATGTTTAAGTTTTGCAATTTTAAGAGTGATAGCTGGTATATATTGAGCCGAAGGACATTCCACATTACTACGAGAGGAGCAAATCGCTCCACAGCACGACCACTCGTTAAACTACCCAAGAACGGGCCAATGCTAACCACGACCAGGATCCACTTCCAAGACGAGGGGCCAGACTCTCTGTAGGATGTCAACAGCTGACTTCCCAACACGGGGGGGGGGGGGGGTAAATCATGAGACGTTCTAAACGGCGAAGAACTGCAGGAATATTCACATGACGGCACGCACACACGGGGGCATGAAGACAATGATACAGGTAGGAACAACAGTTCCACACTGCCCACCAGGGATTATTTGTCTGTCTGTCGTGCATAGCCACGCCCTCGATTTGTATTTCATAGAGCGCTTCGGGCGGGCTCAGCACCACGTGACGCGCCGCCCCACGCAGCTTGCGCCGCGGATCGCACGAATGCGCTGTCCAACCAACTTCCTACCCGCCCACTGCGAAGGAACGTGTTAAACTTACACAAACCTTCACTTATACAGGCTGCGACCTCCCACCCCCACCTCGTGCGCTGGCTGACAGCGCAGTTAATGGATACCCAAGACAGGTGAATGCTGCACAGCATAGCCACCACTGCCAGTGCTCAGGCTATGACAAAGGGCACTGGGGGTGGGGGGGGGGCAAGTCCAGGGAAACGTGAAATTGTGCAATGACACGCCTGGCTTTTACCACCGCGGTGGTTCGACTCTATGTTGTAGCAGCCTAGCTCAAGGGGTTTACACAGTTGCTTTAAGTGTCAAGTTGAGTTTGTGTAAGCCAGGGAAGAACTCCCAAGACCAGGTGCAGTCTCGTTTGCAACAGTGACCTGGGACACCGATAGAACGGAAGCAAAACCAATAAAGGTACAGCAGTGATGGCAATAGAAATGGAAACAAAAATATAATTGAATAGAGTTTCTCTAGGTTTTGCATGCAATCTGTTATAATTTTAACCAAAAGTCTGTGAAGTGGCTTAAGTTGTGGCAGCATTTAGACGGAGCAACCACACGAGGTGAACATGCATTTAATTGTGTGAACAGGAAGCACCGATCAATGACTGTGACCTCATCGCACACGTGCAGTGTCTCGGGTCTCACGAGCGAACACACACACACACACCATGACAGTGAACCAAACCCATCGCTACAAACAAAAGTGAACATATTCGGCCGGTCGCTACACAAAGGTGCAACCAGAACAGATGACACCAGCTCCCCAAACAAAACGAGCACTCACCTGGTCACATCGAAAGGAAAGCAGAACTTGGGGATAGTGCCGAGCACATCCTGTGGGAAATATGAAGCGTCAGTGTCAATAACACGTGAACACATGGACAAAGAACCCCCAAATATAGTGAAGACCGCCCACGTGGCCTTCAACTGACCATTGGGGCAAGTGCTGTTAGCGAGCACCTATGAAGAACAGCACGGTACACGAGGGGGTGGGTGGCCAGCACCACGCCCAACCGCCTTTGTCTCCCCAGTGGCAACAATTTTACATACTGCACCAGGTACTCATTTGAGGCTGAGTCGACCTAGGGGAGGCCCAGGACCAGTTCAGATAATCGTCACTGGTGTTGGCCGTGAGCGGGAATCGAACTCGGGTGGCTGGGTTCGTAGCACAACACGTCAACCGCTGCACCACCGCTCCCCACGCACACACGTACTACCCATGTCTACTCAATTAATCGTGCACGCATACACACACTCATAACACACACGTACTACCCATGTCTACTCACTCACATGCACCCCCACACATTCACTCACAACACATGCGTGCGTGCACACACACATACACACAAGTGCCTACTCACTCACATGCACCCCCACACATTCACTCACAACACATGCGTGCGTGCACACACACATACACACAAGTGCCTACTCACTCACATGCACCCCCACACATTCACTCACAACACATGCGTGCGTGCACACACACATACACACACAAGTGCCTACTCACTCACACGTGTGCGCGCGCACACAAACACATACAACCCATGCCTTACATACACTTATGTCACATACACATACAGCGATTCAAACACAATGCGCGTGCACGCACTCACACATGACACGCACTCACACACGACACAAGCACACTCTCGTGCACGCAACAAATTACACAAATCCAATTCGTGATCTTTCTCAGGAAGAATTCCGTCCTTTATCTGACAGCCGGAATTATTTCCCGCTATCCGATGATTTAGCAAACAGGTGTCATCTCTGCTTCTCTGTTGGATCACAACAGAGGGGGGCTGCAGATTGCAGGTTTGTCAACACACCCCTCCAGGGACGCTCATCTCATCCACACACACACTGGCTTTTCTGTAACACTGTCCGCCCCACCAGTCAGCATTGTTGCAACGCGATGCGCGCTAGCACGCATCGCCACGAGCATTTCCATGGTGGATACGTAAATATACAATTTACAACCCGCTGTCAATCCACTGCTGGATGGAGGCTTCGCCACGCCGCATTGTAAACGGGGGGGGGGGGGGCGTGTTACAGCATACTTTATCAGTGCAGGTTACGTGAAAGCAGCACCAGACCTGGTCCAGACATCACTCGCCACTGATGATAGCCAACGCCGGGGTGGAATTAAAAGGACGAGTTGATCTAAGTGCGGCCCAGGAACGATTTAGATAATCGTCACCGGTCGCCTGCGAGCGGGAATCGAACTTGGGTCGCCGGGTTCATAGCACAGTGCAATGACCAGGGCGCCACCGCTCCCCCCCCCCCCTTCTATTGTCTAGCATGTGCATATCACAACAGAAGTCGTTCAACTACTCAAGTTCCCTTCGTTCAACTGGGTGAGAACTCAAAGGCCAGGATGAGGCTCATTTGCAAGAGTGACCTGGGGCGTGAGTCTGCCAGCAGGGGGGGGTCAATGAGTGCTGCTGCCGTGTGCGTTATCCCAGTTGAGTAATTCGTGGAAGATTTTAGAGCCCCAACTCCGGCACATGGTGGCCCATCCTTGCGAATGACGTCATGGGGTCCTTGAACGTCCACTGTGCAGCGGCAGTAACAATCGGGGCGCATCACTGGATTCGAACCGTGCTCCTCTGTAAGAATCGGCGAGGCCATGTCACCATCTCAAAAACCTCTCTGAACAGGGGAAAGGGGGGGGGGGTCTATATTGGCCAGTTTGTTCATGTTTTGTACGTGGGAGGAAATTACGAATTAAGTTGCGTTTCCTGCAAAGCCCCGAGCGAACACTCGCACCGCTCCTGCCCTCACGATCCACACGGGCAGCATGTGCTGTGCGGCCACCACCTGGCCACTTAAAAGCAGCAAAGTCGGCACGGGGGAGCCTCACAGCACTCGGTGATCTCGGCGTAATCCACCAACCCCAGCTCACAAGCGCCGGACGACCAGGCGCGGCACCTACTCCTACTCACCAGCCCTTCCGCCATCATCTAATTCTCACCGTCATCATCATCGTTAATATGAAAGGTATGTGAAGTTAATGTTTATTTGTTTTATTATGTTATTGTGTAATGTACTGTATTTTTGTCAGTGTCTAGTTAACAAACGGGGAACAACTCAGTTAAGCTATGACGAGTCTGACCGCGGCCGTGGTTCCCCTAACCCCCCATTTCCCACAGGCCCCTGCACTTTACCAACCGCAGATTTGTCTACCGCAGCATTTTCCAGGAACCTCGCCCCCTACGTTTGGCGAGGGATTGCTGTACATTGAACTTCTTTCGCAACGAACGTAGCCAACCGTAACTAATCGGAAGTGTGGGGGAAGGACAACAAAAACTAAACAACAGTAGCAGTTCCAAAGAAATGAGTTTGCCAATCGAGATGATTTAAAAATGCAAAGCTCCAGTGGATTCCTAATATCGGAAGAGCATTCCAGACGGCCGCAGAAGCGCATCTAAAAGCGCGCGATGCGGTTGCCGTCTTTGTTCGACGGTTAGCCAAAAGCCGCTGCGAGGACTAGAGTTTGGGTGATGGTTTACGCTCCTTGACGAAGCTTGAGACTTGGTGAGGAGTTCCCAAGCAAGTGATGAGTACAGTACTATTAATGGCAGGAAGAGGTTTTTATAATCGGCTGGTGGCACGGTACCCTGGCTCTGTGTGGCACGATGTGAGATTCAGCCCCATCCCCCCGAGTGCATTCACCTGCTTGTAATAATCCTCCGGGTACTTCCACAGCACTTCGGCACCTGGGTGGGGAAGGGACAGGAAGGCACGTCGCATTAGTGAGCTGCTGCTGCTGCCGCCGCTGCCGCCCCTGCTGCCCCTACTGCCAAATGAGCGCGATTGAGCTCCACGGAGTGAGCATCACGTAGCAAGCGGCACGGAGCGAGCGGCACGGAGGCTCAATCAGGTGGCCAGGTCACCTTGGCGTGCCGAGCAGCGCCACTCTGCGCCGCACGCTTTAATGAGGCCGCGTCACAGCAGCGAGGCATTAGCTGCTGCTATATCTGGCCACGCCGGGGTGACGTGTCCTGGAACATGCTTTTTTGTGTAATGTCACAAGATCAATCAGTGCTCTTGAAGCTGGCAGACCTCACTCAGGATCAAATCGAGGAGTCATCACGGTCAATGGCTTTGATGCCATTACACTGTCACCGCTGCCTCTTGCCAGGGTCATCACTGTTGCACAGTCGACACCCGATCTCTCACCAAGGGGTTCGCCGCTTCATCGCCGAGCCCCGAGAGCCACTCCCTAACACCGGTGTCCCCAACCCGCCCGCCCTCCCTCCGTCCTGCACCCCAACACTTCCCGATTGCACCTACAACGCGACCTGACACTGTTTGTTGACAAAAAATAACGTTGCTGAACCTATGCCATCACGAAACTCTCAAGCATCCTACACTACGCGCGCCTCCATCCAGAGGACAGATGCCCATTTTTTTAGTTTTGTGTTGTTCAAGTCTTGCTCTCCGACCCGTCAATCAAACGTCCATCTTTATAACACGAACAACGGCCTCTCCATTCCTATGAAGTGATTCGTGCAGTCCATCAAAAAACTGCATTGCTAAAGCAAAACGCCGCTTGATCTCCTCTTCACATCCTGCGTTGTTATTATTACGCACATTGCTACCTAAACGTGCCGAGTGCTCTCTTCCCTCCACGCACTCACTCGCTTCTCACTGAGATACCCGCGCAAAAATAGTCAGTCTCACCCACAAGCAAATGCCTTAAATCTCATTTCTTAAAATAAAAAAAAATTCCTAAATTATTCGCTTATGCTGCATTGGCAGTGGTGCTCAAACACACACGACAACAGCGACAACAACAAACCTCAGCACACTCGTCAATGCGCTTATAGAGCATTTGGCTGCTACTATAAATTCCGACAGGCGATAAGGCGCTCCATTGAGCTATCATTTGTGGCCGGGTCGCTTCTGAAAATGAGCTGTATAGCTCAGTGGGCCCTGCCTGCTAACATGAAAACAGTTTATTTCTGTCTCAATAACATTGTGGCACTATAACGAACACATTCCTGCGGAGGGAGCTGGTAGGAACGTTGGGTTGCTCGGTCAATGGCCAGGGTCAACGGCGGCGTGGTGTATTCCGCAAATATGCCCGACTGTGAGGGCGAGCACAAGCCGGCGTGAGTAGGTTAAACATTGAGATTTATAAGGGCACCACGGGGTGACCAGCCCCTCCCCACCCAGCCCCACCCCTCCCACCCCCCACCCAGCCCCACCCCTCCCACCCAGCCCCTCCTCACCCAGCCCCTCCCTCCCCACCCAGCCCCTCCCTCCCCACCCAGCCCCTCCCTCCCCACCCAGCCCCTCCCCACCCAGCCCCTCCCTCCCCACCCAACCCCTCCCTGCACGACGGACACAATAATCCCCTGTGGGCTGGTGTAACCAGGAGGTTCCTACCAGTAAAAAGTACACGATAATAAATGATAGTACAACAGGTGACGTTTTGGGCAATGGCCCTTCTGCACTGAACAGTGAGGCCTCTCTGGCCAATCAGCTGTGAGGAAGGGCCATTTTGCCTTTCTTTTGTTAAAGCCACAGTGTTCTTGACGAACGCGTTGTTACTTTTGTTGTTGTTGTAATTTCTGAAAATATCAAATCAAGGCCCAAAAAAAGTGCAAATTTGGCGCCTCACCTGCCGGAAACCTGACGAGCCCCCCCCCCAAGCAAAGGTCACGGGGCAAGTCAAACGCCTTCCCACCCGCACACGCGTCCGGCACCAACCGTGCACGCACAGGGGCACGCACGGGGGCACGCACGGGGGCACGCACGGGGGCACGCACGGGGGCACGCACGGGGGCACGTAAGGGGGCACGCAAGCGCAGACGCACCGACAAATGCGTCACATTTTCCCGCTGCGTGCATCCTTTGCAAATTCACGTCGCAATAAAAATGTATTTTAAATCTCATCTGCGATTTGTGCGACTACGTTTGCCCTCACTCCCGCGTGCACGAGAGACCTGTCCCGGCAGGCTCCCGCACGGCTGCATAAATATCATACGCGGACACTGTACAATAAACATTCAATTCACAGCTCTTTCTGATCCTCCCTCACGGGCATTGATGGACCATACTTCACCACGCTGGTCAGTGCGGGATGACGATGGGGCTTACACGCAACATCAGCTCGAGTATCGCTCGTCGCTGGTTATGAATCGTGGTCCGCGAATCGAACTCGGATCGTCGGGTTCACAGCGCAGCGCGCTAACCACCGCTCCCCTTCCCCAGTGGTGCATCTCAGAATTAGAATCATTATTTAGACTGCAGGAGGAACCCGATGAGCCATAAAGCTCTTTTTCACAGATGTCCCATATGGGCGGGTCAGCGAGTTCCAGCAGCGAGCAATGTGATGCGTGCGACTGTGGGCTTTCTGCAAAGGGGTGTAGCACCGAGTGAGAGCACAGTTACCATCTCCTGTCGACACCGGGCAGGACACCTCGACGAAGACTTCAAAAATGCGCTCCGGGTTCTCCCTGCAAAACAACGGCAACAACAACAGACGTCGTGAGCATCGTTTCAAGTGTCAACAAAGGCGTTCGCTACTTTAACTTTATGATTTTTGGATTCAATAATAAACGCTTCACCCGGGGGATACGTTCCGGGGATACTCGTGAATAGCACAGATCGCAGAAAATGATATCGGCCTACGATAAATTACCTTAAATAAATATTTAAATTACCTATTAAATACTTAAACATTATCGCTTTGTCTCACCGCTTAATTTCATCACTTCCTCACGTCACATTTCCTCTCATCGCTTTCTTTCTCTCTCTCTCGATGCAGTCGTGCAGAGTGCCAGATGAGATTCGCGGACAGCCAACATCACACGTGCAAGTTTGTGAATGACGAGGGAATACTATGCTCATTTATTTACCCTGGAGGGATAATGGACCGAGTTGAGGAAGGGGATTGTAAAACGTATGCAAGGAGTCACAAAGCTCAGGAAGAGAGATTAACCGAGACACGAGGAGGTGAGGAGAGGGACACGGGGAGATAAGACAGCAATGAGGCAGATGTGGCTACAGGCCGGGAAGACACGAATGCGCAGGAACTATAAGTCCGTGCACACAGAGACAGTGAAAGGCAGAAGGATATGCATAGACGCTGAAATGTAGTAACAGAGAAGATTGAGTAGCACACAGACAGACACGGACAAGCACTGCAACAGATAGAACGAGACGGAGAAACACTCCGAGATCGACAAGTCCAGCCAGATTTATATCGAGAAGCAGGATCAGCGTGAGAATAACAACGAGTGGCTGCCATGAATAATACATTAACGGTGATTGAAGATAAAACAACAAAAATACAAAGCTCCCCCGTGCAGCCTGCAGAAGCTGCCGGGGCAAGCACTGCCAAGCGAGCACCTACGACAGCCCGCACGGTGTGGCCAGCACCACGCCCCGGCCACCGATGAAAAGAAACGGAGACACCGGGGGACCCGAACATGGAGGCAAAGTAACGAGAAACAGAGAGGTCAACAGTCTCACAGACGCAGGCGAACCCTCACACCACGCAACGTGGTGGTGGACCAGGATCACGGCAGTCCTGCTGCAATGTGCGACTGGAAACCACTCGCACAGTTCAACTTTGTACAGTCTGTTCTCATATAACGCGTGGTTTTCAGAACACGAATTGGATATAACCCAATGAATGAATGTGTTAGGGAACACTTTTTTTGTCATGACGCGAATGCGAATTGGATACAACGCGATTGAGTGAACAACACTACGTCGCGCGCGTGGGGAAAAGCGGATGTACGGCTGCCTCGGCGTAGCATCACACAAGGCGACGGGATGCTGCTGGATGCTTCTAGATGCTACCCACGTATCTCAGCCTTTGTTCAGCCTGCGTACGCATCTCACGTGTTATCACCGATTGTACTTTACCCAATTAGATATATTTTTTATTATCACGTGATTTTTCCATAACGCGGTGTTCTTCAGGGACGCAATTACCACGTTATCATGTATCCGTTAGCCTAGTGAATGCAATGTGTGCCAGGTGGCGCTGTGAGCAGAGCACTCCACTGACCATCAGCAGGGTTGCCAGTTCAGATCCCGGCTATGCATCATCATCCCTTCAAGGTCAATCAAATTAGTGCGAAGCCACTAGCGGTTGTCCCCTAGCGACTGAAGCATATCCAACACCCGAAGAGCGCCACCAACGGAGATGAGTGGAGCTCAATTCCTTGTTACCAGGGCAACACTTGGGCATCTTAATTATAAGTGAAATTAAACACATTCCTGCGGAGGGAGCTGGTAGGAACGTTGGGTTGCTCGGTCAATGGCCAGGGTCAACGGCGGCGTGGTGTATTCCGCAAATATGGCCGACTGTGAGGGCGGGCACAAGCCGGCGTGAGTAGGTTAAACGTTGAGTTTTATAAGGGCACCACGGGGTGACCAGCCCCTCCCTACCCAGCCCCACCCACTCTCCCCTCCCCACCCAGCCCCTCCCCACCCAGCCCCTCCCCACCCAGCCCCTCCCCACCCTCCCCACCCAGCCCCCAACCACCCTCCCCACCCAGCCCCCAACCACCCTCCCCTCTCCACCCAGCCCCACCCCTCCTATTTTTGGATGCACGACGGACGGACACAATAATCCCCTGTGGACTGGTGTAACCAGGAGGTTCCTACCAGTATAACCATTCATTACAATGCACGTGTTACAACACGTTTAAGTGAACCCTTGGGATTTAAAAGTACAAGGCAGCCCTCGAGATACGAACGTCTGACTTGTGAACATCCGCACTTAGCAAGGAATCGCCACAAGACGTTATTATGTTTAACCACCTAACTTGCGAACGTTCAGTCGTACGTACGAACTGAACCGCTAAACTATTTATTTCGACGGAAGAATCCTCCGTGAGATGTAATGAGGCCCAGCATCCCACGTGAAGCTCACCCCGTCGAACAAGCAGCCAGCATCAGGACTCAAGGTAAGTAAAAATAAAACTTATTGTTTCTTACGTACAGTAAAACCTTGGATTCCGAGCATAATTCGTTCCGCAAACGTGTTTGTAATCCAAAGCACTCGTATATCAAAGCACTTGTACATCAGTTGTGATCACGTGACATTCGGCAGACAAAGCGTATACACGTGCTGCTTGTATTGCAAGACCTCGCTCGTTAATCAAGTTAATATTTATTTAAAAAAATTTGCTCGTCTTGCAAAACACTCGCAGACCAAGTTACTCGCAATCCAAGGTTACTGTACTCTATTTTATCTTCTATTTACTATACAGTATTTATCCCAGAAATACATGCAAAGGTTGAACCACAACACATTTTGTGTAAACTATGTACAAAATGTAAATAAAGCATCGAGTTCTGAGATACAAACTAAATGGACATCCGAACGGGTCTCAGGAACGTAATATCAAATCATGCAGACATTTATCTAGAGCAGTGCTCTTCAACCTTTGTTTAAGAGCACTTTTGATTTCGCTCGATCTTCAAAGGCAAATACCAAGCCAAAACCTCACTGTAGGCGCAGGTGGGTGGGTGGCAATGTGCTGTAGTTGAGAGAGAATTCACGATCCTGTGCTAATACTGATCTCACCGAGAACAACTAAATCAAGTGTCAGCAACATCAGTGACAAGAATTTGCCAAACTGCATGAGTGTATTCGTGTCTGAGTGTCTGTTTCCCCACGTGTCTGTGTGTGTCTCTTCGTCTGTGTGTGTGTCTCTGCGTCCGTGTGTGTCTCCGTGACTGTTTGCCCAACTGTGCATGCGACTCGGAGAGAGTTGAGGGCAGAGGTCGCAACCGGGTACCCGATACCCGTACCCTACCCGATACCCGGCTACCCGTACCCAGCCGGGTACGGGTACGGGTACCCGTTTGCGACCCTGGTGCGGCCGGGTACGGGTACGGGTAGGCCATGAGTCACTGGTGAGTAACTGTTTGTCACTCATTTCCCAACGTCTTGTCTCTTCTCACAATTCAAGTTCCTAGAATCAACCCACCCGCGCCTGCAACATGGCTTCATCCCAGAGGTCGCAATCGGTTACCCGATACCCGTACCCTACTCGTACCCGGCCGGGTACGGGTAAGGAATCAAAACCCGTTTGCGACCTCTGGTTGAGGGTCGGGGGTGGTGACTGACAGTTGTCTGCCATACTGCACCGTGACCAATGGAGAGGGGACGGTGGGAGGTGGGGGGGGTCTTGAGATTCGTTCCTTTCCCAATTCCCAAATTACCGCAGCACACCTGGGAGTTCGCGGCAGCACAACAGTTGCGAAGCACTCTCACATGTCGTGTAGAACGCCTAATTGTAGAGAATACATGTCAAGATGAGGTCACACTTTGTGGAATAAACACACACACAATTGCCACCGACATTGGTGTACAATTGCACGTTTCACTTTCCTATCGTTCACAGAGAACATTCCGATGGCACGTTGGGCATCCCGCGAGTACGTGAGCGTGCATACTTACTTCCTGGAACCTCTGTGGAGGTTACAGCCTCCTAATCAATCTACCACACTGTGGAATCATAACCCACACATTATCAATAACCCATGCCTGCAATTCTAACCATGAGCACGCAGATAACCCAATCAAAACTCTCAGCAGAATATATTGATCTTCACCTTTTCCCCAAGCAGTTGCTTTGCCAATTGTACAATCAGGGTCGTGTCACATTTGCATTCGGAAAACTCTCACAGTGAGCAGAGCACTACCTTGTGTGAGGGCAAAATCTCTGCAAGCTGACAATGCAGAACTACGTAGATATCAAGTTCTTTCAATGGGCCCTAATCCACACGAGGTGGCACACGGGCGTATGGCATTGAAACCAACAGCAGAGGATGTGTAATTGACCTCTGAGCATTTTTGGAGAAAAAAATAAATCAATGTAATGCGATGGGGTTTTATTAACGTGCAGCTTTGGTGTCCGCCTCGACTCGTCACATCCACTCCGGCTCTCTGGTCTCTCGACTTATGTGCTATTAAGAAGGACCATTGCCCTACGGTGGGCTATTATGTTTCCTTTCAAGGATACACACACGGTGTTATTGACGAGTGCGTCGAGTTCATCGTTGTGCTTGTGCACAACTGCCAACGCAGCAGCGGTACCGAATCGTGTTAACAAGGATGAAACCTACGGTATGTTTGTTCATATGTTCATTTTATGTATATACAGGATAAAATATTTGACTTAAAATTTTCGTGACTGCAGGAATTCATATTCTTGGTTCTTTCGATAAAGTCACATAGCTAGGAAATAAATAAATAAATAATAAGATTCTATCAAATTAAAAAGAATACATTGAAAATGTCGTAGGGTTTTCTCTTTTATTATTTTAGTAATTTGTTTAATTTCATTATTTTTTATTTTATTTTCTATCTCCGTGACTTCACCGAAAGAACCAAGAATACAGTATATAAGTTTTTGTTTCGACAATAAATGCAAACAAACCTATTTACTATTTCCTCAATGAATCGACGTTATATGAAATCAAATCACGAGGTATTAAACACGTTCAATGATCAAACGTGTACAATAAATATGCTGGAGGTAAATGTCGTCGATCTACCACGGCTTGCTTGTGCCGAATTTAAAACGGGGAAGGAAGGGGGGGGGGGTATTGACTAAACTGTGGTGTAAATTCAATTCTGATTGGATAGCGAGAGTATGTGTCATAGATGAGATCGATCTGGCAGCCATGGGCCACCTTGGAGCTAAATATCACACGATATTCGTTGCTGTGTTTGACGAGTAGTATACGTTTGATATCCGCCAGTATAGTTAACAATTATTAATCCATACTCATTGGTTTGTTCGGTAAAGTCACGTAGGTAAAAAAAGGAAAATAAATAAATTAAATAATAAATCACGACGTTTCGGAGGCAACACAAGTTTCCGTCTTCAGGTGGAACCTCTGAAATGTCGTGATTTAATTTTTAAAAATTCCTTTTTTTTTACCCACGTGACTTTACCGAAAAAACCAGAGTATGGACCCTTGCAGTCACGAAAACTTAAAATCTAGAATTAATTATTAATTCAATATACATCCTCAACGTTATTGCCTCTATTGTCTTTATTTCGTGTCGCCCATAGTTGACGGTGATACTAAATACGTTCGTGAAAGACACAGCCGGAAAAAAATCACACGTATACAATAAATCAAACGCAGCAACAAATCTCATGCTATGGAGACCATCGAATTACTAGATCGTGACAACCTGGCAAAACACCGCTGTGTGAAACCAGGATGTGTGAACCCACGATCTCAGCAGGGCCGGATCCGAGTTCCCTGTTGAGGTTAATGCACGTACGTTGACCTTCCTTCGCACCGTACGTAGCCAAACGCAGTACTCATTGGAGGACGGCACGAGCATGTGGGCCCCATAGCCACCTGTGCCAGGCCAGATGCACTTTGAGGCCACGTGAAGTTGTCGAAGGTTCGCTTGCTGACAGACCCAGGTGCCAAGACCATCACGAACATCCACACAACCACTACGACCACATATCACGATCACAATCACCACTGTCAATAGCAACAATAATAACCGATATCACACACACACGCAAACACACAAATATTCTACAATATTATTTTCATTATTTTTAGAACTTGTCTACCCAGGATGCTGCTAAGTTTTCCCAGTAGGGGGGGGGATGATTGCGACGTAGATTTCAATTTAGTAATTTGTGGCGTAAACATTTTATTTGTTCACTGTTGACGATGACGCCGTGCCTACTCTCGCAAGTGACAGCACGCGATCTTCAATAAAAAAATATTCTCTCTCAAAACCGCAAGTCACAAGCACCGTGCCCCACAACCACAGCCGAGCAATTCACAGGTAGCAACGCCCCTCTCAACCTGTCCTTGTACCTGAGTCTGCAGTCCCTGTACCTGAGTGAGTCTCTGTGTGCCTGAGTGAGTCTCTGTGCCTGAGTGAGTCTCTGAGCTTGAGTCTCTCTACCTGAGTCTGAGTCTCTGAGCCTGAGTCTCTGTGCCTGAGTGAGTTTCTGAGTCTGAGTCTCTGTCCCTGTGTGAGTCTCTGAGTCGGAGTCTCTGAGTCTGAGCCTCTGAGTCTCTGAGCCTGAGTCTGAGCCTCTGAGTCTCTGAGTCTGAGTCTCGGAGTCTCTAAGTCTGAGTCTCTGTCTCTGGAGTCTCTCTACCTGAGTCTCTGTACCTGAGTCTGAGTCTCTCTACCTGAGTCTCTGAGCCTGAGTCTCTGAGTCTCCGAGTACCTGAGTACCTGAGTCTCTGAGTCCGAGTACCTGAGTCTCTGAGTCCGTGTACCTGAGTCTGGAGCCCATGTCTCTGAGTCTGAGTCTCTCAGTACCTGAGTCTCTCAATACCTGAGTCTCTGAGTACCTGAGTCCGTGTACCTGAGTCTGGAGCCCATGTCTCTGAGTCTCTGAGTACCTGAGTCTGAGTACCTGAGTCTGGAGCCCATGTCTCTGAGTCTGAGTCTCTGAGTCTGAGTCTCTCTACCTGAGTACCTGAGTCCGTGTACCTGAGTCTGGAGACTGGAGCCCATGTCTCTGAGTCTGAGTCTCTGAGTCTGAGTCTCTCTACCTGAGTACCTGAGTCCGTGTACCTGAGTCTGGAGCCCATGTCTCTGGCCGGGGGTCTCCCCTCACGTCTCCCGCGCCGCCGCCGGCCTCGGTGCGCGGCCTCGACTCCCCGACTCCATCGCCGCCGCAGCTGCTGCCGCAGCCAGAGACGAGGTGGGGGGGGGGGGGGGGACGAAGTGGGGGGTGGGGGGGGGGACGAGGTGGGGGGGGGGCGAGGTGGGGGTGGGGGGGGGCGAGGTGGGGGGTGGGGGGGGCGAGGTGGGGGTGGGGGGGGCGAGGTGGGGGTGGGGGGGGCGAGGTGGGGGGTGGGTGGTTGACGAGGTGGGGGGTGGGTGGGGGGGGACGAGGTGGGGGGTGGGGGGGGGGCGAGGTGGGGGGGGGCGAGGTGGGGGTGGGGGGGGCGAGGTGGGGGTGGGGGCGAGGTGGGGGTGGGCGAGGTGGGGGTGGGGGGGGCGAGGTGGGGGGTGGGTGGGGGACGAGGTGGGGGGGGACGAGGTGGGGGGGGACAAGGTGGGGGGGGGTGGTGGTGGAGGAGGTGTGGGGTGGGGGGGGGCGAGGTGGGGGGTGGGTGGTTGACGAGGTGGGGGGTGGATGGGGGGGGACGAGGTGGGGGTGGGTGGGGGGGGGACGAGGTGGGGGTGGGTGGGGGGGGACGAGGTGGGGGTGGGTGGGGGGGGACGAGGTGGGGGTGGGTGGGGGGGGACGAGGTGGGGGGGTGGGGGGGCGAGTTCCCTCACGGAGCCCGCGACCAAGAGGAGGCGCTCAGCGCCCGTCCCGAGCGGGCGACACGGACAGCAGCAGTCGGACGAGGTGGAGGTGGTGGTGGTGGAGACGCTGGTGGTGGAGCAGGAGGAGATGGTGGTGGAGGACGAGGTTGGTGGAGGACGAGGGTGAGGACGAGGTGGAGCAGGAGATGGAGCAGGTGGTAGTGGAGGTGGAGCAGGACGAGGTGGTGGTGGAGGTTGGTGGTGGAGGCGGCCGCCTCTGAACTTGTTCCTCTGCCGGCCGCGTCACTCGCCGCGACTCCTCGCGCGTGACGTCCCCGCCCGCAGTCACGTGGTCGTCTCCGCGCATGGGGGGGGGTGCGTGACGTCATCACAACAGAGCCAACCGCTGTCCTGACAGATGCCAACCGCTGTCGTGACGTCATCGCAATTAAGTCAGCCACTGTCGTTACGTCATCGTAACAGACGACAACTGCTGGCGTGACGTCATCGCAACAAAGCCAACCGTTGTCGTGACGTCATTGTGACTGATTTTAACCACTGTCGTGACGTCATCACAACAGAGCCAACCGCTGTCGTGACGTCATCATCAGAGCGCCAACCACTGTCGGGACATCACAACAAACCAACCACTGTCATGACGTCATCGCATCAGTCCTCCACTTTCGTGACGTCATCTCAATAAAGCCAACCGCTTCATGACGGCATCGCAGAAGAGCCAATCAGTATCGTGACGTCATCACGTAAGCAGCCCGCCCCCCTTGTAATTGTAACACGACCCTCTGATGGTCACTCCTCTCGAAGCGGCATCACCGCCGTGACGCAATCGCGCCAAAACGTGCGTCATCAAAGCACAGTCGTGACGTCAGCCCTGATTGAGTGAGACGTGGTGAGTGGTGGGGGCTGTGAACCCAGTGACATCGACCACCAGCACCACGCCCGGCCGCCTTTGTCTCCCTCATGGTGATGTTTGCACACCAGGTACTCATTTGAAGCTGAGTCGACCTAGGCGAGGCCGAGGACCGGTTCAGATAATCGTCACCGGTGTTAGCCGTGAGTGGGAATCGAACCCGGATCGCCAGGTTCTTCCACTCTCCACCACCAACAACAAAAACCCACCAACAACAACAACCAACAACAACAATCAGGATCAGGGCGCCGCGGTGGCTAGGAGATGTTAACTACCTCGCCTGGGATGCAGGAGGTCGTGGGTTCGATCCCGACCCTGACGCCTGCTGCTGTATATTTGGAGTTTGCTTTGGTTCTAACTCTCTCGCCGTGGTCGCCCCGATTTTTCTCCGGGTCCTCCGGTTTTCCCTCCACATTTAGAATCAACATCACGCGTACAGTCCTCTACTTACGATGGAGATGCGTTACGACGACCCCGTCGTAAGTCAAAAATATCGTAAGTCGAAGATGTTCCTAGCCTACCCAGGAGTCTTACAGAATGGTGATAATTTAGCAAAACAGAGCAATTTACAGTACCGTACTGTATAAACTATATACTGTATGTATTTATTAATTACAATACTGTATTGCACAGTAAAATGTAAAGTAAAAAAAGGTAAATTCTTAGCCTACCTATATGAACTGCAATTTAATAGAAAGGCGTGAGATGCGTAACATCCCGGCAGCGTCCCAACGTACAGGATCGTGCTGCTGCGTTTGCCTGCCACGCGAAATTTTAAATATTTTACAATTTTGTCGTATCGATATCGCCATCGTAAGATCGAAATGTCGTAAGTCGGACCATCGTAACTCGGGGACCATCTGTATTTGGCTCCTATAAATTTCCACGTGATAAGCCACTTCGTTTAGCTAATATTTGTGGCCATGTCGCTTCTGAAAATGAGCGAAACAGCTCAGTGGGCCTTAGCTGGTAAAATAAAACATTGTTTAGTTGAGACTATTTCGACTGGAGGAATCCGACAACAGCAACAGCGCTTGTGCCAGGCTAGGTGCACTCCCGAGCCACGTGATGTGTCAAATATCCAGGTGCTGTAGCAGTGCCGGATTAAGCTAGTGCGGAGCCTGTAGTATATGTTATAAAGGGGCCCTAAATAAAAAAAACAAATATTAAAACAAATTACACAGAGTAATTGTATTTTTTCATTTGCTATATAGCCAGATAACACGACAAATCGCTAACCTTAAACACCCAGTCGTTCATAAAAGTTGAAGGCAGTATAGTACTATAGTAATAGAGCAAGTGCAGAATCACTAAACCGGAATTGATAGCTTGAAAGTATTTAGCGCGGGGCCCTTAAAAGTGCGGGGCCCGTAGCTATTACTACATATGTAGCTACTACACATGCAGCTACTCCACATGTAGCTACTTTTGCTATTAGGATAATCCGGCACTGTGTCCAGATTGTTCGATGATCTGTGAGCTCACACAATCCAAGTCTGGTTAAACCCAGGACGGATCGTTGGCAGGACAGCCTGACATGTTTTCAAACCAGCAACAGACGTTCCATGTTTCGCAAAGCATCAAGCCGTTTTCCCACGGCTTGTTTTGAGCGACACTCCGATGTGTTACAACTGTAATAGAGTTCACGACTCTTGGACGCCGGAGTTGGAGGCACACGGGTTTTATTCACACAGCACGGTTCTGGCATACAACACTAGAGGGGGTGTCGGCCCCCTCACCCGGCTAGCTGGGGATACACGCGCTAGCTACTTCCTAGCCTGCCTCCTAGTCCTCCTCTAACGGGCTAGGGGAGGCTATCTGGCCCGACACTTGTAAGTCGGGCCCGGTACCCTGAGTCCCAGACCAGCGCTGACAAGAGCACCGGCTCTGGATCTCGGGACCACGCCGCTGGCTCGGTCCTGTTCGGCCCTGATAAGGACGGCAAACCAGGGGAGTCCAGGGCTCTAGCTAAGACGTCTTCAGTCTTCACTGGTTAGCTTCACGAGAACCCCGAGCCCTCCGATACATCCCCTTTTATACCCAACCCCCCGCTGAGGGGTGGGGGGTGGGGCCCCCCCCGGGGTGCCTGGCGCGGACGTCGTAGAGAGCACCTCCCCGTGCACTCACGTAGCCCCGCCCACTGTGTTTGTTTGCCATAAGCTGCCATGCATAACGGGCTCTCTCTCTAACACCCCTACACAACCTCAGCACGCCGGTGACTAGAACCAGCGAAACGTCGTAAAACTGAAATTGTAAACTGCGTGGGTTTTGCTCTCCAGCACACCGGTGGTGCTGAAGTATGACGTTAAACTATAATTGGCACGTTCTGTTCACGTGCCAAACCTTACTAATTGCCTGTGTCGGGTGGAGGTGGGTGTACATCCTTTAATTTACAAGATCTAACACCAACATAGCACTTATCATGAATGTAGAGTGAAGCTGTGAAGTTATACAATAATGAGAAAGCCATATCGTTATATTAACAGTGCACGGTAGGTTGTTGCTACAGTGGAAATCAACAGAAGTCAATTAAAATTTTGCCGCGTTAACTCTGTTAAGTAAAGTGGTAATGTTGTATTAAGTGTAACGTTCACATTTTGTCATAGATATTGCACAATTTAATTATAATTAACACAGTTGTGTATTAATTATTATGTAACACCGCAGTTTTTATTAGCCACGAATCATTACTTTTGCATCATTCACTTATTTATATATTATGTATGTACAGTATTATTTGCGTACTATTATTTACGTGCAGTATTGTTTACCAACACTTACTCTGGAATGGTACATTCTACAAACAAAATGAAGGAACCCCCATGGGTTCTCCCTTATCACCAGTGGTAGCGAATTTTTCATGGAGAAATTTGAAACAGATGCCATCCTGGCATCCACCCTACGTCATTCCCTGTGAAAGAGATACGTAGATGACACTTTCGTCATCTGGCCACATGGCCAGCCAGCACTGAACCAGTTTTTCAACCGCATGAATTCCATACACCCATCCATCAAATTCACCATGGAAGTGTAAAATGTTGGCAAGCTACCATTCCTGGATGCTTTGATCGAGAAGAGGCCTGATGGCTCGATGGGACATTCCGTCTACAGGAAAGCCACCCACACGGATTCCTATCTAAAGCCTGACTCCCACCACCATCCGGCCCAGAAGAACTCCCTCATCAAAACACTACGCCATAGGGCCCGCTGCATCTCCGACCAGCGCCACCTAGCCAGTGAGCTGGAGCAACAAAAGAATCAACGAGTATTATAGAACCCCCTATACACCCCCACCCCACACACGCGCGATGATTAACTGGTCATCTATGAAAAATAACTTTATAGCTCATCAGATTCCTTCGGTATAAGCAAATATTCCGATATTTTTTTTATAATAAAATATGTATTCCACATCCTCCACATATAACCAGCTCCAGTTTGACAGCAGAGGTGTCGCTTCGAATCAGTCGAGCGGCATTACCTTTTCATCGGCGATGTAACGCTGTATGGAAGCTACCCGGTCTGTCGCTCCATGCAAAGCTTCAGGTTCTGTGGGCCACAGTCATGTCCTCCCTTCTCTATGCTTGCGAAATGTGGACCCTCTAATCTTCGCCAGTTAGAAACATTCAGGCTGGCATGCTTACGATCAATCCGGGGTTTAACCAGGCTGGATTCTGAGCTCAAAAATCCTCGAAAGATCTGGACACAGTCCCATCGGTGAGCTCCTCCAGGAGCCAAGGCTGCGTTGGCTGGGTCATGGAGCATACATGCCCAAACAGCTTTTGATTGGTTGGATAAAGGGGGCTAAACGGACACAGCACGGGCTAGAAAAGAGATGGAATGATGTGGTGCAAGAGGATATGGACTTGCCAATAACTGGTACCAGCGGTGTCGAGATCGGCCTCTGTGGAGGAGAGTCGTGAAGGACGCTATGGGGCAGTTGGAGGCAACCGCCCTCCAGCAACAAAGGAGGGCAGAGGAGTGACGCTCACAACAATGAGTGGAGCGCCGGGCGGCTAAAACACAGAAAGTTGGCATTGTAGGGGGCACTGATGGTGCATCGGCCAGTCAACCCATGGCACCTGGGTCTGTCCATGACCTGCTAGCGGGCGTTTGACACTTCACGTAGCCTTAAAGTGCATATAGGCTGGCACAGGTGCTGTTGTTATTGTTGCATGTGTGTGGACATTCAAAGCAATTTATAAAGCAAGAAGGTCCTAGCAATGTTCCGATTCAATACGAAATGGTAGCAAGCCCTAGCTGCTGTCGGCTTCATCATCACGCTCGTTCAAAAGACGTAAATGACCGTGTCAGCATGTGCTTGATAACAGCGCTTGTCCAACACTTAACATTTTAATGACAAATGTTTGCCTTTGAATGCAAAACTTTCCTCCGTCTCTTTTGCGGGAACACCTGCAGTATCGTGATGACACCACAGCAATGTATTGAGGAGTCAATTTGGGTTGAGCTCTGAGTGTTCTCAACTCGCATGCATAGTCTCCAAGTGCTCTGGTTTCCTGCCAAACGGCCTTGCATGGAATTGGCCAAACATCCCAACATAGGACCCTGCTCAACAAGTCTTGTTTTTAGTTCTCATCTTGAACGTGACGACCATCAGAGAGTTTCTCAACACGCGTGACCCACCAACTCTCGCTGCCTCTGCACTGCTGGACTTACACAAGCGGCCGAGGCAGAAGACGCATTGAGCAACACGCTCTCCCCGAACAAGCGACGGTGAAGACAGAAGACGTGAAAGCAAAGGGCAAGAATGCAATCGGAACGCTCCCGCTTAAGACTTCCAGTATTGATTTAAAGCTTTCGTGACTGCAGGGATTCATCTTCTTGGTTCTTTCGGTAAAGTCACCTAGAAGGGAAATAATAAAATAATAAAAAATAATACAAATAAAACATAATAAAATACAATTGTATTTTATTATGTTTTATTTTACAATTGTATTTTATTATGTTTTATTTTTATTTTATTATTTCCCTTCTACATGACTTTACCGAAAGAACCAAGAAGATGACTTCCAGTACCGCTGCCAGAATCTGCGTGGATTCTCCGATTGATGCATCGGAGGGAGGGGAAAGTCACTAAAAGGGGGACTGCCATTGGAATCTCAACTTGGCCTTGGTGGATATTTCACAAATGTTGACTGCACGTCACGTAGATTTAATGCAGAGGGAAGTCAACGCATTTGGGGTGGCGCCACTCCATCCGGTGACTCAAGCAAGAACTCTGCACAAGAAACACGTGTTTTTTTTTCCAAAGATTTCTGTGTATTTGTGGGTTTTCATGTATTTTTTACAAACATACACACATACGCACACACCCCCATGTGTCTACAGGCATGCGTGCGCCAGTCTCTTAGTGCTTGTTCAGCGAACGGTTCGTGACTAATCACCGAGTAAACATTAAGCATGTGACAATTTACCCTCCCTACGTGCGATTTCATTGGCCATCACGAATGAGTATTATGCTTTGACCGTTTGTCACGTTTAGACCATCCTACCAGTGCTCTCTATCGAGCCACCCGTGTCTCCTTGTCTCTACATTCTCGACTGCACTCGTGTTCGCCGAGTCTTGCTTCACGAGAAACACCGCGCGTGTATTGAGCGATCGTCACGCTTGCCTCACACCGACGAGCTGCTTTGCAATTATCCGACGGTTAATTTCCCTACGGGGTAATACGCAAACGATCGCGTCGAGCGGCGCTGCACGAGAAAACCAGCACCGTGTTGGACATCACGTCCCGGTCAGACATTCGAAAGCTCTTACTAACAAAATAAACGAAAGAAGAAACCGACTCGGTATCACGCAGTCCAGTTCCCTCGCTCACAATGATGACATCACAGTCTAGTCGTCTGTGATGTCATCATCGTCGTCCTCGTCGATGACGTACTCGGTCCCCGAGGACTCGCCGGGGCTGTCCGCGGTGGAGGTGCGCTGGGCCTGCTCGGCGGCGCACTGGATCTGCAGCCAGTCGCGCTGAGCCACCTCTGTCTGCTCTTGCCGGGCCTGCGCACACACACACACGCACAGACAGACACACACAGACACACGACAAAGACACTCGCACACACGCAGACAATCGGACACGCACACACGCAGACACACGTACATACGCAGACACACATACGAACACGCACACAGAGACAAAGACACTCACACACGGAGACACGTACAAACTCACTCAGACACGCACACACGCAAACACACGCACGAAGACGCACACACGCAAACACACAAGGACACTCACACACGCAGACAGGCAGGAGTCCGTAGCTTGCACACACGAAGGCACGCACGTGTCCGTGGTCTGCGCACACACCAACAACAACCGCCATTCGCCACTAAGTGGCGGTGACGTCACCACGACGCTTGTGCCAGGCCAAGTGCACCTTGAGGCCACGTGAACACACACGCAGGCACACACACACAAGTTCCCCGCACCTCTAATTAGCACGGTTGGCTATGTACGGTGCAAAAGAAGTTCAACATACATACACACGAGTCCATGGCCTGCATTGGATTAACTGACCTTGCTCAAACAATTATCATTATGCATGGTCAACTTGAAGGTCAATGCACTTGTTGCATCAATGTTCCAGGGATTATAAATCAATGTTCCAAGGATTTTTTTTTTTAAACTTCAAAACACGTCTGTACACAGCTCATCCAACTCATTGGCAGTCCTGAGCTGGCAGTGAAAATGTCATTCACCCAGTAAACATTCACGTTGGGCAAACATTGGCATGTGGTTGGGACTGTTGGAAAAACGATCGCCTAACGTCAGCCCGATGTTCCATGTTCACCAGGTAGACGGTATGGACCAGCCTGCTGGATAGCCACCACTTTGAATTCTCACGACAAAACACGAAGAATCACTGAGTGTATCAACCCCCAGGAGGGATGATTGGCCGAATTTACCCTCAGCTCAGATTTAAACTCACGCCGTTCTAATTGTGAATAGGGCGCCAAGACGCACCGCCACCCCGACAGAATCGCCCAGGACTCGAGTGCAGGTTCCCCTCGCTTCGTCCGCTAGATGCGTTCCAATAAAACGGCGCACAAAGCGAAACCGCACGAGACCTCTGCGTGCCGAGTAGTAGCACATGGTACACACAGTACATACAGCACACAACATTGTCCCACGTCCAACAGCATAGCCAGTTGGGTAGCACATTCAGTCCACACAATGTACCACGTCCAACCATATAAGCTGCCGTGTAGCACATTCAGTCCACGCAATGTTGTACCACGTCCGACCGCATAGCCGCATACGAGCGAATTCAAACCGCATACGGCGAATTTTGAGTAGACAAATGTGAGCTGCATGTAAGCGGTCACACAAACCTTACCCAATTGATCAATTATGGGAACAGTCCAGCCCACGACAGGTTAACGACTGATAAATTGAATGCGGAGAAAAATTTTCCCCATCGCCCGCTGTCATGGACAGGGGCTTGCGAGGCGCCAGGTTTACACTCGCTTGCAACGAGCGGCCGCTCGCTGAGCGTTCGCCCCGACTAGCGCAGCGCGAGGCGCTCGCCTTCGATTTGCCAGGGAAGGTGAAGAGCACAAACCCTCTTGGAGAGATTCAAGTGGTGAACTGGGGTCTGTTAAAACAAACCCCCTTGGAGAGATTCAAGTGGTAAACTGGGGTTCGTTAAAACAAACCCCCTTGGGGAGGTTCAAGTGGTGAACTGGGGTTCGTTAAAACAAACCCCCTTGGGGAGATTCAATTGGTGAACTGGGGTCTGTTAAAACAAACCCCCTTGGGGAGGTTCAAGTGGTGAACTGGGGTTCGTTAAAACAAACCCCCTTGGGGAGATTCAATTGGTGAACTGGGGTCTGTTAAAACAAACCCCCTTGGGGAGATTCAATTGGTGAACTGGGGTCTGTTAAAACAAACCCCCTTGGGGAGATGCAAGTGGTGAACTGGGGTCTGTTAAAACAAACCCCTTTGGGGAGATTCAATTGGTGAACTGGGGTCTGTTAAAACAAACCCCCTTGGGGAGATGCAAGTGGTGAACTGGGGTCTGTTAAAACAAACCCCCTTGGGGAGATTCAATTGGTGAACTGGGGTCTGTTAAAACAAACCCCCTTGGGGAGATTCAAGTGGTGAACTGGGGTCTGTTAAGACAAACCCCTTTGGGGAGATTCAAGTGGTGAACTGGGGTCTGTTAAAACAAACCCCTTGGGGAGATTCAAGTGGTGAACTGGGGTCTGTTAAAACAAACCCCTTTGGGGAGATTCAAGTGGTGAACTGGGGTCTGTTAAAACAAACCCCTTGGGGAGATTCAAGTGGTGAACTGGGGTCTGTTAAAACAAACCCCTTGGGGAGGTTCAAGTGGTAAACTGGGGTCTGTTAAAACAAACCCCCTTGGGGAGGTTCAAGTGGTAAACTGGGGTCTGTTAAAACAAACCCCTTGGGGAGGTTCAAGTGGTAAACTGGGGTCTGTTAAAACAAACCCCTTGGGGAGATTCAAGTGGTAAACTGGGGTCTGTTAAAACAAACCCCTTGGGGAGGTTCAAGTGGTAAACTGGGGTCTGTTAAAACAAACCCCCTTGGGGAGATTCAAGTGGTAAACTGGGGTCTGTTAAAACAAACCCCCTTGGGGAGATTCAAGTGGTGAACTGGGGTCTGTTAAGACAAACCCCTTTGGGGAAATTCAAGTGGTGAACTGGGGTCTGTTAAAACAAACCCCTTGGGGAGATGCAAGTGGTAAACTGGGGTCTGTTAAAACAAACCCCTTTGGGGAGATTCAAGTGGTGAACTGGGGTCTGTTAAAACAAACCCCATTGGGGAGATGCAAGTGGTAAACTGGGGTCTGTTAAAACAAACCCCCTTGGGGAGATGCAAGTGGTGAACTGGGGTCTGTTAAAACAAACCCATTGGGGAGATTCAATTGGTGAACTGGGGTCTGTTAAAACAAACGCCCTTGGGGAGATTCAAGTGGTGAACTGGGGTCTGTTAAAACAAACCCCTTGGAGAGATTCAAGTGGTGAACTGGGGTCTGTTAAAACAAACCCCCTGGGGAGATGCAAGTGGTGAACTGGGGTCTGTTAAAACAAACCCCCTTGGGGAGATGCAAGTGGTGAACTGGGGTCTGTTAAAACAAACCCCCTTGGGGAGATTCAAGTGGTAAACTGGGGTCTGTTAAAACAAACCCCCTTGGGGAGATGCAAGTGGTGAACTGGGGTCTGTTAAAACAAACCCCCTGGGGAGGTTCAAGTGGTGAACTGGGGTCTGTTAAAACAAACCCATTGGGGAGATGCAAGTGGTGAACTGGGGTCTGTTAAAACAAACCCCCTTGGGGAGATTCAAGTGGTAAACTGGGGTCTGTTAAAACAAACCCCTTGGGGAGGTTCAAGTGGTGAACTGGGGTCTGTTAAAACAAACCCCTTGGGGAGATTCAAGTGGTGAACTGGGGTCTGTTAAAACAAACCCATTGGGGAGATGCAAGTGGTGAACTGGGGTCTGTTAAAACAAACCCATTGGGGAGATGCAAGTGGTGAACTGGGGTCTGTTAAAACAAACCCCTTGGGGAGGTTCAAGTGGTGAACTGGGGTCTGTTAAAACAAACCCCCTTGGGGAGATTCAAGTGGTAAACTGGGGTCTGTTAAAACAAACCCATTGGGGAGATTCAAGTGGTAAACTGGGGTCTGTTAAAACAAACCCATTGGGGAGATTCAAGTGGTAAACTGGGGTCTGTTAAGACAAACCCCCTTGGGGAGATGCAAGTGGCATTGGCCAGGAGAGGGGGGGATATGTTGAGAACTCTTAGGGCCTGAGGACTAATTTTGCCTTTGTGAATCTGCTTGCGAGAAGCGTCGTGGTGTGCTTGGCTTAATAAAGAGCCCGACCCTAGGCTCCATCTTGCTGTGTACTCCTTTACACCATTAACGTTTGCTATGTTGATCACAACATTCTGAGACGTGACCGCTTGCGGCTAAAAGGAGAGTTCGGTGCTCCTGGTGCTGTGATAACGGCGTCAGCTGTTTCCCCATTCTGATGGCGTACATGTACGTCGTCATGTACGTCATCATGTACGTCGTCATGTACGTCGTCATGTACGTCGTCATGTACGTCGTCATGTACGTAACCAGAAGAAAAACGAAAATAAAATAACTTTATCGGTAACGAAGCTCCCACAAGGCCATGCGGGAGGGCGCGTGGCACAGTTTGGCGCCAGCCATCGTAGAGTGCGGTCGTGTCGCTACAGTTCTCTACGGTGAGTACAATGTCTTAAAAAACAACGGCGCTGCTACGCCGCCTCTCCAAACGAAATCAAAGCCAACCGCTTACGCGTTCCGAGATTCATCAGTGAACGGCACGCCCAGCCTGCAACTTGCAGTCATCTCGGAACGGGAAAGGGTGAGCACCCACAGACTCGTGTTGCACATGCAGCTCCATGCCAACACGACCGCATTCACGCCAACCCCGAGGGCCATGATGCTGCTCATAAAGCAGGGGGGTTGCTTCCCGTTGCCTTATTAGTGTCCCTCCTCGCACGGCAGCATAACGACGGAGTGCCACTCGGCAGAACGTGCTAAATACTCGAGTGTAGACGATGGGACCGCACGCGCCCTGCAGGGAACGGGTCGTGGGGAGGGGGGGGGGGGCGGTAACGGCTCGCGCCTCTCGCCTGCTCGATGAGCGCCTGCTGCTGGCGCAGCAGCTCCGGCTCCGGCACGCCGAGCGCCTCGAGGCGGCGGGTGGCGCGGCGGCGAGACAGCGCCAGCGCTCGGAACTCGGCGTAGCACGCGCGCAGCTCGCCCATGCTGCCCGCCAGACCCAGACGCTCCAGCGCTAGACGGACGCGCGCACGCACACACCGCTCTCGCGTCAAGACGAAGACTCCCCCGTGCAGCCTCGGCAGACTGGTGGGGGCGACTGCTGTTTGCGAGCAGCTATTGAGACCGGCATGGCACCCAAGAGGGCGAGTGGCCAACAAAATTTTTCCGCCGTTTTTTTCTCCCCAGTGCCGATTTAAGGCTGAGTTGACCTAGGGAAGGATGAGGACCGGTTCAGATATCTCGGTCGGGGGATTCGTACCGGAGTGCGCTAACCACTGCACCACCGCTCCCAGTGTTATACAAAGGCAAAGATCCCCCGTATAGCCTTAACAGACTGTAGGGGCAAGTGCTGTTAGCAAGCACCTATGAAGGCCGGAACAGTACACGAGGGGGTGGGTGGCCAGCACCACACCCGACCGCCTTTGTCTCCCCAGTGGCGATGTTTACACACCGCACCAGGTACTCATTTCAGGCTGAGTCGACCTAGGGGAGGCCCAGGACCGGTTCAGATAATCGTCACTGGTGTTGGCCGTGAGCGGGAATCGAACCCGTGTCTCCGGGTTCATAGCGCAGCGCGCTAACCGCTACACTACCGCTCCCCACACACACACACACACAGTGTTACTCACACACAGCGCTCCTGTGTTACACACACACACAGTGCTCCACTCACACACACACACAGTGCTCCACTCACACACACACAGAGTGCTCCACACACACACACAGTGCTCCACACACACACAGTGTTCCACTCACACACACACAGTGTCACACACACACACAGTGCTCCACTCACACACACACACACAGCGCTCCACTCACACACACACACAGTGCCCCAGTGCTGGATCCGTGTGTACCCTGGATCACGTGCTCGGGGGAGATGGTCTTGCGCTGCGCGTGCGCGCACGCCGTGTTCGCCTCGCTGGACACGTGGCGCACGAAGCGCGTGCACGCCACGCGCAGCAGGTCCCGTGCGCTCGCCGTCAGGCGCAGGCACGGCACCAGCTCGCCCACGAGGCGCTGCACGGCCGCGTAGGGCAGCGTCACCTCGTCGGGGTCGTGCGCCTGACCCCCGACCTCGAGCGGAGACGCCATCGCCGCCTCCTTCTCACCGATCTCACACAGCGCCACAACGACGCACAGATTAGAACGCTCGCCTACGTATGGTGCGAAAGAAGTTCAACAGGCAACAACGTTCATCCCTGCCTCCACTCCACCCCGTAGGGCCTCTTTAGTAGACTGTTGGGGCCCAGTGCTGTGCGCGGGTACCGATGAAGGCCAGCACGGCGCACGAGGAGGTGAGTGCTGAGGTTTACCAGCCACACCAGGTACTCATTTAAGGTCGAGCTGACCTAAGGCCCTGGACCGGTGCAGACATTCATCACCGGTGTTGGGCTGGAAGTGGCAATCAAACTCGGGTTGCCGGGTTCGTAACGTAGCGAGCGCCAACCGCTACACCACTGAGGATGCATCCAATTCATCGACTGAACGTATTCCACCACTGTAGCCTCAGCCAGCCTGCACTGGCCAGCGTGGTGAAGTATGGTCAAACTGCCTTCATTCAGCAGTAATTGACAAAAGCGCCTAAAGTTAAAAAGATATACTATGAGACCTCCTTTACCAGTGGCAAAATATAGTGATAGATTTTTACCCTTTCAACTGGTACAAAAACTGACACCTTTATACAAGGCATCATGTTTGCAATAACCACAACACAAGCAGTCAAAATGCAAACAAAAAGAAACAACTCTGATGATAATGATATGCACTGTCCTTGAAGTTGATTGGTCCACACCATGATGCCTTGTATAAAGGTGTCAGTTTTTGTACCAGTTGAAAGGGTAAAAACCTATCATTAAAAAGATATATTTCGATTTAAAGCTTTCGTGACTGCAGGGATTCATCTTCTTGGTTCTTTCGATAAAGTCACGTAGAATGGAAATAATAAAATAATAAAAATAAAACATAATAAAACAATTCTCACGACGTTTCGGCCACAATGCAAACAGCCGTCCTCAGGTGAAGAACAGGTCTGTTGAGAAGACAGACTCTGTCTGTCTGAAGAACAGGTCTGTCGAGAGGACGGCTGCTTGCATCGTGGCCAAAACGTCGTGAGAATTGTTTTATTATGTTTAATTTTTATTATTTTATTGTTTCCATTCTACGTGACTTTTTCCGAAAAAACCAAGAAGATAAAAAGATATACTTTATAGCGTTCCTTCTCTCTCGCTTTCTCAATTATCTCGAGTGTAAGAACTCCGCACAACTTTCACCGATTCAAAATCTACTGTTGAAAACCTTGAGTTCGACGCGTAATGGAAAATATAAATCCATAGATCGACGATGCATTGACAGGAGGCTAATGGCGAGCCATTAGTCAGCATTCTTCAAAAGGCCATGTAATTAGTTACTAATTCAGCCCACCGGTGTGTTGGAGAGTAAATGCACAATCTTTACAATTTGAGAACGACGTCTCGCTGGTAATTCTTGGCAAATCGTTTTGTTTACGTGAGAAACTTTACTGGTTGGCTGTGTCGGGTGGTGGTGGGTTACGACACATTTATACTTCCGCGATCTAACCCATGAACCTTATTATGAATAATATTGGTCGCGAAAGCCTACATGTCAAACCAAATAAAACAGGTGTTAAGATTTCAAGCTTTCATGACTGCAGGAATCCATACTCTTTAGGTTCTTTCGGTAAAGTCACGTAGGTAGAAAATAATCTCTCACATTAACATCATGCTAATCTCTCACATTAACATCATGCCAGAGGTGGGACAAAGTCATTGTTATGCAAGTCCAAGTCGAGTCGCAAGTCATCAAATTCATGACTCGAGTCTGACTCGAGTCCAAGTCACATGACTCGAGTCCACACCTCTGCATCATGCTAATCTCTCACATTAACAACATGCTAATCTCTCACATTAACAACATGCTAATCTCTCACACTAACATAGCCACTTCCGTGCCCTCGTCCAGGAGGCCGCTCTCCTCCCATCTTACAGCTACATGCTAACTTCTCACATTAACATCACTAGCCCCGGCCTTGGGCTACACCCATTTCACACCTTTTAAAACAGTCTGCCTCAGCAGCAGGCCACGCTTTCCCACCTGATGACGGACGCTTGTGTTGCGCCCGAAACGTCGTGATCTATTTTATTTTCTACCTACGTGACTTTACCGAAAGAACCAAAGAGTTTGGGTGTTAAGATGTTCAAACACACCACGTGTCACCACGTGTGGTTAATACAGACTTGATTCCTTGCAAAAGGAATGTATTCGTTGTCAACATCATCTTAACACCTGTTTTTTGTCAGAAAGGGTAAAACCCATCAATATTTTTAATAATCTATTTGTGAAACATTTGGATGACGTGTACGTCGGAAATGTTTTTGCATATTTGTTGCATACGTAAATTTAAAAATATCTCATCTTGCCTGATATTGCGATCGCTTTGTAAATCACGAATATGTGATGTCAGTGCTGCTGCCGCACAGTAGGGGATAGGTTCTACCTTATACAACACTTCTCGTCCGTAAATGTGGCCTAAATGTACACCCAGTAGAAAACAGGGAACGTTGGGAAAACGCGTGGCATGCGGTTTGAACTGTCGGACCAACGATGGCCAAACGTTCCATGTTTGCCGGGCAGCCCCTTAGTAAGATGTCCTTTCAATTGTGATGGAGACGGCAGATCGGCTCAGCCGGCTCGTTCAAATGAACCTCTTACTGGTAGGAGCCTCCTGGTTACACCAGCCCACAGGGGATTATTGTGTCTGTCCGTCCGTCCGTCGTGCATCTAAAAATGGGAGGGGTGGGGCTGGGTGGAGAGGGGAGGGTGGGTGAGGGGCTGGGTGGGGAGGGGTGGGACTGGGTGGGGAGGGGCTGGTCACCCCGTGGTGCCCTTATAAAACTCAACGTCTAACCTACTCACGCCGGCTTGTGCCCGCCCTCACAGTCGGGCATATTTGCGGAATACACCACGCCGCCGTTGACCCTGGCCATTGACCGAGCAACCCAACGTTCCTACCAGCTCCCTCCGCAGGAGGAATGTGTTTTGGGGACTGTCGGCATTGGAGCACGTGCTCAAATCGATGAACAAACAATAACAGCAACAAGTACAGTGCAGGCTCCACAACGAGTGGACACAATTCCCCTCCTGCCACGAACAAGGCTCATTGCCGTACAGTACCGGTGTCAGAGGTCACGGACGGGAGGTCACGGACGGGAAGGCCCTGTCGAGATCCCTCGTCGTGACAATTCTGTGATGGCACCACGGGCGATGGTGGTGGCCGCTTGTGGGTCAAGCGAGCCCGATGGTCTTCGCCTGCTCACGCGATGGCTCACACACGCACACACACACACAAAGCCGTCGAACATCGTCGTTATCACCACCACCACCAACCAACCACCACCACGTGCTCGTTCATGCCACGGCTGTCACCGTTCACTCGTGCCGTGTGTAGGAGGGAGGGGGGTCACAGAAGGTTGACAAAGACACCAAAAAAACACTTCCACTGTGGCGTATGTGTGCAGTGAGTGCAGCAGCAGCAGCGTGGAGACTGCTGGGCCCTGAAGGTCGAGGGGGTTCTAATCCTCGTCTCTTTCGAACAGTGCCATCCCACCCCCCACTCGTTCAACATCCGAGAGCACTGATGTCATTCTCACGGTCTTAGTTGCCCGCAATGGTTGAGGCACATTGATGGACATCCGTGGAAAATAGCGTCACAGTTGGTCGGATTCCTGCAGCCTATCCGACTCTGACATTGCAATGCATAACCCTTGCAACATTATCATTATCAGAACGCTAAACTTTCAAACCACAATGAAAACCACCGTTATCATCAAGCACAGAGTCAGCTGGCAATGTACCGGATTCAAAGCGTGCATCATAATACGAACTCGCGTCGTTGTAGATTACATGCAACACAAAAACACACACAATACGAATCCCTCACGCATCTGCCCCCCACTCCACATTAAACATCAATGTCCTACAAGATCCCATCGGTCACACCGGCCTTCCTCCTGGGAGTGGGGACTTCAGCAGGCACGAGTGGCAACCACAAAGCAGGAGTGGGCAGGGCATGCTCGAGACATCCATTGCTGCTGGTGGTGCAGTGCCCAACGTTGACGCACAACACCGTCACACAGGCGTGGCGGAGTGCAGCAGTGGAGGAGGAGTGTTGTGTCTGTAGGAGTGTTGTGTGTAGGAGTGTTGTCTATAGGAGTGTTGTGTCTATAGGAGCGTTGTGTCTATAGGAGTGTTGTCTATAGGAGTGTTGTGTATGAGTGTTGTGTCTATAGGAGTGTTGTGTGTAGGAGTGTTGTGTCTATAGGAGTGTTGTGTCTATAGGAGCGTTGTGTGTAGGAGTGTTGTGTGTATGATGAGTGTTGTGTGTAGGAGGAGTGTTGTGTGTATGATGAGTGTTGTGTGTAGGAGTGTTGTGTCTATAGGAGTGTTGTGTGGAGGAGTGTTGTGTAGGAGTGTTGTCTATAGGAGTGTTGTGTCTGTAGGAGTGTTGTGTCTATAGGAGCGTTGTGTGTAGGAGTGTTGTGTGTATGATGAGTGTTGTGTGTAGGAGTGTTGTGTCTATAGGAGTGTTGTGTGGAGGAGTGTTGTGTAGGAGTGTTGTGTGTATGATGAGTGTTGTGTACAGCAGTGTTGTGTCTATAGGAGTGTTGTGTGGAGGAGTGTTGTGTCTGTAGGAGTGTTGTGTGCAGCAGTGTTGTGTCTATAGGAGTGTTGTGTAGGAGTGTTGTGTGTATGATGAGTGTTGTGTGTATGAGTTTTGTGTGTAGGAGTGTTGTGTGTAGGAGTGTTGTGTGTCGGAGAAGTGTTGTGTATAGGAGGAGTGTTGTGAGTAGGAGTGTTGTATCTATAGGAGTGTTGTGTGTAGGAGCGTTGTGTCTATAGGAGTGTTGTGTGTAGGAGTGTTGTGTCTATAGGAGTGTTGTGTGTAGGAGTGTTGTGTCTATAGGAGTGTTGTGTGTAGGAGTGGTGTGTCTATAGGAGTGTTGTGTGTAGGACTGTTGTGTGTAGGACTGTTGTGTCTATAGGAGTGTTGTGTCTATAGGAGTGTTGTGTCTATAGGAGTGTTGTGTCTATAGGAGTGTTGTGTGTAGGAGTGTTGTGTCTATAGGAGTGTTGTGTCTATAGGAGTGTTGTGTGTAGGAGTGTTGTGTCTATAGGAGTGTTGTGTAGGAGTGTTGTGTGTAGGAGTGTTGTGTCTATAGGAGTGTTGTGTGTAGGAGGAGTGTTGTGTGTAGGAGTGTTGTGTGTAGGAGTGTTGTGTGTGTAGGAGTGTTGTGTGTAGGAGTGTTGTGTCTATAGGAGTGTTGTGTCTGTAGGAGTGTTGTGTAGGAGTGTTATGTAGAGGAGTGTTGTGTGTAGGAGTGTTGTGTGTAGGAGTGTTGTGTGTATGAGTGCTGTGTCTATAGGAGTGTTGTGTCTATAGGAGTGTTGTGTGTAGGAGTGTTGTGTGTAGGAGTGTTGTGTGTAGGAGTGTTGTGTGTAGGAGTGTTGTGTATAGGAGTGTTGTGTGTAGGAGTGTTGTGTGTAGGAGTGTTATGTAGAGGAGTGTTGTGTATATAGGAGTGTTGTGTCTATAGGAGTGTTGTGTCTATAGGAGTGTTGTGTGTAGGAGTGTTGTGTGTATGAGTGTTGTGTCTATAGGAGTGTTGTGCTATAGGAGTGTTGTGTGTAGGAGTGTTGTGTGTATGAGTGTTGTGTCTATAGGAGTGTTGTGTCTATAGGAGTGTTGTGTGTAGGAGTGTTGTGTGTATGAGTGTTGTGTCTATAGGAGTGTTGTGTCTATAGGAGTGTTGTGTCTATAGGAGTGTTGTGTGTAGGAGTGTTGTCTATAGGAGTGTTGTGTGTATAGGAGTGTTGTGTTTATATGAGTGTTGTGTGTATGAGCGCACTGCATTATGGTAACGCACGGTATGCGAGTGCAGCTGTTGGACGCCGGCACGTGGCTTCACACGTGGCGTCGTCGTCTCGCCCTTTAAATACAGTAGCGTCACGTGACGTCTGAGGTTGTCGGGGGGTGGGGGGGAAGGGGGGAAGGGGGTGAGGGGGTTGGGGGGTGAGGGGTGGGGGCTGAGGGGTGGGGGGTGAGAGGTGAGGGGGGGGTGAGGGATGAGGGGGTGAGGGGTGGGGGCTGAGGGGTGGGGGGTGAGAGGTGAGGGGGGGTGGGGGGTGAGAGGTGAGGGGGGGTGGGGGATGAGGGGGTGAGGGGTGGTGGAGAATTTCACTTCTTCTTCTCTTGGTCGTACAGCTGCTGATGTTCGATGCAGGGCAACAACAACAACAACGTCACATGCAGGTGGTGGTCAAGTCAGCAGACAACCCAGTCAGGAGGCAGCCGAGTGGAGGATCGCCGTTGATGTGTTTTTGTGGATCGGGCCATCGCGTCGTGACACGTTGTGCTACGGCGTGTTCACGATGACCACAGCCGCATTGCCATGTGTGCATCAGGGCAAGGCCATGGAGTCAACATTGGGGGGGACCAAATCTTATTTTATTCATTGTTTACAATAATGTCTAATAGTGTATTGTATTACATTGCTCTGTTTTTTATTTTTGACCTTTTCTTGTTTCATTGTATGGCAGAGATTAGGGATTAATAAAGTACAACCATAACCACAATCATATAAACAGAAATCTATTTTATAGCAATATATTGGGGGGGACATTTTGAGCATATTTGAATATTGCATCAGGGTATCCACATCTCCTGCCGTGGTTTGTGAAGTGGATGCGGTTTAGGGTGGACCGTGAGCAGCGTCGTGTAAGATTTAAACCCCCAGGGATCTTCTGCGTTGGGTCATTCACAACGAGCCGTTTGCGACTTCTTCTGAACTCCATTCGGCTGTCCAAGACTCTTACACTCTGAGACGGAGCAAATGCTCCGTCGTTCAAGCGCGCACCCACACGGAGGGTTTCCATTGTCCTCGGAGAACAATACCGCTAGCTGAGGGCCACCCCAAGTCGTCACCATGCGTCACGTCCCCGTGATGGCAACAATCCCTCTAAGCGGCCGATCTCATCGCTCCATCTCCACGAAGGTCGTCTTCTCCGTCTCGTCCATCGACAAATTAAATATAATCGGCGACATTTAGAGGAATGGCCCTTCAGAGCACACACACAAGGGGCTTGATGTAAACGGTTTTGTATTTGTTAAATAGGTGAAGTTATCTAATAGTGTCTATTAAGTACCTTCACTTTAACACGTAGGCTTTCGCGACCAATATCCATAGTAGAGTTGTTGGGTTAGATCGCGTAAATGTGTCGTTAAACCCACCACCACCCGACACAGCCAACTAGTAAGGGTTGCCACGTAAACAGAACGTGGCCAATTCGTCACTAGTGTAATAAAAGACTTGACCACGATCTCTGGCTCAGTGTCCTTTATTCGGTCCGTACTGCGTTCCCACACGGCTGTCTCTCTTGTTCTCTCTGTGCTGGTTCCGATGTCACTCCAGTCCACATCAGCAGCCCCGCTGCTGTTCTTGTCGCTCTTGCAGCCCCACAGCAGCTCCGCTGCTGTACTCTCACACAGCTCCCTTGGCTGTTCCTGCTGCAGCTCTGACAGCCTCGTGCTGTCTCGCCTTCTCGTCGCTCCTGCGACTCTTGGCAGCCACCCCGCTGCCCCTCACACACAGCCTTACTGCCTATCTCTATCTGCAGCTTTACACCTCCCAGTAGCTCCCTGTTCCCAGGGTTGGCTCCCGCTTCTGACGGTGCCCCCTCGGCTCGTACGCCCGCGTGGCCCCACACCTTTCCATTCACACCCCGACTGCCTTCTCCTTCCGGTTTACCCGCTTAAGGACCCCCTACCTTTCACCCACGTCACCTGGCTCCGCCTCCTCGTGACGTCACATCCGGAAGGTCGCTTTCGCCCGCATTACACTAGTACAGCACACCAGTGTGTTGGAGAGCCAAGCCACATTTAAAATCTGAATACCATGATTCGTCAGTAATTACAACTAGCTTCATCAGGCGACAGAAAAACGTCGTACTCAGATTGTAAATGTTGTGGCTTGGCTCTCCAACACGCCGGTGTTGCTGTACTAGTGACGAATTGCCATTGTTTACGTGACAACCCTTACTAATTGACCGTGTCGGGTGGTGGCGGGTTTAACGACACATTTATATATTTACGCGATCTAACCCAAAAAAACACTCTATTATGGAAGTACCTTCATATAAACAAACGGATAAGTGAATAAACGCATTTATGTTAAGAGTAAAATTATCAAAACGTTGCCGGCACAATGCATTATGGGAAGGTTTGTGCTTGCAGGGCAGTGTTCTTCATCGCAAGGCCCCTGGTGGCCTTTCGTCCAGCCCCTGCCGTGCGGCCCTCCGACAATACACAAAGGGCGAAAACACGCCCCACCATCATCAACGCGCTGCTGTCAAACCCCCAGTGGTTTCAAATGTGGCGGCCCTCACACTGATGATGTCTCTTCGGTGAAAGTGCCCCCCCCCCGCCTCTGAAAATTAGCGAAGAACCCACCGGTGTAGGGGCAAGGCGCAGCCCCGCTGGGAGGGCATTCCTCATCAGCGTTGAGTGCACTACTGGGCAGCAGGCGAGGTCCCAACCCTACCTGGACATGGCACTTGGGATGAAGGCCCACACAGCAGCACACAAACCACGTTGGTTTCGATCAAAAACGTTTCGACTTTTTCTCTTGATTATCTAAATCACAAAAACGCACGAATAGTTTTACAATGTTTAATCACCAAAAGCAGTACACGCACGTACTCGATACACACATTTTTAGATGTTGTAATAATAGGCTCACACGTCGTAATAATTTTATTCTATATAGGATCTGTATAGCACCCTTACCACGAGGTAGGGAATCGCACAACGCTGCGTGGACCTCCCACCAGCAGTAGCCAGAGGAGAGACATCACCAACGCAAGCTGTCATACGCACCGCTCTCATCGCTTCCGTTACGCAGTTATCTTGGCCGTAGTTATTCATATTTGCTTGATTTTACTCTAATTCATATTTGCTTGATTTTCCCGACTTCTGTTTGATTGAGTTCGCTATGATATCGATTGGTTCATTGTTGCAGTATGCTATTTATTGTTCTGCGTTTGCAACTTTGGCAACCCAGCTCACCCTTGCAAAACGCAACTCGCTCCTGGCCTCTTAAGTTCTCACCCTGGTGAAACAAAAACCATCTTGAACCCCTGAGAGTCACTCCCTTAGGATAACTTACGCAATACTAGATGGTACATCTCCACGCACGTAATTAGGCCACGACAACTTCAACGTTAACCTTGTGGACACTTGAATCAGCGTGTGCCTCTGGACACCGCAGCAGCTCCACAGAGAAGCCGCCCCCACGCACCAGACAATCCGCCTGCCAGCAGCCCTGGTGAAGGTGACTGTAATCCGCAATCTTCTCGTCGTCATGTGTAGAAGTAGCCGTTGTAGGTCTTCTTCTTCTGCTGGTCCTTGACATTCACCTGCTCAAAGGGGCACTGGGACCACAGGGGAGACGCCGCTTGAGCGTGTACGGACGTGCGCCTGTGCCGTTTCGCCTGCCAGTGTCAATGTGAGGGTAACCATCCCTGTGTCCGCGTGCATTGTACACGTTGACACTTATACAAGGTTGGTACTCAAACGCCAGCATACATCAGCTCGGGAAATAAGAGGAAACGGAGGGAAAAGGAGTGGAGAAATGAGAGAGACGAGGGGGAAAGATCCTGCATCAGGGCCTTGACGCTGCTGCTGCTGCTGCTGTTGCACGGAGGAGCAGAGTCTGTTTTGACAGCGGGCGGTGTGGAGAAGGCAGAGACTCAAGAGTGGGGGTGGTCACACAGGACTCACGTGAATTAAGAAGGCTTTGAGATGATTTAGAGATTATTGTGATTATTTTGAGTTATGTGTTGCTGGGCCTTGTGTTTATATTCCCATTGTACCCATCTCTGTATGTGTAATTTATCCTGGTGTATTACCACAGGCTAAATACTCTCAGTATATATCCGCATGTGTACTGGGAGTGTACCTCTGCACTGTGTTACTCACGTGTACATGTGCATGAGGAATCTCATGACACATCAATAAAGACCGATTATTTACATTTACAATGGTTCGAATTGTAAGTCTAAGAATTAATTACGGCATATGCAAATCACGCGCTAATGTGCCTTCAGGCTAACGGCACAAATAAAACAAAACCAGCAAGAAACATTAAACGCGGAACCGATCGAGAGGCGATCCTTGCATACAGTCAATGGCGGAGCCAGGATTTTCAGGTGGGGGGGGGGCAACCCCTCCAGCAATGAAAAATTATAGAGGAGTTGTTAGTCAGTAAGGACGTGTCCCTTGCTTTTTATTCGACGCGTGTGCGGCGATGGCGCAGCCATCGATCGAAGGTCGAATTCGAACCGCGTTCTGTGATCAGCATCGCGCTCGCTGAAGGGAAGTCGTGTGCAATTACAACCAGCCTCACCAGGCGACAGCCAGAAATGTGGAGAAATCCTCCTGTTTCGGTCTTAAATAGAGGGATACTCTTTGGTTTTTTCGGTAAAGTCACGTAGGTATAAAATAAAATAAATTAAATCACGACGTTTCAGCAATTGCAATCAGCAATTGTTTCTTGCTGTGGTTGTCCCACCTGATGACGGACGCTTGTGTTGCGCCCGAAAAGTCGTGATTTATTATTTTATTTTATACTCTACGTGACTTTACTGAAATAACCAAAGAGTATGGATCCCTGCAGTCACGAAAACTTCAAATCTAGATAGAGAGATCAGTTTTAAAGACGTGAATTTTAGATTTGAAAGTGCATAGCCCCAGTGCCTTCCTCATACTGGAAGAGCATTCCAGACGGTTCCCCACCCGCGCTGTGGGACCGCGTGTGCGTGCGTGCGACTGGCCGCTGCGTGTGTGCGTGCGTACGTACGTGCCTGCAGGCCGAGCCGCAGCACTTCCCGCGCAGCGAGTGGGAGCGGCTCGTGAACACGGAGTAGCCGGACACGGGGTCCACGTACGTGTCCTTGCCTGCCTGCACGCACGCACGCAGAGTTTCCATTCCACAAGGTCCCGCGCGTGTCAGTTACTGCGCTACGTAGGCATGTCACAGTTCGTCGATTCATCGATGGTGGGCGGCAGGGTGGCGGTGGTGCAGTGGTGACGCCTCACAGCAAGAAAGGGCTGATTCCGATTCCCAATTCGGGTGCCTTTGTGTGGGGTTTGTACGCTCTCTCCCTGTTCTGAAGAGTGTGAGTGTGTGGAGCTTGTAAGTTCTCTCTCCGTTCCATATAGGTTTCCTTGTTAACCCAGGTAAGCCTCACGCAGTCTTTTTTTCAGAAGGTTCATGCCAAGTATAATTCCAATTGAGTGATTTGTGGCGTCATTTTTAGAATTTGGCAAAATTTGGACCGTGATGGCGGCATAACGCTTCACCTGCTCTTGCAAATCATGCCACAGGGTCTTTACACATCCACTGTGAAGCAGACGCCAGGTATTACAGGTAGGAACAACAGGTTCCACACTGCCCACCAGGGATTATTTGTCTGTCGTGCATATGGGGAGGGGAGGGTGGGGGGTGGGAGGGGAGGGTGGGGCTGGGTGGGGAGGGTGGGAGGGGTGGGAGGGGTGGGGCTGGGTGGGGAGGGGCTGGTCACCCCGTGGTGCCCTTATAAAACTCAACGTTTAACCTACACACTACAGTATACACGACACGGTACACTACACTTATACAGGTAGGAACAACAGGTTCCACACTGCCCACCAGGGATTATTTGTCTGTCTGTCGTGCACGAATGCGCTGTCCAACCAAGTTCCTACCTGCTCACTCCGAAGAAACGTATTGTTGGTGGTTAAACGCCGGCAGTAATAACCAGGGCGCCCTCTTAGAATCAGACCGTGAACATCTGCAACAAGCGGCGAACGCGCTACCACGTCACCGGGTAATGGATGGGGGGGGGGGGGGCGCTTAGGATGAGATGCGAGTGATCATCGAACATCTAGTGCAGTGTTCTTCATTGTGAAGCCATTGGCGGCCCTGGAGTGCGGCCCATGACGTGCGGCCACCCGACAACACACGAATGTGAGAACACCCCCCCCCCCCCTTGCAGGCAGTGTGGCGGCCCTCACACTTGTCGGTGAAAGTGGAATCCCCTGACTCTGAAAATGAGTCGACACTGATCTAGGGCCTCATGACCATGGAACTGCAGCACCACTCCTGACAAACGGGCGACACCGACTGTGTCACCACCCCCCCCCCCCCCCCCCCCCGTGTTTCGTGCTGAATTTGCAAAGCCAAGCACCTGCTCCAGGCCAGCGTTAAAAGCCACCCAACTGCAGCGTTCTGGCCGGATGGGAATAAACCAGGCGGCCCATTCTCACAGACTGTGGCATCGTCCCACTGCCTGCGCACGAGAAGGATTCTCAGACACGTGACAACGAGGTGGGGGGGGGGCAGCTTAGCAACACTGTTGAGGAAGTCCGTCGCCTTTGCTTGTCCACTCCACTACCGACAGTGACACGTTGTACACGTACAGCCCTTTAGTCAACCCACTGCTGAACGAGGGCCCCTGTCCACCCCTGTCCACCCCTGTGTGGTTCAGCGGAGTTGTTTCACCGTGCTACTTCACCACGCTGGAGAGTGCGGGTCGGTGACGTTGGGGAGCACAGGCAGCGGGGTGTAGCGCAGTACAATGAACTTGGCTCCACTGCCCTCTGCCAACAATGTCGGAATCAATGGATGTATTCGTACTGGAGGAATCCGATGAGCTATCAAGCTCTTTTTCACAGATGTCCAGTAGGGGTGGGTCAGAACGTTACAAAAAAAACGAAAACACGATGAGAGTGAAAATGAGAGTATAGGAAAGGTAAAGAAATTACTTTAAAAAATAAATGCAGTCCTGAGCAGCCTGTAGCACCTATTGTATGCACGGTGGTCACCCATCCAAGCAATATCCATGCCCAGCCCAGCTTAGCACCTCACAATATTGGGCGAATTCCACGGTGGTTTGGTCGTACGAGTTGACGCGGTGCGTTGTGCTTAACCAACTGAGACTGGGGGAGGCCCAAGCCAGGTCCAGATGCCAAATTATCGGAAGTGGTAATGTGTGTAGAGAGAATATGTAACAAGGCATTAGGATATTGTAGTGCAGCAGTGCCTACATATCTACACCAAAGACAAAGATGCCCCGTATAGCCTGAACAGACTGTTGGGGCAAGTGCTGTTAGTGAGCACCTATGAAGGCCGGCACGGTACACGAGGGCATGGGTGGTCAGCACCACGCCTGGCCACCTTTGTCTCCCCCAGTGGCGGTGTTTACACACAGCCCATCAGGTCCTCACTTGAGGCTGAGTCGACCAAGGGGAGGCCCAGGACCAATTCAGATAATCATCACTGGTGTTGGCCGTGAGCGCGGATCGAACTCGGGTCGCCGGATTCGTAGTGCAGCACGCAAACTACTACACTACCATTCCCCATGCGGAGGAGACGCACGCACACAGGATGAGACACATACACAGGGATGATAATTGTTTTTTTACCCTTTAATCTGGCAACAAAACTGACATCTTTGATTGGTCCACACACGAGACAGCCTTTTGGCGTCATCTGGTCCAACACCATGTGAGACTAGGCTCTAAGGAAAGCTGTCTCGTGTGTGGACCAATCAATTTCAAGGACAGTGCATACATTATCAGAGTTATGTTTTTTGTTTGCATTACGACTGCAGGTATTGTGGTCAATGCAAACATGACTCCTTGTAAAAAAGATGTCAGTTTTGTTGCCAGATAAAAGGGTAAAAAAACGATTATCATATTTTGCTACTGGCAAACGAGGTTCCAATGGTGTACATACACAGGGATTCGACTCTGTTCCTGCACATAAACAGAATCGCACACGAGCACAACGGAGACGCACCAGACAGGCCTCTGTGTGTCTTTTCAGAATTTTCTTCTCCTCCAGTGTCAGATTGTTGGCTTCCATTGCAGCCGAAATGTTTTTATCTTTAGATTTCACTTCCGTCACCTGCACACGCGCACACACGCGCACACACGCACGCAACCTTCGTTCGAATGCAATTTGAAAGCATTCGGGTGAGAGCCTGCGGAGATTCACAATACATTTTACAAGGTCATAAGCATGTTTGTGATGATGACAAAAGTGGTAAAGGACATGTATGCTTCCCCTCCAATGAATGCTGCTCGCGATGAGCGGTTCATTGTGGGGCGACCGGCAAGGAAGAATTAAGCGCACACATCAGCAGTAATGTGGACAGTTCGTTCAGTGAATTCTTGAAATATGAATTTCCGAAAACCATATCCCCCATGGAATGCCAAACATATTAACGAGAGGTCATACATCAAACAGGCTGCGTGTATGCCATGTCTCATCAGCCACATTCTCATATCAGGGCAATGCATTGTTGTTTCCATGTAGCCGTTTCCACCCAATTGTAAACGTCGCAAAAATTCAAACCCAACTTGTTTTTCCTCCCCCCAAAATCACGAACAAAAACTACGAGCAGTTTCGCTGCTCGTCTAATGTGCGGTTGCACAAAGGGTGCCGCCAACCTGTGATCGCGGTACACGTGTCATCTCGTCGCAACATCTGGGAAAAAATTTCTGCACAAGCGGCAGGCTCGCACCCCATTCATTGTGCAATTTTTTTCCCGGCTGAAATCAGACTCGGGCCTCGTTATTTCAGCTGTGAAGGCCGAGTGAGCGGAGCAGCTCACTCCCAAGGACAACCGCGGCTGAAGACCCCCGGCAGTGGCGCCAGTTAGAGGACATTCGACAAACTAACACGGGCAACATTTGTATTTTATTTTACGCGGAACCCACAACGGAACTTTCTGCAAACAGGGCAAACAATAAACGGTGCTTACGTACAAATCAAAAAACCGCGTCAACGAATCCTGTCACAGATATATGAACAATAAGTTAATACCTCAGTGGGCTTTGCCTGGTAGGATGGGGATGGTTGAGTTTGATTTGTGTGTGCGTTTGGGTGATTCGTTTACCTTTCTTGTACTTTGCACTGCTATTGTGTTTTCGTACTGTTTGTTGCTGTAACGTTCTTAACCCGCCCCTACTGGGCATCTGTAAAGAGCTTTATAGCTCATCGGATTTCTCCATTATAAATCAATATTTTCATTTTTTATTAAACAGACTCAGCTATAACGCAGCTGAATGACAGCATTCAGCAATTGTCGAAAACATCCTGCAGCATGGCCAGAAAATGTTACGAAATGATCACAAGTCTCTTTACTCTTTGGCCAGAGCGCACCTGTAATAATCCGAGTGACGTTGAACAGCGTGAGCTGGATGGAGGAGGATGGCAGGTTACTGTTGATGTCGTTTATTGTGAAATTTCGGTCACAGTTCCTGTGATCACTGTGTTACATTGCTTATGGCTTTATTTTGGTGATTTCAAAAACGTTTTTTGGTTTGGCCATGTTTGTTTGTTGTAGTACGGAGTTAGAATGATGGCTTTAATCTAAGTTGTCTTGTTGTTGTTGTTGTTTAACTTGCATCCCACTGGGATTTTTGCACAGCGTTGGTGTACGGTGCTTCTTTTCTGGAAGACTTTGCAGCTTTTTCCTGGATTTTTCTGTTTGCGCATAGTCACTTTAAGATGTTTTCTTGTTCATGTTTTTTTTGTTGCGGTTGCACCCGATTCAAGAGCCGAATGGCTCACAGGGCTACACCTAATAAATGAAACTGTAACAGACACTGAAGTTGTCACCCAGAGGTGAGCGATGAAGGGGGAGACCCACGCCCAGTTGGTGGCATAATATTGTAAATAAGACTTGGAGGGTCACGTATTGACTGTGCTGCAAGATCTGGCAGAATGAAGAATGGTGAGATACAGTAGTAACAGCATTGACCGTGACAGTGGGTTTGTGAGATGTGGTGGTAGCAACGGCATTGACTGTGACAGTGGGTTTGTGAGATGTGGTGGTAGCAACAGCATTGACTGTTTGTGAGAGGTTTATGGGTTTTTGTTTTTTAATTATTTTAAAATATTGCATTTTACCTATGACATAATGCACACAGCCGTATGATGACCGGGTTTCATCAGTGAGATGTGGGAGATGAGGGGACCCCAAGTTTTTCCACCAGAGTACCAAAAGGAAATGTCTCGTGACTTGGTGCCAGTTGAAGAGAGATTAAGAACGTGTTTTCAGACATTGAAACAACACCAATGTTATATTTTAAATGATGTCACCTTTTCTGCTGGCTCCACCGCTTTGGCTGCATGCTCAATTCCTATTGGGCGGCCACAGCACCTCACCCGTGACATCACCACAGCCAGGAGTCTCATGCGCCAGTCACTTGAGGGCTGGGGGCCGCAGAAGTAAATATTGTTCCTCTGCGTCGCCTCCACCCCCAAGGAAGGCAAACGACACGGTCTGCGAAGACAAAAATAAAGCAAATTAAACTCGCACGCACGGCAATGGTAGACTTCAACTGAAGAGAGATATTACCAAAACAAATAGGTCGCTTTTGTAAGTTAAGATTAATCCTGGTCTCTTGTTTGAGTTCTAAACCTGGTGAAAGAAAATAACACTTGAAACTGGTGACACAGCTCCTTGAAACAGCACAAGGGAGGGTGACAGGTGGCTTCGGGTCTAAAGCAATGCCCTGTGTATGAGAGATAAGCTTGCGATGGTTAGGTCCCGAATTAAAATCACAGTTCCCAACAGGAGACCAAAAAAGACGTGTTCTCAAGCACAGCGTTTGATAGTCACAACCTGCACACACCAAAGCATGCGTACAGTCCAACCCATTTCCTTTGGCACTCACTGCTGTCAGGCCAAATTCTGAGGTCCCATTTGACTTTGCACAACTTTAAACTGATACGAATTCTATTCTTGGTTCTTTCGGTAAAGTCACGTAGAAGGGAAATAATCAAAATAAAACAATAAAATTCTCACGACATTTCGATTGCAACACGAGCAATCATCATCAGGTGTGAAAATCACAGCAAGAACATTTGAAAAAAGTGGCGATTTTTTTCTTAACGTCAGCACCAAGGGAAAAAAACCCGCCACTTTTTTCAAATTTTCTTGCTGTGGGTTTCACACCTGATGATGATTGCTTGTGTTGCAATCGAAACGTGGTGAGAATTTAATTTGTATTATTTTATTACTTCCCTTCTACGTGACTTTACCGAAAGAGCCAAGAATAAGAAAGGCTGCCTCTTCAAACAAGAAGGTTGTCTCTGGTGTAGTCCAATCAGTTTCAAAGACGATGCCACACATTTTCAGATCATATTTGTGTTTGCATGTCCACCACCAGTCCGTGTCGTTACTGCTGACTTGATGTATCTATTTGGTGTTTAAACATCTTATTGCCAACATGGTTAACACCTATTCTTCTTTTTCATCAGAGTTCTCGTGTTGGAACACAACAACACGACGCGTGAATAAACGAAAAGTTCCAGTCGTGAATATGATTTAGACAAATCCGTGACTCCACGTGGGCAGAAGTCGGTGGTGGGTCCATCACCGTCACCACCTGCAGGTGACACGGCGTGCTCAGCCAGCCGCACGTGTGAGGGGTGAGTGAGGGGTGAGTGAGGGGTGAGTAAGGGGTGAGTGAGGGGTGAGTGAGGGGTGAGTGAGGTGAGGGGTGAGGTGAGTGAGGGGTGAGTGAGGGGAGGGGTGAGGTGAGGGGTGAGTGAGGGGTAAGGGTGAGTGAGGGGTGAGTGAGGAGTCACCCTCGTGGTGAGGGTGAGTGAGGGGTGAGTGAGGAGTCACGTGAGGGGTGAGGGGTGAGTGAGGAGTCACCCTCGTGGTGAGGGGTGAGTGAGGAGTCACGTGAGGGGTGAGGGGTGAGTGAGGGATCAGTGAGGGGTGAGTGAGGGGTGAATGAGGGGTGAGTGAGTGAGGGGTGAGTGAGGGGTGAGTCACCCACGAGGTGAGTGAGGGGTGAGTGAGGGGAGAGTGAGGGGTGAGTGAGGGGTGAGTGAGGGGTGAGTCACCCTCGTGGTGAGGGTGAGGGCCTGAGGGGTGAGTGAGGGGTGAGTGAGAAGGCACCCGCGTGGTGAGGGGTGAGTGAGGGGTGAGTGAGGTGAGGGTCACCCTCGTGGTGAGGGTGAGTGAGGGGTGAGTGAGGAGTCACCCTCGTGGTGAGGGGTGAGTGAGGGGTGAGTGAGGGGTGAGTGAGGGGTGAGTGAGGGGTGAGTGAGGGGTGAGTGAGGGGTGAGGGTTGAGTCGCCCGCGTTCCACTCACCCCGCGCCGGCTCCACTTGATGGGGGAACAGCTGCGTGATGACGTCATCGTTGCAGCGTAACATGACGTCATTTTCCGGCAGGTCACAGCATGCGTGACGTCAGCGGGGTACGTGCAGTCTTTCCCATCTCGTTCGTTAAAGTTTAATTTTCTATTTAAATTGTTACACGGATGATCCCGTTTAGCCTATCGCCCGACTATTTTACGTAGGAAAATCCGTGGTGGGGCCGTCCATAAATGACGTCACGCGATTATGGACGATTTTTGACCCCCCCCATCGTCACACGGCGTCACAAAAGTCAAGACCCCCCCTCAAATATGACGTCACAAAGCTCTGCCCCCCCCCCCCCCAAAAAAATAAAACATGCTTCAAATCGCTTTAAACTATTGTCATTGTAGTGCGTATTTAATGTGGCGCTGCACTCTGCTGTTGTAGAAGAAAACATTTATTAGAAAGTTTATCTAATTAAGTAGAACGTGTTGTCCATATTTATTTAAAGTTGCGCATTTTGATGTGACGTCACACTTTCTCAACCCCCCCTATCGTCACACATCGTCACAAATGTCTGACCGCCCCCCCTAGGTGCGTGACGTCATTTATGGACGGCCCCTATGCATGAGGTTGTCACGTCTCTCTCCCCGTGGTCGCATGGATTTTTCTCCGGGTCCTCCGGGTTTTCCTTCCAAATTTGGTCGTACATGTTATGTAAATCGTTTATTGTTAACTTTGAATCACAGTTGCTATGATCACTGTTACATTGTTTTTATAGCTTTATTTTGCTGATTTCGAATACGTTTTGGTTTAGCCATATTTGTTTGTTGTAGTACAGAGTTAGACTGATCTCTTTAATCTAAATTGTCTTATGGTTGTTATTGTTTAACTTGCATCCCACTGGGATTTTTGCACACAGCATTGATATACGGTGCTTTTTCTGGAAGATTTTGCAGTTTTTTCCTGAATTTTTCTGTTGCGCGTCGTCACTTTAAGATGTTCCTGGTTCATGTTTTTGTTTGTTGCGGTTGCACCCCAGCCAAGAGCTGCATGGCTCACAGGGCTACACAGTAAAACCTTGCATTGCAAATAACTTGGTCTGCGAGTGTTTTGCAAGACGAGCATTTTTTTTAAATAAATATTAATTTGATAAACGAGCGAGGTCTTGCAATACGAGTAGTACGTGTATACGCTTTGTCTGCCGAGCGTCACGTGATCACAACTCATATACGAGTGCTTTGATATACGAGTGCTTTGGATTACAAACACGTTTCCGGAACGAATTATGCTCGCAATCCAAGGTTTTACTGTACCTAATAAATGAAACTGAAACTGAACGTGGTAAGCCACGCCGTTGGGCTATCATTTGTAGCCAGGTCGCTTCCGAAAAATAGCTACAAAGCTCAGTGGGACATACCTGGTAAAATAAAAAAAACATAGCTTCGTAATTTTAACAACAGCAACAATAGGAGTGAAGCTAGGGATCCAAGCTCTGGATGAGCTACATGAGTTTTCCAGAACGAGCCGAAGTACTGTTTTGAACGTTACAACAAACACGATAGGAGTGCAAAGTATAGGAAAGAGATACAAACTCTTTGGTTCTTTCGTTAAAGTCACGTAGGTATAAAATAAAATAAATCACGACGTTTTAGGCGCAACACAAGCGTCCGTTATTAGGTGGGAAAGCATGGTCTGCTGCTGAGGCAGACTGTTTTAAAAGGTTTGAAATGGGTGTAGGCCAAGGGTCATAAAGAAGTGGCCGGGGCTAGTGATGTTAACGTGAGAAATTAGCATGTAGCTGTAAGATAGGAGAGCGGCCTCCTCGACGAGGGCACGGAAGTGGCTATGTTAATGTGAGAGATTAGCATGATGTTAATGTGACATCGAAAAGTGGTGCAATCCAAAGGCATGAGTGCAATCCAACGGGTGCAATCCAAAGGACATGTGAGCATGGGAGATCTAAGAGAGAGGCATAGAGAGAGAGACAGTCGGAAATAACAGCTGACATAGGCAGGTAGGATGGAAACATCACAGTCAATTAAGACTTTACCTGGTTAATAACGTCCTTCCAATGATTGCTCAGTTTGTACCCATCCTCTCGGTTGAAGTTGTGTCTGTGTTTATATATCTGGATGGCTTCATGAACAAATCTCTGAAGGTAGCCGGTAGGTTTGCAGAGTACCTCCGTCTTGGAAAAATCTATTTCGTGTGAGCCCACAGCGTTAAAACAATGATCAGCAACGGCAGAGGTATTGGTTCTACTGTGTTTCAGATCTGCCTTGTGTTCACGAACGCAACCACAACTCAGTTTGTAGACACCAGGGTATTGCATGTCAGGAATCACATCCTTGACAGAGGTGATTAAATCACACATTTTGTGTACTGTGTGGAAACGAATCCTGTATCTTGTGTTTGTTTAAGATTTTGGAAATATTTTTGGTAACCCCTGCTATATATGGTAAAGTGATGGTTTTGGTTGGCTCCTCAGAAGGTTGTCTCCGCATGGCTGGGGAGGCAGCTTTGCGGATTGTACGGTCCGAGTATCCGTACATCCTGAGTGCTTGGTGTACGTGCTCCAGCTCACTGGCTGTGGTGCTGGTCGGAGATGCAACGGGCCCTATGGTGTAGTGTTTTGATGAGGGAATTCGTCTGGGCTGGATGGTAGCGGGAGTCAGGCTTTAGATAGGCATCCGTGTGGGTGGCTTTCCTGTAAACCGAATGTCCCAACGAGCCATCAGGTCTCTTCTCGATCAAAACATCCAGGAATGGTAGCTTGACATCCTTTTACACTTCCATGGTGAATTTGATAGACGGGTGTATGGAATTTATGTGGTTGAGAAATTGGTTTAGTGTTGGCAGGCCATGTGGCCAGATGACGAACGTGTCATCCACGTATCTCTTCCACAAGGATGGACGTAGGGTGGATGTCTGGATGGCATCTGTCTCAAATTTCTCCCTCCTCCACCGCGTCGGTCGGCTCCCGCCAGCCCCCCGCTGACCGAGTGACAGGGCCCCCCATGCTTGTACTGCTGGCCTCGGAGCCACACGGGGTTAAAATACACACCCGTGCACACCACATTGTCGCTATTAGAGGGGCCGCGAACCGTGCTATTACCTGCAAGCGATGAACTAGCTATCAGCTGCAGCGACCGCACGCTTCCCACTGCGAGCGATTGACTCTTAACGCGCACGCCAGTGCACACCGCGGCCCCACTAACGAAAGGGGGCTGCAAGCGCGCTCACACCTGAGCGATTACCTCACTCGCGCAAACATGGTAGCAATCACCCCGCGATCACTCTCGCCTCATGTTCCCCCACTGCTACCCAGGACTCGGCTTGCACACGCAGTCGCTCCACACATAAATTGCTGACACCACACCATCGATGGTCTGTGATAACTTTTATTCTCGGCGCAAACCACAATCCCTTAAAGCTGCCCAGTCGGCACTACCCGGGGGGAGTATCTTGCGAGAAAAGCCTCGGCCTACTACTGTCTGCACTCCTGCTCACCCAAGCGTCCTACCATGTACCTCGTAGCTGTACTCACGGCGAATCACTGCCGAATACACAGCCCATCGTCTGCCTTTCTCGCTTTTTCCACCCCAGCTTCCCCGATGTCGTGAATGACTCATCGCGGCTGGCCCGGTCACCTTTTTGCGCCCACACACTACTCAGCCAACTCAGGGGCACCGCGATGTAAACTGTCCTGCGAGGGTCGGCCAATCCCCTGGCACCGGGAAACCGTGGGACTTTCCTCATAGGGACCCTTCGGATTAAAACCCGTTGTGCCAAGCAATCCCACGCCAGGACACTACGTGTGTGCGCTGTGTGTGTGTATTCAGTGTGGGAGCCAGGGGGGGGTCGCGGAGTTTGCAGAGTGGCTTCAAGGCCGTGGCACCACACAATCCCTGCAAACTCCAGCATATGTGTGTGTGTGTGTGAAAGTGAGTGTGCGAGCGCATGTGTGTATCTGTCTTTCTTTGTGAACCCGAACAGTTTGACTCATGAACAGGCCTCAGCAACTGCCCGCACTTTCATTTGCGTGGCTTTTCTTTCTTTGGTCCAACGCGGGATGCTTTGTGCGTGCCGGCTTTTTTGGTTTGTTTTTCCCGGGCAGGCTTCGTTGGATGCCCAGGCCTCTTCACGTCGGGATCCTGTCGTTTTTGTTCTTCCGCGGCGTCCAATCCCTTTTTCACGTCGGGGGCAGACGTTGATTTTTTATTTCGCGTGAAGCACATTACTGAAAATAAAAGGGGACAAGGGAGTAAACAGGTTAGTGTGAGCCACTAAATTCACATGCATGTAGGTATCTGTAGTTATCGATTTGTGCGTGTTTGGGTTTTTCTCTGTGTCACTCTCTGCCTGCATCTTTCCGCGTGTATTTTTGTACGTGTCGGACACTATCCGTGTCTATAGCTGTCTGTGTTTGTCCTTCGTGTCTCTCAAAGTGTTGGTAAACATGTCTCTGTGTCTCTCTAGATCGTAGAGATTGAAAACTAATTTCTTTAAAAACTGCTTGTTGTTGTGTTTAGTTGGCTGTGCTTAACCCCACCCCCTCCGATTATTACTGTTGGCTACGGAAATGTGTGAAAGAAGTTCAACATTCATACATCTCCCACTACGATCTGCAAAGGACCCTACTTGGTGTTAAGAACGCCTCTGCTATCTGGAGGCACAAGCTAAAGACTCACCGATGCAGAAGACGATTAAGGATAGCATGGCTGGCACGAGCACGATCAGTGCAATCACGCTGGTCTTCGTGGGCTCAAACTCAGGGTCGTAGTCTGGCTCTGGGATGACGTCGGGATCGACGTCATCCAGAACCTCCAAAGGTGCTCGCCGTTGCTTTTCCAAAATACTTCCTGTAGCACACACATTCATACACACGCAGGTGCGTTAGTGACGTTTAGAGACTTTTAAAAAATCCTCATCATTGCTTTTTGTGAAAACATAGCAGAGTGAATTTAGACGTATCCCTGGCAGCAGTGTGCAATGGCCGTATTTACATTGAACTCCCTTCACACCGTACGTAGCCACCGTGCTAATCTGAGGTGCGGCGGGGGGGGGGGGAAGGACAACAAACTAAACACAAACATCAGCAATGTTTTATAAGGCAGAAGCGTTGGGTGATACGAGATGGCAGCAGCACTCTGGACAGCGCTGCTTGAAGGGCTCCATTCAGAAGTTGTGAGCAAATCTATTTCGGCCATTCCCACACTCGTGAGGTTGCTCAGCCGTGACATTTTTGAACGGTTTCTCTGCCTCCTGACAACAATGCCCAGAGTGCACCAGGAAAACAATTCAGAAGACAAGGAAGTGCCTGTAAAGTGTATTGTCTTCTTTAGTAGGCTTGATATGGAGATTTAGTAATGACATGGTGACACTTTTTAAAAAAAATTTTACTGCTCTGACATCATCACAGTGCAAGTGAAATTCATTGTTCCTACAATGTTTCTCGGTAAAGTCACGTAGGTAAAAAATAAAATTAAAATAAATTAAATCATGACGTTTCGGAGGCAACACAAGCTTCCGTCTTCAGGTGGAACCGTCGCAGCACAATGACTGTATCAAGTGAAGAGAGCTCTAAGAGACACGAGACTATATATACAAGTTAAGGGGAGGGGAGGAGCCAGGATGAAACTTCAAATCTAGAATTAATGTTTCTGGTTGTGGCTCTACCCCCTGCCCAGTTATGCAAATTGAGCATCTCAAGGCATTGCACATGCATGGAACGATGCATCGATGTTATTGAGTCAAATGAATACTTCGATTCGTCGTACTTGGATTGCAAGGATAACGCGACAGATATTACGAGATGAGACCTCCTTTACCAGTGGCAAAATATAGTAGTAGGTTTTTACCCTTTCAACTGGTACAAAAACTGACACCTTTATACAAGGACAGTGCATATCATTATCATTATCAGAGTTGTTTATTTTTGTTTGCATTTTGACTGCTTGTGTTGTGGTTATTGCAAACATGATCCCTTGTATAAAGGTGTCAGTTTTTGTACCAGTTGAAAGGGTAAAAACCTACTACTAGATATTACGAGAGTCATATTTCAGGAGTGATGTAAATTGCATGCAGTGAGGCATTCCTGGCGTTAGAGATCCAGGATGACGTACGTTCACAATAAGACAGGCAGACTTCCTTGTTCTCTTTCTCGCAGGATTTGCAGCGCAGCGCAGATATGTACGTGGGTTCTGCGGACAAACAAAACATGGACGGAGTTAAAAGGCTGTTAATGTCTGCAGATTGCAGGGAAGACTGGGTCACGAAAGTCCACGTGATGGAACCAGATGTCACGTGCATTTTCAGTAGGGGCAAATGTAACCTCTACGAAGTTCCATTTATCAGCTTTTTTATTAACGAATAATTCGCTTTTTTTCTCAACTAGAGATACAAATATAAAACCAATTTGTTTGCATGCTGAACTGCTTTCGCAACGTACATAGCCAGCCGTGCTAATCGGAGGTGCAGGAAGCAGGACAACAAACTAAACACGTACATTTCCTGCAGGAATGTCGGTCACGTGGTTTGAACATTTACTCATCACACCGTTCCGTGTGAGTTGGTGACCGTGGGGGGGGATTAGGGTTGATCGTGGCATCAGGATCGGTTTGGATATCACTCACGAGTGATGTTACACATGACCAGCGATCAAACTCAGACGGTGGGGTTCGTGGTACCGCCCGAACCACCGCAACACCGACACGATAAGAATGATAAACACGTACAAGCCCAGTAGAGTGTGTCAAGTAATTGCATTTAGAACACGGTGAGCGAGTTTAAGGTCGAAATCAGCGACATGTGACGACTCCAATCAGTCTGTTACGTTCAGGATAAGACGAAAAACAAAACTGTTGTTGAGCAGGGTCCTACATTTAGATGTTTGGCCAATTCCACGTAAGACCGTTTGGCAGGAAACAAGCGCACTTGGAGACTCGGCGTGCACGTGAGTTGAGAACACTCAGCGCTCAACGCGAATTGACTCCTCGATACATTGCTGTGTTGCCGTCACTCCACGACTTCGTTAAATTGGGGGTTTTATTTGCAGGTAATCCTTCATTATGTAAATCAGTTTGAATATTGCAGTAGATCGTCGATTATCTGGTGGTTTCGGGGGGGCAAGGGGGCGCCGGATTTTCAAAAACGCTGGATAATCAAATCACTATTTAATATTGCTTATTTTTGCGCGCTATGTTTTTAGGCGTTGTGCATATGCTTTTGTGTTTTAAATTTGTTTACTATGTAACATTTGCATAAATATCCTACTCTAAAATAAAAATCCTATTTAAAAAGTGACTATTTACTGTACCGTACTTACCACTCTAATCTCTAAGACTGGAGTGATGTTTTCACATGAAGCATTTCCATTGTTTAAGTTGTTGTATGCAGTGTATAATGTACCGTATATCATATTTCACAATGAAATCAAGCATAGCTACCTTCTAGATTTGAAGCTTTCGTGACTGCAAGAATTCATACGCTTTGGTTTTTTCGGTAAAGGCACGTAGGTAAAAAAAGTTCTCTAAAATAAATGAAAACAACGAAATTTAATTTGGTTTTCATTTATTTTATTTAAAAACCCAAAGAGTACATAGCTAGCTACCTTTTTTGTCACGCTAAACGGTGCCTATGGAGGGGTTTTGCCAAATCGGCCCGGGACTGCCGGATAATGTGGTGAAGCTGCCGGATAATGGAGGATCAACTTTTATTTGGTAAATTGCATAGGTGGGACAAAGTCATTGTTATGCAAGTCCAAGTCGAGTCGCAAGTCATCAAATTCATGACTCGAGTCTGACTCGAGTCCAAGTCACATGACTCGAGTCCACATCTCATAGGTGGGACAAAGTCATTGTTATGCAAGTCCAAGTCGAGTCGCAAGTCATCAAATTCATGACTCGAGTCTGACTCGAGTCCAAGTCACATGACTCGAGTCCACACCTCTGGTAAATTGTAAGCAGGTTTAGCCTGTACATGTGACGTTGGTGCAGGTGTTCCAGCTAAAAGCCGTGGGGAAAGTTTTGCATTCAAGGGCAAACATTTGTCATGATAATACTCTTTGGTATTTCGGTAAAGTCGCGTAGGTATAAACTAAAATAAATCACGTTATGATAATGATAACGTTAGAACGTTGGGCAAGCGCCATTATCAAGCACATGGTGACGTCGTCGTTGACGTGCTTGAACGAGCGCGATGCTGAAGCCGACAGTCGGTAGCGCTCGCTCCCATTTACGGAATAACGCTCGGACCTTTATGCCTCGTAAATTGTCCACGCACACAAAAGATAAACAAATATCCCCCGTATAGCCTTAACAGACTGTAGGGGCAAGTGCTGTTAGCGAGCACCTATGAAGGCCAGAACGGTACACGAGGGGGTGGGTGGCCAGCACCACGCCCGACCGCCTTTGTCTGGGGAGTGGCGATGTTTACACACCGCACCGGGTACTCATTTGAGGCTGAGTCGACCTAGGAGAGGCCCGGGACCAGTTCAGATAATCGTCACTGGTGTTGGCCGTGAACGGGAATCGAACTCGGGTCGCCAGGTTCGCAGCGCAGTGCGCTAACCGCTAAGCTACCGCTCCCCTGACACATACACACACGCGCACGTGCACACGCATGCATGCTGTCTCATGTGATAAGGTGATAAGATGCAGTCACGGCACTCATACCGTCTTACAGAATCGCCAATATATACACAGGTGGACACAATCTTACCACAGACAGGGCATGACAGTTCCTTCGAAGCTGAAAAACAAAAAGGAAAGGACAAAACGTGACGGTTAGTTAAATTAGAATTCGCATTAGTTTGCTAACAACACAGTCACAGATCTCATACATCACCACCACGCACAGCAGGGAGTGTAACCAGGTAAGGGTGCAGGTGTCCTGCTCATGCCACTGCTGGCTAAAGGGCCTCCACTCGAGGTATAGAGATCCCGTCTGGAGAGTATGTGACCTACTCTTCCATGTTGGCCAGAGACAGGAATATCCACACTTTGCCACACCGAATTGGACGTGCTGATCGCCTGATTATGATGTGTCCCCATGCCTCTTGCTCGGTGGACAGAGGAAGGAAGATTTGACAAACTTGCATTAGGGGCACAAGGAAGCGAACATGGATACATTAAGTTTAATGTGTAGGATTTCGCGACCAATATACACAAGAGGTTTTTTGGGTTAGATCGTGTTAACAACACATTCCTGCGGAGGGAGCTGGTAGGAACGTTGGGTTGCTCGGTCAATGGCCAGGGTCAACGGCGGCGTGGTGTATTCCGCAAATATGCCCGACTGTGAGGGCGGGCACAAGCCGGCGTGAGTAGGTTAAACGTTGAGTTTTATAAGGGCACCACGGGGTGACCAGCCTCTCCCCACCCAGCGCCACCCCTCCCACCCCCCACCCTCCCCACCCATCCCCTCCCCACCCAGCCCCTCCCTCCCCACCCAGCCCCTCCCTGCACGACGGACGGACACAATAATCCCCTGTGGGCTGGTGGAACCATGAGGTTCCTACCAGTATAAATGTGTCGTAAATCCCACCACCAGCAGCACCCAACACAGCTAATTAGTAAGGTTTGCCACGTAAACAAAACGTGTCAATTACTAGTTCTGCAATAACCGGTGTGTTAAAGAGTAAACCCACGACATCTACAATTCGAGCACGACGTTTCGCCGGTAATTACAACTAGCCTCATCGGGCGACAGCTAATTATACCGCTGTATTAAAAATAATGATTCTCTACCAAACGAAAACCTCTTATGGATGGATACATTAAGAGTTAAAGTTACAAATCTGTGCCTCGCACAAGAGCAAGTGAGAGGGGACAGGTGTTAGATTGATGCAGGTTCGTGAAGCATCAACAATGCCGGACTATGGTTCGTCTCGTCCCCACCACGGCAACGTGTTAGACACCGGCATTCTCAACACTGCTCATGTGAGGGTGCAATGGGCAGGACTTACTTTTCAAAGCTTCCCGAAAATCCTTCCAGAACCTGACGAGTTCCCTCCAGTAGACTGCCATGAGAGAGAGAGAGAAAGAGAGAAAAACGAGTGAACAATTTGTATATATGGTGCAAAGACTTTTAACATATTGCTTCATGATTGCCTCTTTATATATCTGTCCTTTGTGCTTGCAATTTACTTTTTGACAGATGACAGCTTTCAGTTCCGGGAACTGGTCGCACTTCTGCGACGGTGGCCCACATTTCAATTCATAACGACAGTTTCCAAAAGGTCATGAATATTGCGCGCCATGAAAAGGATGCCAGCAATGTCTTCATAGTTACATGCAACCTGTTTCAATTTGCTTATTAGTGTTTCGATGATAATCATCAGGGCCGTATTATCCAATCGGCACAGTAGGTACAGTAGGCACTGTGCCTAGGGCCTACAAAAAACTAAAGGGCCTACGAAAACTAAAGGGCTGACGAAAACACATTTTTACCACGTTTTTGTGTTTGTATGGATAAAAAAAATGTAACCAGGATATCTTCTTGAATAAATATATTTGCATAGCAAGGATAGGCACAGTGTACAAAGAGGCAAAGTCACGTCAATGTTATCTGCGGCACACGGCACGCTCCCATCAATTTAGGGCACATACTAAATCATGAACGTATCAGTAATGACATCTGTCCAGCTGCTGGACGAAGTGAAACAAGCGGAGTGAAGCGGCGGTAGCAGTAACACGGGGCAGCAGCAGTAGCAACTCTAGACGACTATCACTGAAGGCCTACGAAACACAAGTGCCTAAGGCCTACAAGAACCTTAATCTGGCCCTGTAAATCATTAATTTTGTTATATCATTAAATCATCCTTTTTAAACATTTTGCAGAACATCTTCTTGGTTCTTTCGGTAAAGTCACGTAGAATGGAAATAATAAAATAATAAAAATTATATCTAATAAAATAATTCTCACGACGTTTCGGCCACAACGCAAGAGTCTGACTCTGTCTTCTCGACAGACCTGTTCTTCACCTGAGGACGGCTGCTTGCGTTGTGGCCGAAACGTCGTGAGAATTATTTTATTAGATAGAAATGTTTTATTCTTTTATTATTTCCATTCTACGTGACTTTACCGAAAGAACCAAGAAGATGAATCCCTGCAGTCACGAAAGCTTTAAATCGAAATTTTGCAGAACACTTTACGAACCAGGCAGGTGTGTGTTTCAGGCTCCTGATCACAGCCTGTAGAGTTCCCTGGTGTCCTCTCACATGAATCCCAAAACTCTCATTCGTGAAAAATTAACTTCGCCAAAACATCCTAATGCAGCGGGACCCTACTGAAGAGGAGTTTAGAGACTCAGTCAGGATTTCTCTGGTAAATAATGAATATTATTATACAAGGTGGTCTAACATTCTCATTTACTTGATACAGCAAGCGTGCTTAAATTTCGATTTAAAGCTTTCGTGACTGCAGGGATTCATCTTCTTGGTTCTTTCGGTAAAGTCACGTAGAAGGGAAGTAATAAAATAATAAGAATAAAACATAATAAAATAATTCTCACGACGTTTCGGCCACAACGCAAGCAGCCGTCCTCAGGTGAAAACCAGGTCTGTCGAGGCGACAGCGACAGACCTGGTTTTCACCTGAGGACGCCTGCTTGCGTTGTGGCCGAAACGTCGTGAGAATTATTTTATTATGTTTTATTCTTATTATTTTATTACTTCCCTTCTACGTGACTTTACCGAAAGAACCAAGAAGAGCAAGCGTGCTGTGACGGTTCCACCTGAAGACGGAAGCTTGTGTTGCCTCCGAAACGTCGTGATTTTTATTTTATTTTACTTTTTTTTATTTGATTTTACTTTTTTTAATTTAATATTTTTACCTACGTGACTTTACCGAAAAAACCTAAGAATATGAATCCTTGCAGTCACGAAAGCTTCAAATCTAGAAAGTAGGTGGTCTAAATTAGTTTAGTGAGAAATCAATTCCGTATTTATATTTCGGGAAATTAACGATTGGGCCACCCTGTACTTCTGCCAGCAGTATTTAGCTCATTATACAAATCCTGCTGCATTAATAATGATGATTCATAATAAACGTCCGATGAAGCTGGTTGTAATTACCAGCGAACGTCGTACTACTCAAATTGTAAATGTTGTGCCTTTACTCTCCAACACACCGGTGTGCTGAACTAGTAACTAATTGGCACGCTTTGTTCACGTGACAAACCTTACTAATTGGCTGTGTCAGATGGTGTTGGGTTATCAACACATGCAATGTAACCCCAAAAAACTTTTATTATGATTAATATTGGTTGCAAAATCCTGCTACGCGTTAAACCAAATGATGATTTAAACTTATAACGCGAACAGCGTTTGCTCGCTCTCGAAGAGACGGAAACCACTCGGAGGCAACGAGGGGCAACAGACAAGCGGGAAGGCAGCCACGCAGTGAACTGGAGAAAAAAATGCCAAAGCTCTACGGCCCTCTACATATCAAGGTTTTATCAGCCAATCAACGAGTGTTTACAAGTAGGACACCCGGAATAAACCCACGCGCGTGAGGGGCAAATGCTCTATCCGATACAGATGGAACAGGCGGAGTCCATGTTGTTATTGTCGCGCCTTCTCCTGGCAAGCCATGGCACAGCAGCACCTAGACCAGGGGTCGGCAACCTGCGGCTCCGGAGCCGCATGCGGCTCTTTTGAACCTTGACCGCGGCTCCGGGGCGGATGCTAGCGAGGGGAGGAGGCGCACTGTGACACCTGCTCTGGCGTTGCCGCTGCTGACAGGTCGCCGTTCCGCTCCACACTGCCCGCCCGGTGACAGGCAATAACGTTGCCGTTGCTTTGTCACATGTTTGGAAGAAGTAAAAACCTTCCTGGGCAGCAAAGAGCTCACCTTTGCTGAGCTGGAACAGCCAGAGTGGCTGGAAAAATTACATTTTATGGTAGACATGACAGCACATCTAAACACGCTAAATACAACCCTTCAGGGGAAAGGAGGCACAGCCCTGCACATGCTGGAGGAGGTTTTGGCATTCGAGCGCAAGTTGACAGTGTTTGTCAAAGATTTACAGAGAGGTACACTGTCTCACTTTCCCTCTTTGAGAGAGTTCAAACAAAGTCATGATACGATAAATTTGGAATATTTCAAGTCTGCAATCACCACAATGCAAAGTTCGTTTGGGAAACGATTCTGTGAGTTCAGAGAGGAAAAAACGACATTATCCTTCCCTGTCACTCCCCTGGCGATCGATCCATCCCTATTGAATATGACTGCATTTGCAGGTGTAAGTCAACCTGATCTTGAGATGGAACTGGCCGATATAGCCGACAAAGATATATGGGTGTCCAAGTTCAAATGCTTGACCGCTACTCTTGAGGATGTTGCCCGTCAGAAGGCCATTCTGGCTCAGAATCATAAATGGAGTGATATTGAAAACCTTCCCAAACAGGACAAACTTGTATTCGAAACATGGAATGCCATCCCCAACACTTATATAAACATGAAAAAGTATGCATTTGGAGTCCTGTCGATCTTCGGCTCCACATATGTATGTGAGCGGGTCTTCTCCAACATGAACTATATTAAAAACAAACATCGATCACGCCTCACAGATGACAGCTTGCAAGCCTGTGTGAAAATGAAGGTGACGTCTTACAGCCCTGATGTGCAGACACTGTGCACTGAGGTTCAGGAGCAAAAATCCCATTAACCAGGTAATTTAGCTATTAATTTGCAAAAATATATTTTACATTGTTAAGTGAAAAAGTCCTTTTTTTATTCAGATTGACAGCTGACTGCACGATCCTGTATATAGCAATAAGGTAAGAAACAATATATACAGTGTTATATTTGTTTTAATAGTTGCAATGGTTTTGCGGCTCCCAGTTTATTTTTTCCTTCGGAAACGGGTCCAAGTGGCTCTTTATGTCTTAAAGGTTGCAGACCCCTGACCTAGACGCCCACAGGAAGGGAGTTGCGCAACATCTGTGTGCGATACACCAGCCCTCGCTGCCTCCACAGTGCTGGAACACAGCGATGCATGGCCACCATCGCCAGGCAAATTTCTTGGTTTACGAGAATTTCATAACCAATTATAGCACTATTGTGCTGTTTGAGGCACACAGAGATTTAAATGAATGTCTACCCAAAATATTCTACCTTTATTAAGTAAAAATAACGTTTTAATATATATATATTTAGTTTCCAGTTTTGCCCCAGAATTATATAATTCTGGGTTTTGGTATTGACAACAGCCGGGTGGTTAGTTTTCTTTTTGGGGGTTATCTTTTGAATAGTTTTCGTGAAAATATTACAAGAGTCTACGGCGCAACTGAGATTTGAAATATTCCCAAGCATAGCAAAGAGCAACCAGTCAGATCTCTCAACACAAATCAAAACTGAATTTCCCACAGTAAGGCTCAATGAGTTTCCCCACACTTACTGGCATAGTGTTTTTCACTCAGCTGGTTGGAAACTGTGAATGACAGGATCAATACAGAGTTAACAAGGCAGGAGTGATCAAGCACATAAAAACAGCAGTGTTTGTATTTATGCTGATACGAAGTTGTACAAAGCGCACATGACAAACAAATCGAGACAGCATTGAAGGTGTGACTAACAGACATCGCGTGTTTAGATACCAGGGGTGGAATGATTAACCGTTGAGTATTCAGCTCACGATACGTGCCACGAATCACTCGTGTATGAGTCCATGGTGTATCCCTTTTGATTTACGTTGAGTCACAGGCTCACGTGACTCTTGAAACGACGAGTTGCCACGAACATGACTGCAATTATCAAATAAATATTTAATAATTATTATTCTTGTTGGAACAGGAAACCCTCAACAATGTCAAGACTTTTCCGGAGAGTCTTGACACATTTTCGCGGAAGAGGGTGATTTTAACACGTAGGCCTTCGCGACCAATATGATTCATAATCAACGTTTTTGGGTTAGATCGCGTTATTTATAAATGTGTCATAACCCTCCACCACCCGACACGAATTGCCCGATGATGCTGGATGCAATTACCAGCGAAACGTCGTACTACTCAAAAATTGTAAATGTTGTGGTTTCACTCTTCAACACACCGGTGGGTTAAAGCAGTGAACTATTTGTCTTTTGTCAACGTGATACTTTTTTTGCTGATTGGCCGTGTCGGGTGGTGGAAGGTTACGACACATTTATAAATAACGCGATCTAACCCAAAAACGTTGATTATGGAAGAGGGTGATGTTGCTTTGAGAAATCCTAATTGGTTATTTTGCAGATAATTGATCAGCAATCGGATGTTTGGCCAATAGCAGTAATACTATATGGGTTTTTTTTTTGCTTTGGGAGGACATCAGTGATCTGGGCGGAAACCCATGCAGAACAGGCGAAGAACAAACTGCACGCAGAAAGGTGCACATGTTGGGAATCAAACTCAGGTCTTGCTGTAATGCTAAACTAAACTACTAAAACTATACTCTTTGGTTCTTTCGGTAAAGTCACGTAGGTATAAAATCAATTAAATCACGACGTTTCGGGCGTAACACAAGCGTCCATCATCAGTTGAGAAAGCATGGTCTGCTGCTGAGGCAGACTGTTTGAAAAGGTTTGAAATGGGTGTAGCCCAAGGGTCGTAAAGAAGTTGCTGGGGCTAGTGATGTTAACGTGAGAAATTAGCATATAACTGTAAGATAGTAGAGCGGCCTCCTAAACGAGGGCACGGAAGTGGCTATGTTAATGTAAGAAATTAGCATGATGTTAATGTGCGAAATTAGCATGATGTTAATGTGAGGGATTAGCATGATGTTAATGTGAGGGATTAGCATGTAACTGTAAACTATGTTTTATTTTACCAGGTAAAGCCCACCAAGCTATGTCGCTCTTTTTCAGAAGCGACCTGGCGACAAGTGACAGCCCAACGAAGTGGCTTATCATGTGAACATTTTTAGCAGCCGAATACTCTAAACGCGTGACGTTGATTCTAAATGTGAAGGGAAAACTGGAGGACCTGGAGAAAATCCGCACGACCGCGGGAAGAGACATGCAAACTCCAAATATAAAAGCATCAGGGTCGGGATCGAACCCTCGACCTCCTGTATACCCGGCGAGGTAGTTAACATCTCGCCACCAATTGTGTCATTGAATCGTTCCACATTGTCATGGAGGGTGGGGAGGTATTGAAATGTATTAATGCCATTACTGTATTTGTATTCAATTAACCGATTTGCTATCCACAATGTTCGCTGTCATTACTTTGAAAGCTGTTTTAATTCGTAGCAATCTAGGCCCTGATTACTTTCATGTAGTTAAACTTTTCGTTCAAGTTAACCATCGCAACACCCATGATATGCGTGCAATTGTCAGTCTTTGGCGTGAGTAGCAACACTCACGGCTGACCGTCTCTTCTCTTGCACAAACACAGTAGGCCTGTATATTTCAGAGTTCAACGTTTTCTATGTTAGGATTTGTAAAACAAATTGACGTTCTTTTTTAACTTTCAGATCATTGATTTGAGGTAATTACGAAATACCTTCGTGCTTACAAAAGTGACGTCACACGATGCAGGTTCTTTTACAGGCCCGTAAATGGCACAAACATTTCATTCCCACTTAAGTATTTTTCAACTGAAGTGGCAAAAAAGTAAGATCATCCAAAATATAGCTAGGCCCGTTTTTGGATATTAAAATCAATCTGACAATGGGCAACAAAGACAAAGATCCCCCGCATAGCCTTAACAGACTGTTGGGGCAAGTGCTGTTAGCGAGTAGCACCTATGAAGGCCGGCACGGCACATCAGATGGTGTGTGGCCAGCACCACGCCCGACCACCTTTGTCTCCCCAGTGGCGATGTTTACACACCCTAGGTCGACCCATCTGAGGCTGAGTCGACCTAGGGGAGACCCAGGACCAGTTCAGATAATCGTCACTGGTGTTGGCTGTGAGCAAAAATCAAACTCTGGTCGCCGGGTTCGTAGCGCAGTGCGCTATCCGCTACGCTACCGCTCCCCACACAATGGGCAACACCGATAGCAACACCCGCCATTCGCCACTAAGTGACGGTGACGTCACCACGGCGCCTGTGCCCGGCCAGGTGCACTGAGGCCACGTGAAGTGTTGAAGGCTCGCTGACAGGAGGTCTTGGGACAGATCGAGGTGCCATGGGCTGGCTGACTGAGACGACTGGTAGATGTGTAATGGGTTCCGGAGACACTTGTAGATGTAACTTCTTTATTACAATACAACACTCCAACATTCGTGATACACTGTTACAGCCTAGGGACACAGCCTACTCCTAGCGTACCCTGACTCTGGCTACGCTCTCAGGTCCTCCGGCTACAATTACCCTAGGGGAGGCTACCTGACCCGACCCAGCCAAGGTGCGGGTCTAGACTCTGGCTTCCTCGGAACTCGCCCTTACAAGGACGTAGAGCCGGGAGTCCCAGAGTCCCACCAATGGCCCGCACAGCGTCCCGGCCCTTACAATGACAAGCGGGACGAGGGGGTCCAGGGTCCTAAGCTGGCTGGTCTTGGGTCTTGAGCTGCGACTGGTCCCGATCGGCTGGGGAGGTCCCCTTTTATGCCCCTTTGCCCATCGAGGGGTGGCGTTGCTTGAGATCGTAGATCCCCCGCAGCCCCCCCCCCCTGGCGGTACGGGGCACCCTTGCAGATGGACCTCGTCTACCACTGCCGGTAAGCGTGGCCCATCTACGGCACTACAGATGCACCAGCTGTACTCCCTACTGTGCCAATGGTCAATACACCCACTAGCACACACACATGCACACCCCTCTGTTCGGTACACTGTCTTCATATGCCCTTGCATTGCTACACGTAGATCGCTTTTTTCCCTCAATCCACTGATGGATGAGGGTTTCCCCATGCCGTACTAGTCGTGGCCGTTATTCCACCATGCCGGTCGGTGTGGGTTGGAGTCAGTGGTGGGGGCTGGACATTGGAGCAAAGGAGATCAGTGGATTTTGCGGTGCTGCGTTTGGCTAACAACACAGGCTGGTTGAATTTAGATGCTCATGAATATGAAATTGCAAGGTATATATTTCAGAAACTTGCACTGATGTTTCAACTGCCATGACAGAGAAAGATTTTTTTTTATTTTACTTTTTTTCTTACCAGGTAAGGCCCACTGAGCTCAATAGCTGTTTTTCAGAAGCGACCTGGCCACAAATGATCGCTCAACGAAGCGGCTAACCAAGTGGAAATTTATAGCAGACAAATACTCTCAACGCATGTTTCTAAATATGGAGGGAAAAACCGGAGGACCCGGAGAAAATCCATGCGACTACGGGGAGAGAGAGAGAGAGACATGCGAACTCCAAATATACCCGTAGGCTTTCGCGACCATTATATACAGTCGTTAGGGTCAGGATCGAACCCACAACCTCCTTCATACCAGGCGAGGGAGTTAACAGGGGACCACTAGACTGCAAGTTATACGGTGTACAAACCATTACATCGTGGCATCACGCTGCTTAATTGCAGCTTAAATAAATATGTTAGACAACATATTCAGGTGTTGGATTTTTTCTCTCTCCAAAAATCCTGGAAAACTGTGGAGCAAAGTATCGGTTTGTTTGCGTTCTCTTGGGCCAGGGGCTGAAACGACTTCTCCCGAGAGCGTACGAGTCAGCCTGCTGACATGCCCCCTCGAGTCCGAATGCACGTACCGTCTCCAATTCTGTTGTTCATCTCCACAAACTTGGAGCCCATGGTTTGCTCGACCTGCTCGTACGAATCTACAAGACGGTGAACAACACGCACGCACGGACACAGAGCGTTCCAGTTAACACGGATAGCCTTTTCCCGAATCTACAAGACGGCGAACAACACAGACGCACTGACAAGGAGTGCGCACTCTGGTGAACACGGCTAGTGGGGATGAGAGACACACGTGAGATGGAACTACAATCGTCCACTGTTATCTGTTTCGTTTTGGTGCATCAGCTGGTTTAGAGAGATAAATAAAAATAATCAGTCACGTCAAGGTGCGTTCCTGCGATGTCTTGCTTGTGTCACTACTGCGGAAGGGCCTCCACTAAAGAGGGTATTTTGGCCTACTCATCCCCGCTGGCCAGATGCCTTCGAACGGGTTGGAATTACCCACGACTTACTCCACCACGCGCCCGCTGCCAGAAGTGGAGTGAATCGGAGACAACAAGTAGAGAGACAGACAAAGAAGCTCACAGAGAGACGGTTACAGAGAGACACACAAACAGATGGGCTCAGAGAGACACAGAGAGACACAGACAGAGACAAACGCAGAGACTCACAGAGAGACGGTTATAGAGAGACAGAGAGAGACACAGACAGAGACAAGCACAGAGACTCACAGAGAGACGGTTACAGAGAGACACACAAAGAGATGGGCTCAGAGAGACACAGAGAGAGACACAGACAAACACAGAGACTCACAGAGAGACGGTTACAGAGAGACACACAAAGAGATGGTCTCATAGAGACACAGAGAGAGAGAGAGACAGACACACACAGAGACTCACTGAACGACAGTTATAGAGAGACGGGCTCATGGAGACAGAGAGACATGGAGATACAGACACACACAGAGACCCAAGCAGAAACAGTTATAGAGAGACACACAGAGACATAGAGAGAGAGAGAGACACATGGATACACGCAGACAAGTGTACGGCCATAGAGACAGGCACAGAGACAGAGACGCATGATGTACGCAGGATGAGACAACCAGATACAAAGAGACAAATGATGGATTCATCGTAATTATATCTCCGTGCTATTATACTGAATGCCTCTCACCTACGTCTTATATTTCTCGAATTACTGCCTCTAATTGCTATCGTTCTTTCATACCTCGCTACAAATGTAAATCATCTTATAGCTCTCTTGACGAATGCATCTCTCTTCTCTTGTAAATTAACATCTCCCCTAATTCATCTTCTTGGTTCTTTCGGTAAAGTCACGTAGAAGGGAAATAATAAAATAATAAAAATAAAACATAATAAAATACTAAAAGAAAGAACCAAGAAGATGAATCCCTGCAGTCACGAAAGCTTTAAATCGAAATCTCCCCTAATTGTCTCATCACAATATATAAATGTAATCACCCAAGCGAGTCGGCGCATGGGACATCTAAGAGACTGGGGTGTGGAGCCAGCAGAGGGCAGGAGTCGGGGCACGGTGACTGTGCATCTGTGAGAAAGAGCTTCATAGCTCATCGGATTCCTCCAGTACGAATAAATATCCTGATCCTGCACGCAGGAATAGTTCATTTCAAGTTCAAGTTCATTTATTAGGTATAGCCCTGTGAGCCATTCGGCTCTTGAATCGGGTGCAACCGCAACAAACAAAAAACAAAAACATGAACAAAAAACATCTTAAAGTGAATATGTGACTAAGTGCAAATAGAAAATCCAAGAAAAGACAGCAAAATATTGCAGAAAAAGCACCGTACACCAACACTGTGTGCAAAAATCCCAGTGGGATGCAAGTCAAACAACAACAACAACAACCACAAGACAACTTAGATTAAGGCCATCAGTCTAACTCTGTACTACAACAAACAAACATGGCTAAACCAATAGCAGGGCAGGCACGAGGTCACTCGAGGCCGTCAGCGGTCGAGCCAAACGAAACGATCTCCGGTGGACAGTCGGTGGAGGGGAGGGGAATGGAAAGCCCTGGGGGGGGGGGGGCGAATGTCCAGAGGGGGCGGTGGTTGTGCAGACGACGGGGGGGGGGGGGGCAGCTTAGTGGGTGCTAGCACGAGGACGGGGCCGGTGTAGGAATACAACAGGGAGGGGGGGAGGCGAGAGGGCGGTGCGAGAGGAGAGAAGCGGTAGGGCCGACCAGGGGGGGGAGCGAGAGAAGGAATGGGGCCGTCCATAAATGACGTCACGCGATTTTGGACGATTTTTGACCCCCCCCACCCCCCGTCGTCACACGGCGTCTCAAAAAGTCAGACCCCCCCCCCCTCAAATATGACGTCACAAAGCTCTGCCCCCCCCCAAAACAAAACATATTTCCATCTTTAAAATAAAACATGCTTCAAATCGCTTTAAACTATTGTCATTGTAATGCGTATTTAATGTGGCGCTGCACTCTGATGTTGTAGGAGAAAACATTTATTAAAAAGTCTATTTAATTAAGTAGAATGTGTTGTCTACATTTATTTAAAGTTGCGCATTTTAAACGGATTAAATATATTTACTCTTTGCACCGCATGCCTCTGGGCCTGTCAGTTGATGTGACGAGCCGAGACACAGGCTGCCCTCGGTGGCTAGGAGATGTTAACTCCCTCGCCTGGTATGCAGGAGGTTGTCGGTTCAATCCCGACCCTGACGCCTCCTGTATATTTGGAGAAAACGTGACATTCTCCCCGTGGTCGCGTGGATTTTTCTCCGGATCCTCCGGTTTTTCCCTCCACATTTAGAATGAACATCACGCGTTTTGAATATTTGGCTGCTATAAATTTCCCCGTGATAAGCCACTTTGTTGAGCTATAATTTGTGATAGCCAGGTTGCTTCTGAGAAATAACTAAATAGCTCAGTGGTCCTTAGTTGGTCAATATAAAAAGTAAAAAAAGAATGAAAGTAAACAGGGGGACTCACAGATCAAGCGCTTGGACTGTTCTCCCAGCAGCTTGGAGATAATATTCTGCACGCCCTTGTACGTCTTCGTGCGAACGAAGGGCCTGTCGATCTGCATCCTGCTCAGCAGCGCTTTCAGGGGCACCGCGATGGCTTCCGTGCACTTGAAGCACGACTCGCACGTGCGGGCGGCGAGCAGCAGCAGCAGCGTTGGCAGAACTGCGGCAATCACGAGCCACGAGGAGCGCTGGGCAGCCATGGCCTGGGGAGCGAGAGAGGGGTCACGTTTATCGACTTGACCTTTACTCGTTGTGCTAGTGAGCAGGCCCCCATTAACGCGGGTGATTTTGTAAATACAGGGACTCCTTTACTTACGAACGAGTCAGAATCCAGAGGTCAGTTCGTAAGTTGATTTGTTCGTAAGTCCAACTTACTCCTGTCGGGACCGAACATTTTGTACGACATGTACACTAAATACAGAGAATGGCTTTAAAAGTTGTATAATTTTTGGTTTTCACCTGAGGACGGCTGCTTGCGTTGTGGCCGAAACGTCGTGAGAATTTTTTATTATGTTTTATTTTTATTATTTTATTACTTCCCTTCTACGTGACTTTACCGAAAGAACCAAGAAGAAGTTGTATAATCTCTTATAAATATCGATGCCACTGTCTCTTCATGTTCTGCAGATGTAGCTGCCACCAATGCCATCTATTGCGCGGCGGTTTAACTTACGACTCTCGGTCCAAACAGGCAACCTGGACGTACAGACAGGTTTGTTCGTATCTCTGAATGTGCGTAAGTCGAATTTTCATCAGTAGAGGAGGCCCTGTAGAACTTTATGGTCATAAAAAATATAAAACATTTGCGTTACGGTAAACAAGATTGCTAAATTTGGTAATCAAAGCCAAAACATCACCAAATGCAGTTACGTGGCGTGTTTACGTTTTCGCGCTACGATTCGTACATAGTTCACGATAAAAACTAGAACCGATACGACCAGTTATAAATAACAGTGGAGCATTTGGCATTGGGCAAGGGTCCGTGGTGGTGGTAGCCAACCAGTATAGGGAAGGAGATGAATCTTAGAAAGAGGGTGGGCACTCAAAACGATAGCAGCGCGCACGCCCCCATCAAACCAGACCCGTCACTGGCAGCAAGGCGAGGAATGTCTCAGTGAGGAGAACGACTCCCCAATGAGAGGCCTCGCAGCCAAACCCGTGCAGCAGCAGCAGCAGGAGCAGCAACAGCAGAAGTAGCAGCAGCAGCAGCAGGAGCAGCAACAGCATGAACATCAGCAGCAGCAGGAGCAGCAGCAGAAGCAGGGGCAGCAGCAGAAGCAGGGGCAGTAGCATGAACAGCAGCAGAAGCAGGAGCAGCAGCAGAAGCAGGGGCAGCAGCAGCATGAACAGCAACCGCAGGAGCAGCAGCAGAAGCAGCAGCAGAAGCAGCAGCAGCAGAAGCAGGGGCAGCAGCATGAACAGCAGCAGCAGCAGGAGCAGCAGCAGAAGCAGGAGCAGCAACAGAAGCAGGGGCAGCAGCATGGACAGCAGCAGGAGCAGCAGCAGAAGCAGGGGCAGCAGCAGCAGCAACAGCAGGAGCAGCAGCAGAAGCAGGGAAGCAGCAGCATGAGCAGCAGCAGCAGGAGCAGCAGTAGAAGCAGAAGCAGGGGCAGCAGCAGCATGAACAGCAGCAGCAGCAGGAGCAGTAGAAGCAGGGGCAGCAGCATGGACAGCAGCAGGAGCAGCAGCAGAAGCAGGGGCAGCAGCAGCAGGAGCAGCAACAGCAGGAGCAGCAGCAGAAGCAGGGAAGCAGCAGCATGAGCAGCAGCAGCAGGAGCAGCAGTAGAAGCAGCAGCAGAAGCAGGGGCAGCAGCAGCATGAACAGCAGCAGCAGCAGGAGCAGCAGCAGAAGCAGCAGCAGAAGCAGCAGTAGCAGCAACATCAGCAGCAGCAGCAGCAGTAACAGCAGCAGCAGACAGCAGAGGTGGGACAAAGTCATTGTTATGCAAGTCCAAGTCGAGTCGCAAGTCATCAAATTCATGACTCGAGTCTGACTCGAGTCCAAGTCACATGACTCGAGTCCACACCTCTGGCAGACAGAGCGCTTCCCTGCTCACGGCCCTGAACTCTTCCTCTGTGCAGGCGCGAGTCGTGGCGCACATTCCACATTCCCCAGCCTCTCTGCCCATGACCACCGCTATCAATGTCCAAATGATGAGCCACTTTGCTGAGCTATCACTTGTGCTAGCCATGTCGCGTCTGAAAAATAAGTGAATAGCTTCGTGGGCTTTGCCTGGGAGGATGAGGATGGTTTAGTTTAATTTGGATGATTTGGGTGATTGTTGGCTTTCCCTGTCCTTTGCACCTACTGGACATCTGTGAGAAAGAGCTTCATAGCTCATCGGATTCCTCCAGTAAAAATGAAGATTCTGACTTTAGTTATGAATTATAAGGTAACCAGGATAGCATTTTTACCGATACGATGCGAGAATTTGAACGATTTTATTGACCATCGCGATAATTTTCCCGTAACTTTGCATTTGTATTTCCCACATTCTATGATGCCTGTGCTTTGCTGGACGTACACTCCAAATAAGATGCTATGGCAGTTGTTCAAAGGCAGCTCACCCAAGACAAAGCTGCCACGCCACTGATAACACTGGTCAACAAAAAAAACATTTTTTTCTGGCCTGGACTTTTGCAGCTGATATAGACTAATTTCAGGGTGCTGATTCCAAATCTGATCTCAGATTTGCTCTATCACATCTCATTTTTATGCTATCGGCATACCCCATTTTCATTGACTTTACCCGAAATTAACTCTGTCACTTATGATTGCAAGTTGTTGCGAGTCATTTTATGGAGATATCCGCATTTATTTAATCTTTTTCTTTTGCAGTTTTTATTGAAAATGCAATATTTGATATCTCAAAAACCTGATGTGATAGACAAAAACTGATGCCAGATTTGGAATCAGCACCCCAAAATTACCTTAAAACCGTTGGAATATCTTATGCCAGAAAAAGTGTGTTTACCAGTGTAATCATTGCACCTTCAGATTATATCGATGTCACAACGCGCTTGTTGCTCCAATCGATTCGCACGTCAACCACGAACGGACCAGAGTGAGCCCTGCCTGCAGATCGTCGTCCTGAGCGCGAGGGTGGTGACGTCACGGCGCAGTGACGTCACAGAGTTGGGCACGCCCAGTCTCGGGTCACGTGGCCCCCGTTCACAAAAAGCGCCGCCCAATCAGCGATGATTATTCTATGTGCAACGATTACTGGATTCTAAGTGCTATGATAATTTTTCGTGCTTTTATTCTATGTGCTATGAATATATTACGTGCTATTATTATTCTAAATGCGTTGATTATGTATGTACTATGATTACTCTACGTACTATGATTACTCTACATGCTATTATTATTATTTATACACTATGATTATTCTACGTCTTGTAGATTACTCTACGTGCTATGATCAGTCTATTATGATTATTCTATGTGCTATGATTATGTCTGTAATATCAAGGAGTCACTACAATCCCAATGTAGAAGTACAAGTAGGGTCACTTACCTCTTTTTCTTTCCAAAACAGGACTTCTCTCCAACACTGGTGACGAGGAATTATTGTTGTATCCCTCCGCCAATTAAGTTCTGCTTCTCCAATCAATTCGCACGTAAACCACGAACGGACCAGCGTGGGCACAGCCTGGGCACAGCCTGGAGATCGTCGTTGTGAGCGCGCGTGTGGGTTGTCGTCACGGCGCGGTGACGTAACAGAGTTGGGCACGCCCACTCTCGGGTCACGTGGCTCGTGTGCTCGTGCGAGGCATCCAATCAGCGACGCTGCCACGTGCACCTCGAGTTCGGCCGTCGTTTGAATTCGTTAGAGACCCACCGGTGCCACATTCGGGCGTGCAATGATGGTGCGTGATGTTGGTCGTATTGGCGGAGGTGGTTGTTGCTGTAGTTGGTGGCAGTTGATGATGAAGGATACTGTTATCGGTTTGTGGTGGTTGTTTTATCGGTAGTGGTTGTTGGTGTTGACTGGTGGTTGTCATTGTGTTGGATGTGGTTGTTTTATTGGTGGTGTCTGAAAGTGGTGGCTGGAAGTGGTTGTTGTTGGTTGTTATTGTGTTGGTTGTTTTATTGGTGGTAGATGGTGGTGGTTGTTTTATTGGTGGTAGTTGATGGTGATTGTTGTTGTGTTGATGGTGGTTGTTTTATTGGCGGTTGTTGGTGTTTTGTTATTGTTCGTGGTAGTGGTTGACGTTATAGGTAGCAGTGGTTGCTATCTGTTGGTGGTGATGGTTACAGATGTAATTGTTGTTGGCGACCATTTATGGTTGTTGTGGTTAGTGGTGGTTGTTGACATTGGTAGTGGTTGTTGGTCATGATTACAGTTGTTTGTGATGAAAAGTGGCTTTGGTTTATAGCTGGTGGTGGTTATTGGTGGTTGTTTGTGCTGTTGTGGTTGCTGATCGCGTGCTGCTGGTGGTTGCTGTTGAGGTGGTTGTTGTTGGTGGTCATTGATGGTTGTTGTTGTGGTTACTGTCGACTCAGTCTCAAACGAGTTCCTGGTGCAGTGTGTAAACATCCTTACTGGAGAGACAAAGGCGTCCGGGCGTGGTGCTTGCCACACCCACCCCCTCGTGTGCCGTGCCGGCCTGCATAGGTACTCGCTTGTATCACTTGCCTCCAAAGCATGTTAAGGCTACATGGGGGAACTTTGTCTTTGACAGGCCAGCTGCGTACTCCACTGTAAAAGTATTATTAAAAAAAAACTGTTTTAAAACACGCTTTAATGAAATATACTGTGCTAGTAATGGCGAACTCCACGACTCCAGGAAGTGGCCCCGAAGCTTGCATTAACGTAAGGGGCCGTGGCGATTTACAGCCAACGTCAGTTGAGCGTGGACAATTAGACCCAAGCCGAAACATAACAAAGAATAATGTTAAAAGTATATATATTTTATTTTTAATGATAGAATATAGTTTTGTCATCAGTATTACGTAAGTATACCAAGTTTGCAGTCGATACCACATTGGGAAGTGGGTAAAAATTTTGTTCCAAGATTTGAGGATACAACAACAGACAGTGAGTTTATCAAAAGCGTGTAAAATCATTTTTAAAATGTTTTTTTTTTAATGATAGAATATAGTCTTGTCATCAGTATGACATAAGTATACCAAGTTTGCAGTCGATAGCACATTGGAAAGTGGGTAAAAATTGAGTTACAATTTTTTTTTAAGGATACGACAACAGACGGAGTGAGTTAAATAAAAGCGTGTAATAATAATAAAAACGTAAATTATTTATTACACAACGCAACGACCGCACCACCGCCTGGCAGTTCAAAATTGCAGCAGCTCTGATGGTGTACACGCAAACCCTCGAAACCGGTCCAGATGTTTGCTTGTTTATTGAGCGAATTCTGCCGAAAGTATGCGCGCTCTCAAAAGGTCGTGTGGCTGACGGGAAGTGTCAAACACACTTCAAACCGGTAGGTGGAGGGAGCGATGGTTGAGACAAGGTGGCGTATTGCCTCATGCTGATTTATGTTGTCACGTTACACGCAACGAAGACGACGCCTTTCTGACTGACAGCGGAATTTGCTTTGGCGAAGGGACGCGCCCCTCGCTCCGTGTAACCAGGACGCGTAAACACGCACACAAAGACCCCCCCGTGTAGCCTCAACAGACTGTAGGAGCACGTGCCATTAGCGATGGTCTATGAAGGGGGGGGGGGGGTGGCAAACACCACGCCCGGCCGCCTTTGTCTCCCCACTGGTGATGTTTACACACCGCACCAGGTGCTCATTTGAGGCTGCGTCGACCGAGGCGAGTCCCAGGTCCGGTTCACATAATCATCACTGCTGTTGGCCGTGAGCGGGAATCAAAGCGCAGCGTGCTAACCGCTACACTACCGCTCCCCCCACGTGGAAACACACATGTCAACGCACACACGTGTAAACACGTAAACAGGAAAAACAGCAGTCATCGCCACGAAGTGGAAGTGAGGTCACCACAGCGCTTGTGCCAGGCTAGGTGCACTTTGAGGCCACGTGAAGTGTCGAAGGCTCACTGACAGGTCACGGGACAGACCCAGGTACCATGCCTTGACTGATTGAGATCACTGGCAGATTAATCGTCACCTGTGCTCCACACTGTGCCAACTTAGCCGTTTTCATTTCAACAAGTTGGGGCCTCTGTGCAAACACAGCAGAGTATACAACGCATCACTCGGTAATGTCGGCATGAACAAACGAAACATGTTGAAGCAAGTCTGGAAGACCCGTTATGCTGTGAATTCAAAGCTATTCTGTGGAGAGTCACAGTGTCGGTGGCCGTCATGTACATTCTGAATGCAACCTCCTCCCTTCCCCCAGGACAGGTGCCGGCAAACCAAAATGTAACAAGAAGAGCCACTTGTTTTATAATTCGATAAAAAACAACTCAATATTTCAAGAGCCGAAATGCACTGTGTGGTGAATACGAGACGGTGAGTCCTTAATAAACAACGTCACGAAGCAGCAGTTGTTAAAGAGCCGCATGTTTGCCAACCCATGCCCTGGGCCTTGCCCTTTAGAACAACCAGTCGCCCTGCCTCCTCCGCCAGCTCATCGGATTCCTCCAGTCGAAATAAATATTCTGAATAAAGTGGTCTTGTATCACGAAAACATTGTTTAAACTATATTCTTGGTTCTTTCGGTAAAGTCACGTAGAAGGGAAATAATACAATTAAATATTTTTCTAAAATTAAAAAAATATTTTAGTCACGTAGAAGGGAAATAATACAATAAAAAATTATTTTATAAAATGTAATAAATATTTTATTTTATTATTTCCCTTCTACGAGACTTTACCGAAAGAACCAAGAATATGAATCCCTGCAGTCACGAAAGCTTTAAATCAAAATTGCTTAAACTGTCATGGTACAATATTCCAAAACGAATGCTACACATTTGACAGAATACGTGATATCAACCAACCTCTAAAAAACTTACATTTGAGATGTCCATACTTTGTTAATTTGTTCAACCTTACTGTTTTACAAAGTATATTTTGTAAATAATGTTCATGTTTTTTTGCCCGTGTGTGTGTGTGAATATATTTTAATTTGTTCACTTGGAAACCCCAGGGAACTCTGTTGGGAGATGCAGTATTGAGAGTGACTGATAAGGGGTTCTTAGCAGTATCTCTTCGTAGCTGAATGGTTGTATACTCTTTGGTTCTTTCGGTAAAGTCACGTAGGTATAAAATAAATTAAATGACGACGTTTCGGGCGCAACACAAGCGTCCGTCATCAGGTGGGACAACCACAGCAAGAAACAATCAGCAATTGTTTCAAGAAACAATCAAGAAACAATCAGCAATTGTTTCAAGAAACAATCAAGAAACAATCAGCAATTGTTTCAAGAAACAATCAAGAAACAATCAGCAATTGTTTCTTGCTGTGGTTGTCCCACCTGATGACGGACGCTTGTGTTGCGTCCGAAACGTCGTGATTTAATTTATTTTATACCTATGTCACTTTACCGAAAGAAAACTTCAAATCTGTATGGTTGTATTTTGATTTAAAGCTTTCGTGACTGCAGGGATTCATCTTCTTGGTTCTTTCGGTAAAGTCACGTAGAAGGGAAGTAATAAAATAATATGTTTTATTTTTATTATTTTATTACTTCCCTTCTACGTGACTTTACCGAAAGAACCAAGAAGATGTATGGTTGTAATTTAAGACTCTACAAGTCTACAACCTTCACAGAGCCAGTACACGAGGAAACAGGCATTGCCTTGTTGGCCATAACATTTTTTGTTGGTCCAAATGTTCAGCATATCAGTTGTAGTCTCCCTCATAGCACGACAGCAGTGGCATTCGCGTGGACTCATTTCTCCAGGGAACTAACGTACAGGGCGGACCAGCAAACCACGTTGTGTTATTATGAACGAGCTTATAGCCCATACAAGGACAGGGGGTGTATTGCAGTTCAGGGGCCATCCATTTAGTTCGCACGCAAAAATCTGTCAAAACTTGACCCCCCCACCCTGAACGCACACGGATTTTTTACACCCCCCCCCCCCCACCTGCATACGTTCGCTTGACCCCCCCCCCATCCTAAACCTATGGAACGGCCGATATTTAATCCACGCAGAAACGATCAGTGATGAATAATATTACCGTGTTTAAGCAAACAGAGAGTCCACCGCCGTCTGCATTATCATTATCGAGGCTTGACCCCCCCCCCGTTTCCTATGCGTATTTACATTGTCAGTAGACCCCCCCATACGCAAGCGTACGCATTTGGGTTAACACCCCCCTCCCCCCTCCATGCGTACGCACTAAATGGATGGCCCCTAATCTGAAATATTAAATCGAAAATAATGCCCCACTCATGATTATTAATGAGGGGGTGGGGGCGGGGTCCACATGCGTGACGTCACCAGCTCATGATTATTGATTTGGAAGGAGCCTCATGTGGAGTGACGTCATCTGCTCATGATTATTAATGAGGGGGGGGGGGGTAATGTGGCGTGACGTCACGCGCGGGACACACACATTCTTGGCTTATTATAGTAGTACAGTAATGGGGTGTTAAGCCCGCAACCTCCAATTATCACGGTTGGCTACGAACATTGGGAACAGAAGTGCAACACACATCCTCCCTTGCATAACTTACAGCCAGGTCGGCGTTGCCCTGTTGCTACCGACACGCTGCTACAATGGTGTCTCCTCGGTAACCTCCCAGTGACATTGGTGTCGCTGCCTTGTTTGCTCGATGTTATCTGTTGCACGGTCGTCCCATTGCTGTCGACAGCAGTTCGTGGCGTGCCACGCACGCAACATGGCCTCCAAGAGCACTCGTGTGGGTTTGTTGCTCCGGAGACCGTGTGTAAAGCCCCTCCCCCCCCCCCCATTGTGACGACATCATTGGGTGTGCAGCCCCCCATTGTGACATCATTGGGTGTGCTGCCCCCCCCCCCATTGTGACGACATCATTGGGTGTGCAGCCCCCCATTGTGACATCATTGGGTATACAGCCCCCCATTGTGACGACATCATTGGATGTTGCTTTGTTTGCTCTCATTTTGTGTTGCTGCTTCATCAGTGGTGTCTATTACAGTAGTTGGTGTGCGGCGGTTGCCGTGGCAACCGGTTTGTTTACACTTTACATATCAGTGTTATTGGATGAGGAAATGTATATTTTTTTCTTCTCCATTTTACCTTCTTGCAAAAACCAAACGAGGGCAAGGCACACCAGCGCATTATAATGTGCAATTTTATACATTTGTGAACATTAGAGCTGTGAAAAGGCGAAATCTCTCATTAATAGCTACATCTGCCAATTTAGTGTTTAAAAAAGTGGTTGAAAAATGATTGTCATCAACAAATGTGAAAACACAATTTCAGATATCTGCATTATAAAAACCTGCTTAATAAGTGATTTGTGTCAAACTTGGAGTTTTGAGGGGCATTGCCGGTGTGGCAAAGAATTGCAACTTTCATGTATCTCCGTTACATGGTTGCGGAGTCATTAACTCGCACGTTTGGACAATTTACATTGCAGTGCACGCCACACTTGAGTTGTTCTTCCATAGTGCCGGGTTAGAGGCCACGTGCATGCAGCAGCACAGCAACGCCACCACCACCACCACTTTGCCGGACTGTCTGCTAGGGATGCTGTTGTCGTCGATGTTGTTGCTGCTGTTGAACCACGCGGGGCCGGACACGTGGCGCGCACGCCGCCCCCGCGCACGCGGCAAGCTCCAACAGGGGGCAGCCGCCATCGTGGTCAGGGGCAGCAGTGCGCGTCGTGACGTCATCCACGCGGAACGCGAACTCCGTGACGCCATCTGCCGTTGGCAGCGGTGGGGGGCGGTGGGGGGGATTGAGGGAGGGAGGTGGGGGGTGAGGGCGGGCGGTGGTGGGGGGGGACTGCGGTGGGGGGAGTTGAGGGAGGGCGAATGGGGGGTTGAGGGGGGCGGTGGGGGGGTTGAGGGGGGCGGTGAGAGGGGCGGTGGGGGGTTGAGAGGGGGAGGTGGGAGGTTGAGAGGGGGGGTAGAGAGGGGATGTTGAGGGGGGCGGTGGGGGGCTTGAGGGGAGCGGTGGGGTTGAGGGGGGAGGTGGGGGGTTGAGAGGGGGAGGTGGGGGGTTGAGAGGGGGAGGTGGGGGGTTGAGGGGGCGGTGGGAGGTTGAGAGGGGGGGTTGAGAGGGGCGGTGGGGTTGAGGGGGGAGGTGGGGGGTTGAGAGGGGGGTTGAGAGGGGGGGGTGGGGGGGGCGGTGGGGGGGGTTGAGGGGAGCGGTGGGGTTGAGGGGGGAGATGGGGGGTTGAGAGGGGGGTTGAGAGGGGGGGGGTGGGGGGGTTGAGGGGAGCGGTGGGGTTGAGGGGGGAGGTGGGGGGTTGAGAGGGGGTGGTGGGGGGGGGGGGTGAGGGGTTGAGGGGGCCGGTGATGGGTTGAGGGGGCGGGTTGAGGGGGAGGAGGGGGGGTTGAGGGGGAGGTGGGGGGGGTTGAGGGGGCGGTGGGGGGGCGGTGGGGGGGCGGTGGGGGGGCGGTGGGGGAGGGCGTGGGGGGGTGTTTTCACGCCGCTTGCCTCACCCAACATGGGCGCCGCGCGTCCCCTCTCATCGTGGCGAGTCGTGGAGGCGGCCCTGCCCAGCCCGGGGAGGAGCCTCCGACTCGGGGCCCCCGTCAAGCAGAGACGGAGCCGCCACCGACAGCGACACCGCCGCACGGCATCGTCACTCACGAGCGAGCGGACCGAGCAGAGAGAGACAGAGAGCGAGAGAAGCAGGACGAAGGGCGGCGGCACAGAGAGCGGCGAGCCCTGGCACGAAGGAGCGACTCTCGCGAAGGCCGAGGCTGCCCCGGCGACACGGTGAGAGGAGCCGTCAGGTGCCCCGCGCTAACAACAACAACACCGACACCGCTCAGCCCGGAGAGACTCGCCAAGTCCTTCAGACCCCCTTGCCAGGAGTGGGGTCATTGCCTACCCAGCGATACTTCCAGCACAAGCGTCGTCGTCGTCGTGTGTGTGTGTGGAAGCGTTGAGGTAAAGCGATAATCGCGCAATGCAAGGGGATCCTCATCATCATCGCCGTCATCATCATCACCATCATCACTATGAGATCTCTTTTACCAGTGGCAAAATTAATGGTAGGTTTTTACCCTTTTAACTGGTACAAAACTGACACCTTTATATCACCATCATCATCACCACCATCATCAACACCACCATCATCAACACCATCATCATCAGCACCATCGTCACCATCATCATGACCACCATCATGACCACCATCATCACCATCATCATCACCATCATCATCACCATCACCACCATCATCATCGTAATAACTTCCCCGGGGTCTGTGCCACACGGATCCACGAAGCCACTTGGCGGCCTCCTCCTCTCGACCTTCTGGATTCCTTTCGGAGGAGGCCGAACAACCAAATCGGCTTCGCGTTCACCACAGCACCGGGTCCCGGCCGTCTCGTGTTGAATCGTCGTCCCCGTCCGTCATCCTCGCTGCCCCGGGCTGCACTTTGGCCTCGTCGTGGTCGTGGTGGCGAGACCGCGGGCACGTTGGGCCCTCCTCTGGTGTCGATTTTGTCGGCTTTTGTTCGTGAGCCCCCATCGGTGATTTATTTTTAACCCTCCCAGATGTCTCGCCATGGGTCACTGGGGTATGGGGCTTCTCTTAAGCGACTTGGGACGTTCTCTACGTAATAGGGTCACGGTGGGCCGTGGTGAACCCTATGGGGTGATGCTGTATGGCCCGTTTGTTCTTGAATTTTTGAGGTCATTAGCCGCTGTTGGGGTTATTTGTGCGACCTTTCGAGGTCGTGGGGCCATCATCATACACCAGGGGGCTGGTGGTGGTGGTTGTGGTGGTGTACACCTGTGCTGCAGCCACTCGATGGCGTTTGTGGATCACGCAGAGATTGAATCGCGTGTCTGTGTCACACGCATCTGTGTAGGGCAGGTGCAGTGCTTGCCCTCGTTGCAAGCGTCTTTGTCTGTCCGCTGCTGGATGAAGGCCTCCCCACGCCATGAGGGTCATGCGGGTTACTTGACAGTGACGTCACTGCCCTGGTCAATGCAGGTTGGCGATGGTGTGGAGGGAGCATAGACGTCGGAGCAGTACAGTACAACGATGGACGTTGCTTGCCCTTTGCCGCCCACCACTTTAGCTGCCAACCCCAAGCACCGTTTCAGTTTTCATTTATTAGGTGTAGCCCTGTGAGCCACCGCAACAAAACAAAAACATGAACAGAGAACATTTTAAAGCGACGACGCGCAACAGAAACATCCAGGAAAAACCAGTCAAATCTTACAGAAAAAAGCACCGTGTTTCAACGCTTTGTGCAAAAATCCCAGTGGGATGCCAGTCGAACAATAACAACCATAAGACAATTTAGATACAGTTATCAGGCTAACTCCGTACTTCAACAAACAAACATGGCTTAACCGTACATTTTCGAAATAACCAAAATAAAGCTTTAAAAAACAATGTAACAGTGATCATACTAACTGTGATTCAAATGTAACAATTAACGATATACATAACATGTACAACCAAACTTTGCAGCCATAGCTGGCAGCATGAGTCACTCCATAACAGCAGGAGTATCACGTTCAGCCCTGCACAGTTTCTGGCTCAAGGTGCACATAGGAGTGCAGTACAACAAAGTATGCCCCCTCGCGTGTCCGTGCTTTGTTCTCGCCGCCGTTTCTGGCCACGCGCAAGAAAAAATAATTTACGAAAAGGAATTTGCCAAACATCCCAAGTATGACGCTTTAAAATATATATTTAGAAATCCCTGCAAGTGTTTCAATAGATGTAAAATCTTTGTTGGCAGTTTCCGTTTTTCAGCTTGCACGTCATTTAAAAGTGGTTTCGTTTAATGGCACTTAATGACCAAAGCCTGATATTATTACCCTGGGATGGAGCGATGTCTACGGCAGATGGTATCTGACCATTTGGGAATTTCTACTCGTTCAGTGCTGTCAGGGGCCATCCATTTAGTACGTTCGCAAAAATCTGTCAAAACTTGACCCCCCCCCTCTCTGTACGCAAGTCGTACTTTTTACACCCCCCACCCCACCTGCGTACGTACGCTTGACGCACCCCCCCCCCCGAATCCAATAGAACGGCCGATATTTAATCCACGCAGAAACGATCAAGGATTAATAATATTAACGTGTTTAAGCAAGCAGATAGTCCACCGCCGGACTATCTAACTCATTTGAAGGTCAATGTAGACAAATTATTATCGAGGCTTCACACCCCCCCCCCCCGTTTCCTATGCGTACGTACATAGTCAGTAGACGCCCTATACGCAAGCGAACGCATTTGTGTTAACCCCCCCCTCCATGCGTACGTACTAGATGGATGGCCCGTCACGACCCTCGCACGCGGTGACGGTGCGTGTGGCCGGTGTGGCCGAGGGACGTTTTGCAGCACATTCCACTTGCACAGAGCTGGCTCAAACCCCCGCAGGACGGGATACGACACGCAACGCAGCACTAGCATGGCTCATCCCCAGCAGACATTTAGACTGTTTGCTGTTTTTATTTTACCAGGTCAGGCCCACTGAGCTCATACAGCTCTTTTTCGAAAGTGACCTGGCTATCGCAAATGAGAGCCCAACGACGTGGCTTATCGTTGCGTGGAAATTTCTAGCAGCCAAATACTCTTAGACGCATATTGATTCTAAATGTGGAGAGAAAAACCCGGAGGACCCGGCGGAAAATCCAGGCAAACACCGGGAGAACACGCAAACTCCAGGGTTGGGATCGAACCTACGTCGCGCGAGTAAGAATAAGCGATCGTACGGCTGCCTCGGCAAAGCGGGATGCTGCTGGATGCTTCTAGATGCTACCCACGTGCCTCAGTCTTTGTTCAGCCTACATGCGCATCGTGTTATCGCGGACTGTGTTATATATGATTTAATTGAACGCGATTTTTCCAGAACGCGGTGTTCTTCAGGAACGCAACTACCGCGTTATGGAACAGGATTGTTCTAGCAACAGTTACTCACCCGTGCAGCATCGATACGATATCTGCACGGCACGGGGGACGCCGGGCTTTGCCAATGTCAGCTCAGCTGGTATCCTAGGTGCACATCTTGTGCTTTCAGACAAAATAAAACCAATTTCTGAATTTCAGTCGGTAAATGTTTGAGTCTCGGCGATTTAGAATACGTGAAAAATATCTCCTGAAATACCGAATGGTTGTACATACAGTGTTGTAATGGTGAGAATGAGACTCCAACTTGGCACTTGTACTGCACAGATTAATCAGCTGACCGAACTCAAGGATCTGTTGACAGCAGGAGGTCGTAGAGTCTTTATCCAAACGCTGTGGTTGAACATAAGCAATGCACCCTGCTTTTGCAGGGCATGCCAATCTTTAAAGCGTATTCAAATAAACATGGCATTGGCTTTGCTTGATAACGTTCTCAACAAAAAAATCAAACCTTGGTCGTAGTAGGCATGGAATTCAACTTTATTATGTGACATTGCGCTGAAATATCATGCTGGCTAGTGCCTGGGTCATTGCAGTGAAAAATATTGTGAGCAAGCATGAGGTCGTAGAGAAAATATTTTCGAGGAGGCATCACATTTTAGTTTTGAGTTAAAACTACTTGGAGAATGGAGTGGGTTCTGAAGGTGTTTGAGCTTTGCACACCACTATCATGTTTCAGTTTCGGCTGTTTTGTCAAATCTGTAAATGACTAGAAAAAACTATAAATGACTAGAAAAAAAACCCATCGTCATAACAGTATAATTGTGCAGGCCGGAAAACCATGAGTTTCGAGCAACAACCCAGACACGTGTACAAAAGCATACAGCCTCTATGCGTGCATATGCAAAATATCATCACCAGTTCCTGAAAAAGTGCATTGTGGTCCTCTTGTGTTCGGTCACCATCAAAATAGATTTGAGCAAATGTAACAGACGGTGAACAGCAGCAGCAGCAGCAGCGATGCAGTGATAGACGGCTACTGTGGACCAGTTTCATCCTAATTAAGGGTTCCTCAACACGGTATATTCACTTGTGATCGCTGCTGCAACGTCTGTCTATGGAAACCCATTTATGTGGAGTCCTCACTTCCACAGTATGGAAGGTGTCTTATCACTCCATCACTGCTGCTGTGAGTTGCCCACATTGGCTCACATTTATTTTCAATGTCACCGAAGGCAATAGGGCCACAGTGTATTTCATAAAAAGCTGATTGTTTTTTGGAATACGCACCAGAGGCTATGTGCTTTTTATTCGTTTGTGTGCTTGAGATTTTAGCTGTTCAGCACAGCATCACAGTACAGTGGTACCCCGGAGATCGAACTTAATTCGTTCCAGAAGGCCATTCGAACACCGATTTGTTTGAACACCGAATTTATTTTCCCCATAAGAATGAATGTAAATTACATTAATTGGTTCCAGACACAAGCAGTCTCTCATTATAAAGCATTTTTACACGAAGTTGACAGTAATTACATGCATAAAATCATGCAAAAAAACAAGAAACACAGTAAATAAATGGAGACGTTGTGTATGGATAAACATAAAAAAACACTAAAATAAAGGAAATTAACGAAAAAGTTAAGGAACGATGTTTTGCTGATCTGCACTGGGTGAGAGCTACGTGTTAACTGAGCCTCTCATACGGTAAAACCTTTGTCTGGGCAAGTGTCATGCACGCTGGGCCATAAGCGTCTCAGCCGTACAGATTCTTTCAATTCCTGATTGCCCGTTCGACCTCCGAATTTCGTTCGGTTTCCGGGGAAAAAAATGTTCGGAAATGTCGTTCGAACGCCGATTTGTTCGAGTTCTGGTGCGTTCGATCTCCGAGGTTCTACTGTAATGGTGTTGTTGGCTCGCAGTGGAGGCATTGCATAAGAGACCCCGGGAATTCAAGAAAGATGTGACCCAGAGAGACAGCTGGGTGCTATTTAATATGACAAAAATCAAAACAATACAGCTCAGCAGTATCTACCCCCTCCAGTTCCCTTCTCAGAACTTTGCTTGTGACCACCGTTCTGCGTGTGCCAATGTGGGTTTCAAAGTCCCCTTTGCCCGTCGCGCTCCACAGACTATAACGCGAGGCGACCTCGTGACATGAGGTGACTCCCGGCGTACACAAACGGGGCGATACAATGGCGCGCCAATACGTCACATGGCTGTAGCTTTCAGTTATTTATTCCTCATTAACGAAGCTTGAGGCGGCCCCGTGGCGTGCAGCCTAGGCACAGACTAAATAACAGCTGCGTATGCGGCGTTGGGCCTCTCAATAGCCAGGTGACTGTTGGGTGGCGCGAGGGAGACGGCCTAGCCTAGCGGATTGCGCCGCTAATGAGCGATGGGAGTGTCTGGTTACAGTAAACAGGACCTTTTGGGGTCATGGGGACCGATTTCCTATTCTGGGCTACAAGGGGTCACATTCGATCACTGCTGTTTTCCTTGCTTGTGGGACCCATCTGTGGTCAATTGGAGTTGGCTTAGATTTTGGCCTTGCCCATTTGTTTTTAAGTGGTGATGGTCAGCATTTGACGGCACACGCTGTTTATCTCACCGGCATTGATGACGGTCGCATCGGACGATGCCATTTACGCGATGTAACCCAAAAATACCCTGTTATGGATGATATTGGTCACGAAAGCCCACGTGTTAAACTGACGCTATGCCCCTCTAGCTTTTGTACAGCCATTCTATGTTTTACCGACGTTAAATATTACCAGAAATATATTACTTAAGTTTTGAATTACCATTATATCTAAACTATCTTAACATGATATCATTAATTGAAAGAATATCTTGCACACAGTCACGGTATACGCATCTTACAAATTCATATACTGTACATCAGCGGTCCCCAACCTTTTTGGCACCAGGGACTGGTTTCGTGGAAGACAATTTTTTCACAGACCGGGGGGGGGGGGGTCATCATTGGGTCTTTCCTCCTTTTCAAAGAAACTCTCCAGTGACGTTTGTTTTTTTACTCATTGTGGCTAGGGGTTAGCTTCTGGGCTTACCAAAACTGTGACTGAGACGAGTGCGCAGTACGGGAAAGAGGCGCGGATGGAAGTGGTGAATAATACAACAATGGGGGCGGGTTCCACGCGCGGACTCACTGCTCTCACCTCCTGCTGCTGCTGTGCGGCCCGGTTCCTAACAGGCCACGGACCGGTAGCGGTCCGCGGCCCGAGGGTTGGGGACCCCTGCTGTACATGATAGGGATGGCGTGATAGGGTTAATTATCTGCGTAAATTACGGACTGAGAAACGGAGCCAACGATGCCACTTGTGAGCTTACCGACCTCAAGGCTGCCCCAGCTACAGCAGCCGAATTTAACTGCCAACTTTTTACCTGGGCAACACCACGGGAAGGGGACTAGAGTCAAGGATGTAATGCATAGAGTGAGAAATAGGAACGGGAAAGGGAAGAAGGATAGAGGAGAGAGAATGGGGGGGGGGAGAGGAAATGGTTGGGAAAGATATGGAAAAATGGGAGCAAATGGTGATGTAGAAGAGGCTACATCAGGGCCTCAACGCTGTTGTACAGAACAGCCTCTGTTTTCCCGGGGGGCGGCTGGGACAGGACAGGGATTCAGAGTGGGGGGAGTTGGTCACACAGAAGTCACGTGATTTATGGGAGGCTTGAGCTGATCACCTGCAATGTACATTTAGAATGAGGTTTAATTCGGTGGAGCACAGCACAAACCCGCGCAGCAACATCCAGAGTGCATGAAGGACATTGCATTGATTGTGGTCCACAGTAACACGGGGGGTGTGGGTCACAGGTTAGGTGACAGGGAGTTTGCGGTAGATAAGAGTGGCTTGCTGAGTAAACTTTCCAATGATAAGCAAACCGCTGGCTCTGATGCTACCGGGGAGGGGACACCGCTGCAGCTTCGTTGAGTGGCTATAAACTTGTACAGCCATTACAGGTTGTGAGAGTGACTGACTGCTTGACTTTGTCAGAGGCGGTTGAGTGGTCGAGCAGCTAGTGTTCTCGCCATGACGCAACTGGCCCCGCCAGAGGAACGTGGAATGGTATGCCTCCTGGCTCGTGAGCCGTAAAAATGAACTGAGCACTGCTCCCATTGCTCATTTGAGAAGGAAATCGCTGCTGTTTGACTGTCACTCATTTACCACTTTCCCAGTCGTTCCTGTGGAGGCCCTTTTAACTCGGCAGTGTACGGCCTGCTGTAAATGTGATGGGAAAAAAATGGGCAAGTGCTTGCTCGTTCACAATTGTGAAACGCATCTAAACCAACTTCAGGAGGTCAGCCCATGCGAGCACAGGGCTGTGCTCATCTCGGTTTACGGCCCTTCTCGAGTGGTATACAATTTCACGTTCCCGTTTCATCACGCGGGTTCCAATCACTCCAAAGTGCATCCACCGTTGATGCGAGTGGAACGTTTCCACAAAGTGGTACAAATTTTATTTGATCAACTGGAGGAATGAGCGGGACAGGCTTAGTTAACCTCGACCAGGACTGCCGCTCGTGATGTGAGCGGAGTGCTCCAAGAAGACTTGCTCACAGTTGCTACATGCGATGCACACTGTACTCCTTTCTCTGGCTGTCATGGGCAGAGCAAGGTATTGATAGGGTCACATGAGTGCAAAGTTGGCACACACACACTTAAAAAACTTCCATTAATAATTTGAGCACAGGATAAAAAGCAACGTCCCCAAGAAATAGTTTTGTCTCGGCTATGGAAGGTCATTCAAACGCTTTATTTAGCTGTTAAGATTACCACTCTCATAATCGATTTTAATCGATTAATTGAGAGTATTGCTCATGCTGCAACAAATGATGAACTAAACTCAACATTTTCCAGCGATTTGGGCAATGCCTCCCACTTACAGGAGTTCCTTCTCTGCTCCCCATCTCTTCCCCCACGTATCTATCGAATGTATTCATTATTTATTTAAACCAGAAAAAAGCCTGTGAGTTTCAAGACCTCCAATTTAGATGTCGTTGAAACGGAGGAGTTCTGCGTATTTTCTCCTGCGGTGCATCGACTTGCTGGCCTCGTGATGCGGTGTGGTTTGTAGGAGGTGACGCGGGGCCCAGCGTGCCACGACTTCACCGCGGGTCGGGGTTTTCACGGTTCGAATCCAGCAGCCGCCCTCCTCGGTCATCACTCCGAGCATCGTAGTGTGTGCAGAAATGCGTGCCGTCCACTTCACAGCGGATGCTTAAAGATCCCCGTGGCGTCTTTCTCAGGGGGTGTAGACCATTTTTTGCTGGCGTTGTGGTCCAAATTTGGAAAAAAGCCACCACAAATTAATCAATCGGGATGGTAGCATTCATCGGGCCCCAACAGCAATCGGAACCGTCCTGAAAAAGAGTAATGAGACGCAATATTGCCTTCCTGGGTAAACGGTCGTCGTAATAACAATGTACGTATGTATGTTGAACTTCTTTCACACCATATGTAGCCAGCCATGCAAATCGGAGGTGTGGAGGAAGGACAGCAAACTAAACGCAAAAAGCAGTTTTTAAGAAATTGGTTTTCAATTTAGACTTGAAAATGCATAGCTCCAGTGACGTCTTAATAAGCTCCAGTGGCTTTGTAATAGATAATAGTGCGCTTTGCACAACGCTGGGATGGGAATAGACCAGCGTTTATTTTGATAACGCTTCCCCGTGGGGATGTGGTGCTGTGTGCGATGCCCCTCGCTGAGTGATGTGGTGCGTGGCTCACTCCAGGCAGCACTCTGACTGCTAAAGATAAACACCGTACTTCCATCGTCTGATCTGCGGGGGAACACCTTTGATGATTTCATATTTTATTTGTCAGAGACTACCCATAATTTCAGAAAGAATTAATAAATAAAATGTGCAATATCGCTCGAGTAATATCTATGGGTCTGGTTGCAATGTGGTCATAGGTGTTCAATTCGCAATCAATAAAGTTAGTACCGCTTTGTGCGAAGTCATCCATAGAAGCCGGTCTCCTGCCATGTAATTTGGTGTTTTTCCACCTTTGGCTCATGTCTGCCGATGCATTGTGGGAGCAGCCCTGGCCACGCTTTCCCCACTGCCACGTGGGTGCTTGAGAGTTTGGTGTCGAGAGCAGCCTTCCCCACCGGCCGCGTGGCCTCCGTGCAAATGGGAACTGGCACGAGGTGCTCCCGATGTTCTTGGAGCGTCAAGGCAGCCCAGACGGAAATCTGCGTTTTGATTCCTGGCAGTCGTCCGTGACTAGACTGGTTCTCCAGTGAAGTGTGTTTGTGGTCTCGGTTGGGTTGCTTTATAGCTCATCGTATTTCTCCAGCATCGATAATGATTCTGATTCCGACTCTTTTTGCGGAGCACACGAGAGGTCACATGATGGAGCGGCAGGGTGGCGCAGTTTTAACGCAGGAGTAACGCTCGCTCGTGCCTCGCAGCAAGAAGGGGGCCTGCATTCGATTCCCGTCTCGGGCGCCTTCCAACGAGGAGTTTGTATGTCCTGCCTCTCTTCTGCAAGGGTTTTCTCCGAGTTCTCTGGTTTCCTCCCATAGCTAAACAACACAATTACTCTTGGCCAAATATATCAATCGCTTAAAAAATCCTGAAAATTACTCAATTGGAATCACACATGGCAACATCACCTCCTGCTGCGAAAAAACTTGGTACACTTCTGAAAATTAGTCTTGAGAATTGGTGAGGCTTTTCCTGGATAAATAAGCACAATGATAATAAAAATAAACAATGCCACGAGTGCTGCTAAGTGCAAATAAGAAAACTGTTTAGGTGACCTTTAGAAGCAGTTCTCTGATGTCAACTTCTGCAGGCTCTTCTCTAAACGTGTGATGTTATACTGCTCCCCTGCGAGTCTCATTTCATCTATAACATAGCACGAGACGTGTAACAAAAAACGTCATTTATACGACAGGTGGTTATAGCTCTTGAGTAATTTCCATCGTACAACGTTGACTGGTGGCTTGTTTTTAAAGGAACGATCCAGACGTGTATAATATACATCTTCTTTTTCATGGCTGACGTAGATGCAGAGAAACAACTTCAATTTCACATTCAAGCCAGACAACCATTATCTTTGACCTATGGCTTTTGACCTCGTTAAAAAAACATGCATGAATCGCTTGGCCATGCCCATCGCAATGAGTGGAGTGGACCTCCCCCCTGTGTGGACAAAGTGGGGCATTGCACCCGATGTAAACTGTGGCTGGGTGGTGGAGGGCACAGCCTGACTTGACTTGATCTCACTCGTGCTGGAAGCTTCATGAGCGGTTGTGTTGTCGGTGGCACCGTCTTGTTAGGATATAAGTGAGAGAAACATTTATTTACGAATATAATTATTAAACGAGCTGACTATCCTCTCTGCGCGCCTGCCCAGGTGGGGAGTGATAGTGTAGCGATTAGTGCACTATGCTACGAACCCGGCAACTCAAGTTCGATTTTGCTCATGGCCAACACCAGTGACGATTATCTGAATCTGTCCTGGGCCTCCCCTAGATCGACTCGGCCTCAAATTGGTACCTGGTGCGGTGTGTAGTAAACATTGCCACTTGGGAGACAATGGCGGCCAGGTGTGGTGCCGGCCACCCACCACCTCGTGTGCCGTGCCAGCCTTCAAAGGTGCTCGCTAACAGCACTTGCCCCAACAGTCTGTTAAGGCTACACGGGGGGGGGGGATTTTTGTCTCTGTCTGTGTGTGTCCAGGTGGCGGCAGACAAGGTGACGGACAAGCTGTCTGCCACACTCTCATGGGTGAGGCAGACGGTGACGCAGACGGTGACGGCGACCGGGGCGACCCCCTCGGTCCCCTCGGCGCCGCATGCCGGGCCCCGACCGCACGGGAGCGAGCGTGACGGCGCAGCGGCGAGGGGGGGGGGCGCTCTCCGCCGAGGACGAGGAGCTCCTCTCCAAGCTGGAGGAACAGAACAAGTAGGGGGGGCGGGGGGTGGGGGGCGGGGGGTGCACAGCGGCGGCGGCGGCGGCGCGTCCGTCCACCCGCGTTCATTCACCGGACACGCGCGTCGCTCGGCCAGTTGGTCGTGGCACCAAAACAAAAAGCACAAACAACAAAAAGTTACCGCAACAACAAAGAAGCCCCATGGCTTGACTGGCGGTTGAGAAAAATCTGCGTGTGCCGTGTCGCACTGTGGTGTTCTGCGGTATTCCATAGCGCTCCGCGGTGTGCCACGTGTCTACGGTGTGCCACGTGTCTACGGTGTGGCGCGTGTGTACCGTGGTGGTTTGCTGTGTGCTGTGATAATTCGTGGTGCGCCGTTGTGGGCAGGCTGCTGCAGGCGGTATCGAGTGGCCCGCCGCCGGCGGGGGGGCCCGGCGAGGAGGAGCTGTGGGCCGTGTGGGGCGGCCTCGTGTCCGAGTGGCAGGAGTCGCGCTGCCACAAGGATCAGCGCGTCAAGGTGCCCCTCCCTCCACCCCCCCCTGTGTTCTTGTAGAAATCGTGTGTTTGCGTGCACGTATACACGTGCGTTTGTGTGTCCTCATGAGCGTGTCATTTTGTGCGTGTCCGTGATTGTCATATGTATATTTGCCAGTGTGGGCGCCATGGTGGTGAGATGTTAACTCCCTCGCATGGTATGCAGGAGGTCGTGGGTTCGATCCTGACCCTGACGTCTATCTATTTGTCTCTCCCTGTGGTCGCGTGGTTTTTTTTCCGGGTCCTCCGGTTTTTACCTCCATATTTAGAAACGTGTGTTAAGAGTATTTGGCTGCTATAAATTTCCACGTGGTAAGCCGCTTCGTTGAGCCATCATTTGTGATAGCCAGGTCACTTCTGAAAAAGAGCTATATAGCTCAGTGGGCCTTACCTGGTAAAATTAAACAAATTTAGTTCATATTTGAACTGTGTTTGTATGTGTTTGTTTCGTTTGTGCGTATCCGTGTCTCTGGGTAAATTTGAAGTGTGTGTGTGTATCCATGTATGTGTGTGATTCATGTAGGATCTTGTCCGGGAAGGAATTCCGCACCATTTCAGAGGAATCGTCTGGCAGCTCTTGTGCGATGCTCAAAATGTCACTGAAAAGGGTAAATCCTCTCCACCGATGACCCATCCTCCCTGTTCATCGGCACCATTTCCCAACCTCGGAAGGTGTCTCTCGGCAGCTGAGGGACACCAGTCGTCGGCACGTTCACCACTGCGCCAGTCTGCAAGGGAGTTGACGGTTATTTTACAATAGGCCACTCGTAAATTATGCAGTGTAAAGTGGACCTTGGAGATGCTGCGACGTTTATATTGCAGGAACGGGTGATTGTGCTTAGGGTTTTAGATTAAATTACAAATTATCCCTTTCCCGTTCCGAGATGTCGACAAGTCGCATGGTGGGTCCCGTTCACGCTGAACCTCTGAACACTTAATCAGTTAGCATTAATTGTATTTAAAGATATTGTACTCACCGCTGAGAACTGTAGTGACACGATTGCACTCTTATGATAGGTGGTGCCCAACTGTGCCACACACCCTCCCGCATGGCCTTGTTGGGGAGCCTCGGTACTAATAGTTATTTTAGTTTTTCTTCCGATTCGTACAGGTACCTACACGTACGTCATCGTAACGGAATCGGGAAAAACTGGAATGGGAAAGGGTAAAAAATACAATTCTCAGGAATTTTTTTTTCGCAAATGTTTACATTCAGGGCGTTTAAATAATTCTGAGCTGTGTCAGCAGGTCGTGGGTTATAACGGTAAATAAACAGCTTGCGCTTATTTTCCGATCCCCGGAATAAACTGATTGCAGTGGCCACCTGGACCAAGCGAAACCCTGGGCCGGATTCAATTTCCCCAAGTGTCATGAGCAGGGTCATGGCCTGTGCATGTCACGGAGTCGAAACCGTTGTGACTTGAGATGTCTTTGTCCGGGAGGGTCTTTTGGTCAATGGATTGATCAAGTGTTAATCTATTTTGTCAATGAAACCAAACACTTCATTTCTTGATTTTACTTACTTCAAGAAACAGACGCCGTTGGACATGATAATGACTCCATTTAGCCCAACATTGTATCATAAGAGTGGATTGACAACGACCTTGTAATTAATAATGCATGGGCTGGGTCATGTAGCCTGCATACCCAACCACCGCATGCCCAAACAGCTTTTGTTTGGCTGGAGAGAGGGGGCTAAACGGGCACGGCACGGGCTGGAGAAGAGATGGACTGATGCGGTACGGGAGGATGTGGAGCTGAGTGGGCTTGCCGAAGACTGGTACCAGCGGTGTCAAGATCGGCCTCTATGGAGGAGGCTCGTGAAGGATGCTGCTACTGGGCAGCTGGAAGCAGTCGCCCTCCAACGACAACGGAGGGCAGAGGAGCGACGTTCACAATAACGAGCAGAGCGTCCAGAGACTAAAATGCAGTAAATTGGCACAGTAGGGGGCACAACTGGTGCATCTGCCAGTCACCTCAGTCGGTCAACCCATAGCACCTGGGTCTGTCACGTGACCTCGTGTTAGTGAGCCTTCGGCACTTCACGTGCCCTCAGTGCACCTGGCCTGGCACAGGAAGTTGGTATTGTAGTTTCCTTAGTTCCATACTCCACACTACAAAAGCCTTGTCTGGGCAGGTAGCATTGGATTTTAAATCGCGAGACTTCCGTTCTGGGAGTTCCCACCACTCGCTCAGGGCCACCACTGGGGGGTGGAGTGCCAGGCGATTGCTCTAATCAAGCACGGAGACACTGATATTGATACAATAATTATTCATAAACTTGAGAATGCTCGTTCACAGCCAAACCTGTAGGTGTGTGTTCAACGTTCGGTAGATGTGTTCTTCTGATTTTGGGATTAGTCTGAAAAATTGGCTCCTGATATATTCAGCTAATTGGCCTATCCACATGTTTGTTTTGTTACGGATTGATCCAAGAGCATGACTTGACTGGAGATGACGTCACCTCCACCAAGAGTGACGACACGTGGCATCGGGTAACGTCACGATTGTTAGCACAGAGGCACGCTAGCAAGTCCATGACCCGTGCCTAGTATGCAGTACGTGCAGAATGTGTATTTTTCATGTCACGTGTGTTCGACAGATCAGTACAGTGAGCTCCTGAAGATGGCATCTCCGTCGGAAAAGCTGATCCGGCGAGACTTGGCACGGACCTACCCAGAGCACGTGCTGTTCCGACAGCCGGACGGGCCCGGCCAGGAGGGGCTCTTCAACGTCATGAAGGTGCCCGTGGGAGTGGGGGGTGGGCACAGGAGGGAGGGAGCAAAGATACCCCGTGCAGCCTTAACAGACTTTTGGGGAAAGTACTGTTAGCGAATGGAACCTATGAAGGCCGGCATGGCGAACGAGGAGGTGAGTGGCCAGCACCACGTCCAGCCGCCTTTGTCACCCCAGCAACGATATTTACACACCGCACCGGGTACTCATTTGAGGCCGAGTCGACCTAGGGGAGGCCCAGGACCGGTTCAAATAATCGTCACTGGTGTTAGGCGTGAGTGGGAATCAATTTCGGGCTACCGGGTTCATAGCGCAGAGCGCTAACTGCTACACTAGGGATCGCAAACAAAGATAAAGATCCCCGTATAGCGTGAGCATACTGTTGGGGCAAGTGCTGTTAGCGAGCACCTATGAAGGTCAGCACGGCACACGAGGAGGTGGGTGGCCAGCACCACGCCCAGCCGCCTTTGTCACCCTAATGGCAATGTTTACACACGTCACCAGGTACTCATTTGAGGTTGAAACAACCTAGGTGAGGCCCAGGACCGGTTTAGGTAATCGTCACTGGTGTTGGCCGTGAGCGGGAATCGAACTCGGGTTGCAGGTTTCGTAGCACAGCGCACTAACCACTACACGAGGGATCGCATACACTCACACACGCGAGGTGAAGATGAGGTCGAGATGGCCGGGTAACTCGAGGGATGATTGCGTGGTCGGACTGAGCCAGCACCACTGAGACCCCCCCCCCCCGCATTTACGATGCTGTGACACGCAGGCCGTGATGGAACGTCCGACCACAACACGATAACGAAAACTTTTAAAAAGGGAAATGGTCAAAAGTGCAAATAAATCCTCATTAAAATCAAAACCTTGGAGGAGGCCAAGTGGCTCAGAGTTCAGTGTGCACAGCTGGCACCGCTGAGAAACCTGGATTTTAATCCAGGCAGCCGCCTGTGATTAAACTCGGTTGTCAAGTGCAGCGAGTCTATGGGCGCAGCCTGGTTACCATCAACTGCACAAAAAAACCTATAAAAAAATGTGTTCACTTTAGCTAAAATATTGATGGACATTTATTTTTAGATCAGGGTGGCTGGGAGAGTGCCGCCCCTCCTTGTGTGGATGAGATGTTGCCTGGCAAATCTGTTGTTAGCAGTTCTGCGACATCACCTTCAGCAGACTGCTCTGCTGCATGATATAAAACCGTCTTCACAATTCGGATAAAGGTGGGAATTTTTTGTACGTAGATTTATATATATAAAATGAACATCGAATTCTCTTTCAAGAATGAATGAACCAATAATATGGCGCCATTGCCTCCTACATGCTAACCATCATGCACACAGATCCTAATGTTCACAGCTTCAGCAACAGCAATGAATACAAATTCTCAACGAGGCACCCGTACTACGATGGGCACAGTGCAACAGGATGATGTGGGGCAGTTCACGATCGCCACAAGAAGTAGCTGGCAGTGCCAGGGCAGCCTCTGGATGGGGGAGGGAGGAGAGGGAGGAGAGGGAGGTAGGGGAGGGCTTGCGAGTGTCGCTGCTGGGTAGGTAGCGTTGGCAGCCTTCCCATAACAACTTGAGGTGGAAGAGCGATGCTAACGAGCAGAGCAACGTGCACATTAAGTTGAGAGCAACTTAAAAATAATGAATTATTATGTCTCTGACCAGATTTTTAGACGTCCAACTAATAGAGCTTGGTGACCTCTAAATCAAATAAAGGACATCGTGTGATTAAATTCTCACGGGACCAACGTTCGCGATACATTTTTTGCTGTAATTCCGGAGTCTTGCTGCAAAATAGACTTGTTTCAATGGTCTGTCACTTGGTTATGAGTAGAGGGTATGTGTGTGTCTATGCACTGTGCCAAGTTGGCACAGTGCGGAGCACAGCTGGTGCATCTTCTAGTCATCTCAATCGCTTAACCCATGGCACCTGGGTGTGTCCCGTGACCTCCTGCCAGCAGCGAGCCTTCATCACTTGGCATCACGGCCTCAAAGTGCACCCAGCCTGGCACAAGCAATGCGATGACATCACTACTGCTTAGTGGCGAATGGTGGCTGCCGCTGTTGTCGCTGTATGTGTGTGTAACGCCGTATCTGGCCGCACGTTCCCCTTTGCCCCTTGTATGCTGTCTCGGCGCGCATCAAACGCACGGCGCCATTGTTGACGACCTCCACTCCTCCTCGCAGGCAAATGAGTGTTGCTGTGCGTGCGTGCCGTGTAGGCGTATTCGCTGGTGGACCGCGAGGTCGGATATTGCCAGGGCAGCGCCTTCATCGTCGGACTTCTCTTGATGCAGGTGAAATCCCGACATGGACATACGCACCGGCGCGCGCACCGCTTGCAACGCACGGCACAGCCGACGCGATTCAGTATGGGAACTTGTGGATGGACCTGGCGATGCGTATCATCTGCATACATTGCATACAATCAATTGTCATCCCGCGCAATTAGATGCATTTATTGTGAGCGATATAATCCGTCGTCATTGACGAGTCCGGTGCACGGTGACGTGCGTGTTGAAAATCCCTGCTCCCCCGTGACAACGATTGGGGGTCAACACCGCCTGCCTCATGTTTAACTAGCAAGAGATTCAACAGCAAGGAGAGTGCAGTTGTCAATCTGAAGTAGTCCCCACCATCTGCAGTCGTCCATCGGTCTACAGCAGCGGTTCTAAACGTGGGGTGCACGCACCCCCTGGGGGTGTGAGAGTTGGCCAGATTTTCGGAGAAGGTAAATCATCGAAACTCAAATTAAGCAAGGGCATGTAAGTACAACTGCTTTGTTTCATGAAACCTATGTATTTATTAAGATAAATTGTTTTACTATGGAGAACCAAAGGGGTGCACAGCTGCAGTCAAGGCTAAGAACCATTGCCCTACAGAAACCGGTCCACAGTTGTCTTTCACTGCATCGTCACATTTGCTCAAGTCTTCAGACAAGAGGACCACGTTTTCAGTTTTTGAGGAACCGCTGATAGTTTTTTTTTGCTGCATAATGCTCAAAGGCCGAGTGCTTGTGCACCACTGACATCATCACCAGATAATTTGTTACACGTACAGCTCAACTTCCAATACAACCCAAGGACCCAGCACGTGGCCTGTTGCCAATCTGCAGGTGCACACACTGATGACGATTTACCTTAACAATTGACGAGGCCTGGTGGTGAGGAGGATGACGTGGGGGGTGTGAGCATTGAGCTGCCTGGCAATGTGTCCCTTCGCCCCCTGGCAGAAAGGCTGGTGTTTTCTCCCACATTGTCATAAGTGTCCATGATCCCGGGAGATTTATTCATGAACGGTAATGGTAATTGATGATATGGGATTGGATTGGGAGCCGATGGAGTTTAACCGAAGTTAGGGGAGAGGTGGCCTCGTCTGTGGGTGAGGGCCTGAGGTCTGGTCAGCGGCATTCTGGACTGTATTGGCTACGTAACACAACAAATATAAAGGCTCGTGCGTCGCTGTGAGACATGGATAATTATATAAATAAAATATATTTTGCAGAGCGATTGATGAAAGTTTGTTTTATTTCTCTACATATGCAGTGCCCTTTGTAGATACATTGTGCTTGCCTGATGTCTGTGTGAACTGGTGTCCCCTGTCCCCCTGTCTCCCTGTCCCCTGTCCACATTCCCCCACGTCCCCCGTATCCCACACTCGTCGCCCCCATAGATGCCGGAGGAGGAGGCTTTCTGCGTGTTCATTCGCCTCATGCACGACTACCGCCTGCGTGAGCTCTTCAAGCCCAGCATGGCCGAGCTGGGGCTGTGCATGTACCAGATCGAGAGCCTCATGCAGGTGAGGGCCTCAAGCACACGAGGGGCCTCCGGGCGCGCGAGGGGACCCCGGGATGCTCCGTTGCACCGCCAACAACTGGCGCATTGCTCCCATTTAGGTGCAGCCCTGCAAGTGCTCGATCACGCCACTGCTAGCGGAAGGACCTCCACTAGAGGGAGCTCTAGAGAGCCCCTCTAGAAGGTATTCTTTGGTCTTCTCTTTCACGTTGGCCAGATATCTGGGAAGAGGTGGGAGTACCCACACTTTACCCCACCATACAAGACCTGCCAGTCGTTTAACTGTATTGCCTGCTTGCACATAGTTAATGTGCTTTCGTGTTTAACTGCGTTATGTAAATTAGTTTCGGTGATGTATCAGCTTGGTGCTGTGTGTAATCATAATTTGTACGACGTTTTGTTACAAAACTTGGCGACTTGTGAGTTGGATTCCTGGCCACAGCTAACATCGGTGGCCACTGGTACCTGAACCGATGCTGGGTCCCTACCTTCACCAATCCTCACTGATCAAAGTGGTGAAGTATGGTCAAACAGCCCCCGTCATCAACATGGTCTTGGGAGGCCGTCATCCAGCAGTGTAGATAATTATTGTTCATTTGTACGCTCGGTAGTTAACTTTTTTGTGTTAATGTTGTACATCGTACGTTACTGACACGATGTGTTTTGGCTGGTCTCCCCTGCAACACACACTTTAGTGTCGCAGTGGGCCCTTTGCCCGTGTATAAATAATAAATTACCCGGCATTTATTTTTATACCCAAACGGACGGATCAATTAGAAGGGCAGAAAGGTCATTGGAGAATAATTTTAGATAATCCATCCAAAGTGAATTCAAGCTCATTACACTCGCTGAAACCTCCATCCAAAGTGAATTCAAGCTCATTACACTCGCACACATAATATTAAACCCATTAGGTTCAGAAAAAAAATCCTATTTTTTCTTAATACAGCTGTATAACTTTATTAAATTCGTTCCATCCGATGACTTTAAACCCCGTCAATTAATTCACAATTTGTAACCATAACATGGACAGCAAGGGATTAAGGAGGAGAGAGACTGTGCCTGGCCTGTCGATATTGTACAGTAGGATACCGTTTGTACTAGTGAAGGGTATTAAATGTGACTGCATCTCAAGGCAATGTACAAATACAGGACGTGGACATATCAATGGGGCTTGAAGAAGAGGAGGGTTTTTAAGGATTCACGTCGGAATGCACCCCTCCCGCTCGTTACCCCTCTCTCGCTAGGCTGGCGAGCTCGGACGCTCTCGATCGCTCTCTCGTGTTGAGGGTGCGTTACGTTGAGCTAGTTATACGTCGTCTTTTGTTTTTGCAACTCCCACTGTATTCTGGGTTTGTTAATGACGAAAACAAATGCTTGTATATCAAAAATATATATGGCTAGGGGTTTGCACGGAGGGTTATGAACTGCTCTGTGCATGGACTGCATACGATTGTTAAACAAAGAAAGTTTTTACTTTTTGGTTTTTTCGGTGAAGTGACGTAGGTAAAAAATAATAAAAGTAAAATAATAAATGAAATTAAGATAAATCACTTGATACAGTAATTTTAGCTGTGACGGTCCCACCTGAAGACGGAGACTTGTGTTGCCTCCGAAACGTCGTGATTTAATTGATTTATTTTCATTTATTATTATTTTATTTTGATTATTTTTTTACCTACGTGACTTTACCGAGTATGAATCCTTGCAGTCACGAAAGCTTCAAATCTAGAAAGAAAGTCTTCTTTGCTTAGTTGTAGGTAAGGACTTCAAAACCTGCTCTGAGGTCGAATGCGGCAATTTATGTCAAGTTTAGTGCGATGGTGGTGTTGTGGAAGAGGCATTGTACCTCGCCGTGGAATGGCGCTTTGACGAAAGGCGCGATATGCATTTGATTTATTATTGTTATTAAAAGCTAAACATTAATTCGTAAGGAAAAAAAATATTCGCATCGGAGGGGAAGGAGAGAGGTGGTGGGAAGCTGCGGGTCAGAGAGGGAAAGGAGATGACGATGGAGAGGTGAGGTGCGAGTGAAGACGTTGCGGCCTTATAGAGGCAGAGGTGATGAAAGTCTTGAGCATGGACTTGAACGCCTAAACACTCATCAATTTACCGATGACACCTTAATATATAGAGGACCGTAGAGCTTAGGGGTGCAGGCTGACCTGTGTGGTTGCTATCTTCCCGCTCGTCTGTGTTTGCTCGTGCCTTGGAATCGCTCTCCGTCTTCGAGAGCGAGCGACTACTGTGCTTTCGGCGCGTTACAAGTTGGACATGTTGTTATTGTTACATTCACAGGTGGACGGTCTCAACGGTGTGGACTAATTGTGTAATCCCGGCAGAGGTCGGTCCAGCCAATCATTCTCCTCTCTCAGAAAAACATGTAGCACTTTGTGGGAAGTCAGTGGTAGTTTTCCTATGGATAAACTGGCCCCTGTCGTAGGAATGCCGAATTCCCATTGCTAGCTTGTATCCACTCGTGTCGGCGAGCATTGCCCCATGCTCATTTGGATCGGGATGACGTGTGACGTGTTGCTTGTGCTTGACTTTGTTTTGCGTTGGTTCCAGAAGAGCCTTTCAGAGCTAAATCGTGTAATGGCCGCTTGCTGGCGTGTACCTGTGCGTGCGCATATGGGCTTGCAGGATCAGCTGTCTCAGCTGCACGCACACCTGAGCGCGCACAGTGTGCACACCTCCATGTTCGCGTCTCCCTGGTTCCTCACCGTGTTCCTCACCACCTTCCCGCTGCCGCTCGCCGCTCGCATCTTCGACTGGTTCATGTGCGAGGTGGGGCCCGCACACAGCAATCGCACTCACTCGCAAAGACAAAGATTCCCCCTGTAACCTTCGACTGTTGGGGCAAGTTCTGTTAGTGAGCACCTCATGAAGGCCGGTACAGCACACGAAGGGGTGGGTGGTCAGCACAATGCCCAGCCACCTTTTTTTTTTCCCCAAGTGCTGATCTTTACACACCACACCTAGGGTATGCCCAGGATGTGTTCCGATATTTTCACCGATGTTGGTCGTGAGTGGGAATTGAAAACAGGGTATCGGGTGTATAGCACAGCGCACTAATCACTGCACCAACACGACCCATTTGAACTTACACTGACCAACACACACACAGCCACATACGTACGAGTAAATGGACACATTCACAGATGTACATGGACATGCACAAATGTGCACTCGTGCATACATGCACCATCGCATGCCAATGCACCCAAATGCTCACGCACTTGCTCACGCAGACACACGCATACAGCCTGTTGATGGTGGCCGTAAAGATAGTGTTAGTGGTGATTGTATTGATTGGTGTTGTTATGGTGCTGATAGTGATGCAGATGATAGTAGTAGCGGTGGTTATGAAGTGCTGGCTGGTGTGAGTCATGGTGATCTTTGTTGGTGGTGGTGATGTTGTTATTGAGTGTGCGGGTATGCGTGGTGGTGAATGAAGGGGACTTGGGAGCATGGCAGTCTAGCTGTGGGAAGCTGCGAGTTGTATGCTACTATGGGCTTACCTCCCCATCAATGGGAGGCGAGGAATGGTGGTGGTTGCTTATGCCTCCATTGAAGATGAACATCGGTAGAGGAATGCAGGCAAGGCTGGTGATTCAGATGTTTTCTATGACCTCCTGTCACAGGTGTTAGCTAATGAGGCCCCTTGCGAGAGTCATCTTGTTGGGTGACTGTAATGCCCGAGCGGGTCATGGTGCAGGCACCGAGGCTGGAGTGATTGGAATGTATTGGCCAGAGCAGCTCAATAACAACATTAGGAGGATGCTAGATTTCTGTGCAGCCCATGTGCTTGTAATCACCAACACACTGCTCAAACATCGGCACATCCACACAACATCAACGATGCACGCCGGGTCCAAGCACGAACATCTGCTGGTCTATATAGTGACAGAACAGCGAATGCGGTCCCATGTCTTTGACACCAGGACCCATTGTTGAGTTTTATCTGGCCATTGACCATCGGCTTGTCACATGCAAGATGCGCCTGCCATTCTTCCAGTGCGGTGGTGACCTCCACCTAGGATTCCATTAACACCCACCCTGACCTGGTTTCAGCTAACTACGGAAAGTTTCAAGTGAGAATTTCATCATCGCTTGCAGCTTCGATTGGCATCATCTCACCCTCCTCCTGATGCCGAGGGGAAATTGGTGAGCTGCAGTGAACCAATGATTATGCCGATGAGATGTACTCATGTCTGATTTGGCTGTTGTTCACAATTGCACCCAATAAAAAAAAAAGATTGAAGACTAGGGCTAATGAAGCTGTAATGGCCGGATTGGGTTCGCAGTCCAGACCTCCCCAGAAACCCTGGCTGAAGGAGGACGTCTTCTGGCTAGCTGAGAGAAATTGACAGGCCCACTCCCGTCATCTGCAACATCCCACGTTTGAAAATTAGGAGGCTTACCGCAGCCTTCACTCAGAGATTCTGAGAGCTGTGTAGTGCTACAAGGATGAGTGGTGGTCATGGGTTGCTGAGGAGATGGAATCTGCCTCAGTGTCCCGCGACCACAAATCACTATCACTGCATCAAAAAGTAATCTACAGCGCCACACCTATCACCATCCTTAAGGCAAAGAACAGTCATCCAATCTCTGACTCATAGGAACAGTTGTATAGGTTTACGGAGCATTTGTGAGGTCTTGGGTGAGGGAAATTCCCTCCGCCCAAATAACGTCATGAGGCAAGGTGGGGACGATCCTGCTTGGGCTGCGGTGCCTCAATTATTGACAGAAGTAGTCACCCCCTGTGAGTGGCTGGATGAGGTGCCATCTATTGAGGAGGTACGAGGGCGATCTGGAGCCTGAGACCTGAAAAAGCGCTGGGCAGAGATGGTCTCCCAAGTGAACTGCTGAGGGAGGGTCTGTGTGCAGACTGTCCTAGATGACTTCACAACTGTCTGGACCACAGGATCGGCTCCGTAGCATTGGAAGGATGCCATGGTGGTCCTCCTCTTTAAGAAGGGCGAATATACGGTACTCATTGTAACAACTACAGGGGCATCTCCTTCCTCAGTGTGTTGGGAAAGGTCCTGGCAAGGATTATTCAACATTGCCTTGCCAGGTATGCGGAGGAAAGGCTTACGGAGCCCCATTGTGGTTTCAGGCCTGGACCGGTCCTGCATGCATGCCATATTCTTTGTCTGTCTGCTACAGTGGAGGTGTAGGTAATTTCAATGCTTTGGGTTGTTCTTCATGCTTTCAGGGTCCCTGACTCGAAATTATTAATGACCTTCATTATGGTGGGCAGGCCTGGGTAATATTCGGGAGTCAGTAATTTCCTGTTCAAGTTGGGATGCGACAGGGATGTCATCTGGCTCCCACATTATCTTCCATCTTCTTCGACCACGTAGTTGGAGAAGCTTTCCATTGTTTTACCAGAGTAATGTATGTTTGGTACAGATACAATGGGAGGTTGATCGATGCCCGGATACGGTCAAAGATTGGCTCACTATTGGTCAACCACGTTATGTACGCTGATGATCTAGTGGTTGCTGCTTACTCAGAGGAGGAGTTGGCGAGGCGCTGCTGCTAGACCTGGAGCGTTGCCACTAAGAGGTGGAATCTTACCATCAGCTCCACTAAAATTTAGCACCGGCCTGGGTATTTTGTGTCATCCAATACTCCACCCCTTCAACCCCCCCCCTTCCCCCCATGAGTGATGGGGCAGTTGTGGAGAAGTTTCCATACCTGGGTAGTGTGGTTATACCAACTCCAGTTTGGCAGCAGAGATTTCACTTCGAATCAGCAGAGTGGCATCTTTTCGTCACAAGCTCCAGGTCTTCTCATATAACATTTGCACCAGTTTAAAGCATTAAGACTGGTCTGCATACAATCCATCCTGGGTATAACCAGTCTGGAATTTGTGAAGAGCTCACAATTCCTTGAAAGATCTGGACACATTCCCATCGGTGAGCTCCTCCAGCAGACAATGCTGGGTTGGCTGGGTCATGTAACCTGCATACCCAGCCACTGCATGCCTAGCCACTGCATGCCTAGCCACTGCATGCCCAAGCAGCTTCTATTTGCCCAGATAGAGAGGGCTAAAAAGGAGTGGCACAGGCTGGAGAAGAGATGGACTGATGCGTTACAGGAGGATTTGGAGCTGAGTGGACTTTCCATAGACTGATACAAACGGTGCCAAGATCGGCCTCTATGGAGAGGAGCCTTGTGAAATATGTTACTGGGTAGTTAGAGGCAGTCACCTCCAGCAACAGCAGAGGGCAGAGGAGTGACCCTCACAAATTTGAGCGGAACACCAGGCGACTAAAATACAGTAAGTTGGCACAGTAGGGGGCAGAGGTGGTGCATGTGTAGTAATTACTCAGGAGGCGGCATGGCCGGCCACCCCCTTGGCAGCCTTGCGACGCAGGGACCGCAAGCCCCCGTGGATGTGGCGCGCGACCAGCAGGGACGACATCTCTCCGTCGTCTTGAGCCAAGACGGCGATGTCCAGCTCATCGGCGAGTAGCAGCAGCTTTTCAGCCACCATGGCGTCCACTCCCTCCTCGTCCATCCGCGGGAAAGCTGCCTTTGCCAGGGCCAGGAGAGCCGTTCGGAAGGCCAGGGGCGATTCGTTGGCGCCCCGATGCCGATCGTGGAACAGCTGCCTGCAGTCCGAAGGCGGCCCATAGACGGCTGACAGCAGCTGCAGCGCCAGGTGCAGCGTGGCGCGCTTTTCCTTAGGCGCCGAGGTGAGGGTAGCCAGGGCGTCGTCGTCCAGCATCGCCGGCAGCGCGCATAGTGCCTCGGCGTCCGTCCAGTTCGCCATCTCTTGATGAGCGATGAACCGCCTTTTGAAGCCACCCCAATCTCCAGCCGCTCCCACGAACTCCTTGAGAGGCGGCAGTCGCTGTTGTAAGGCGACGTCCGTGGCTGCGGATCTCGCTCCCTCGTTCCCAGCCGACGTTACAGTGTGGGCGGGCTGTGAGCATGGCATCGCCGGTCGCTCCGTTGTTGACGCGCTGGCCGGCGTTGATGATGTCACGGCTCGTGCTTGGCCCTCAGCAGTCACCTGACGCAGGCCGGCCCCGCCCTCTGCTCGCACTGTAGTGATGGCGGGAAATTTAACCGCGAGCCGCGTCGGGGTGGCGGGAAATGCCGGCGTGCGTCGGCTGCTGCCGTCTTCCCGCGCAGCCCCTCCAGCTCCCAGCCGCGTGATCTCCTCCAACACGGCGGCCGCGGCGTAGAGCAGCTCCGCCAGGCGGGAGTGAGCCAGCCGAAGTCCCTCGGCCGACGCATCCCCCCCCTCCTGTCGTAGCGGCGCGGGTGTACTCGGCCCCGGCTGCTCCGATCCGACCTCGGCCATCTCTGGTGGTGATTCGGCCGCGGTGTCCTCCCTCTCCGACTCCCTGGTACGTGTCGTCCCTCGTGTGTCCATCTTTGGACGTTTTACTTCTGACACCAGATGTAGTAATTACTCAGGAGGCTTGACGACGGGATCGGAGGCACACTTATTTATTAACACAACTTGTATACAGTTAGCGAGTATACACAGGACCTAAGGGGTAACGTCCCCTTACTCGGCTAACAGGGAGACACAACATCTAAGCCCCGCTAACCTAAGCCCAAGTCCTCCACTAGGGAGCTAGGGGAGGCTACCTGTCCCAGCCCTGGTCGAGCTGGGATCCGACCCCCTGAGTTCCCAGACCTGCTCGTCAGTCTGGGCTCTCGGGGCCACGCCACCGGCTTGCCCTGGTCGGCCCTGATAAGGACAGCGAGCCAGGGGAGCTCCGGGGCCTATTCTAGCTGGTCTTCCGTCTTCGCTGGTTAAAGCTGATACCTCGACCTCGAGCCCTCCGGCTCACCCCCTCTTATAGTCCGCGGCCCCCCCGGGAGGGGCCCGTGGGGGATGCAGGTGCGGACGTCGGTGTGGCCACCTCCTATGTGTACGGCCCTAACCACGCCCCTTGTGTTTGTTTGCCATCCGCTCCCATACACAATTACACCTCTACACATGTGCCAGTCATCTCCATAAATCCATGGCACCTGGGTCTGTCCCATAACCTCCTGTCAGTGAGCCTTCAACACTTCATGTGGCCTCAGAGTGCACCTGGCCTGGCACAAGCACCGTGGTGAAGATACTGCCACTTATTGGCACATGGTGGCTGTTATTGGTGGTTATGGAATATATGCTGTTGCTTCTGTGGTCATGGAGTCTATGCTGATGTGAGTGACCATGCTAATGTTGGTGGTGGTCTTGTTACGTTGCAGGGCCTGGAGGTGGTTTTCCGGGTGGGCGTCGCCATCCTCTCGGCTCTTCAGGATGAGCTGCTCGCACAGGACATGGAGGGCATGCTGCAGGTAGCACAGAAAGCGGGTTCCTGGAGTTAGACAACCCTCAAAACACTTCAGTGTCATTAACATATTTTTTTTACTTTATCGATGCGGGTATGATGGATGGTAGGGGGAAGGTTTGTGAAGTCGTCATTCAGCAGTGGATTGGCCATGTCTATGTATACGCTATATTATATACGCTATATTTTCAGTCTGAGTTAAGAACCCCGGCCCAGAGCTACAGGAATGAGTGCTTCTGGTGTGGTGCTTCATGTTCCCCTCCGTGCCCCGGGCTACATAGACGGAGGTGGAGCAGCTAGCAGCGTGCACAACGCGTCGTGACCAACACACAGAGGATTGCTTAGGTTGACCCCTGCCCAGATTTGAATTTGCCGACCTCGCGGTTGTTGAGTCGAGTGCTCTGACCACATGAATCAGAAGCTGCCTTCTGAATATGAGGGTACCTTAATAATTGGGATAGCGGTGGCAAGGGAAGCTATTGGGCAGGGTTGAATTTTGACCAATTCGTACGTATGTTGATTTTTAATTTAATTATTTACCTCCATTATCTTCTAGGTTTGTTGGTGGCTTCGTGTTATGAGACCTGGTGGGGAACGGTGGTGTTGTAGTTGGCGCGCTGCGCTACGAATCCGGCGACCCAAGTTCGATTCTCACTAAAGGCCAACACCAGTGACGATTATCTGAACCGGTCCTGGGCCTCCCCTAGGTCGACCTCGTGTGGTGTGTAAGCATCGCCACTAGGGAGACAAAGGCGGCCGGGTGTGGTGCTGGCCACCCACCCCCTCCTGTGCCGTGCCTGCCTTGATAGGTGCTCGCGAACAGCACTTGCCCCAATAGTTTGTTCAAGGCTATACGGTGGATCTTTGTCACCGAGACTTAGAAATGTTATTTCAGAACTTCACAGGTGGCAGAACATTTCTTATCATGTGCAGACACCACCCCTGGAAAATGATGCCACCAAAATAACCCAGCCTTAAATGAGTAGCTGACGCTGCGTGCCAACTAACATCGGCCGTGTGGGCATGAAGGCAACCTCTTCTGCGGTACTGGCCATAACCATCCCTTCGCGTGCCATGCCGATCTTAGCAAGGTGGTCGCTAGGTAGCCATATTTTTTACTGCGTGCAATTGTGAACAACAGCCATTGGACATTAATACATCTAATCGGCATAATCATTGGGTTCACTGCAGCTCAAAGACTCACTCCTACAAGGCGTGCGGTGAAGTTAAGAGATGTCCATGTGCTCGGCATTTGAATGCCTGGAGACCAGAATCGGTGCTTTCGCCGACAATGTGTTCAGGGAGGTGGTTCCATACCCGGCCAGCTGAGTGAATGTTCTGTAAACTGGGGGGGGCAAGGGCGTGGCTTGGCAGGGTTGTGCATAATCACTTGCCTCTGAATTTTAAGGGGGGGGGCGGGGCGATCTTTGTCTTTTGTACGAGCAGCTTTTTCAGAAGGTGATTCCACACCGATGGGACGGCTGTGCCGACAAGCTCATCGCCGCGGCCACGCAGGTCAAGTACAACCCGAAGCGCCTCAAGAAGTGAGTCTCCCAAGAGCGCGTGCACCGCCGAACGTGCTCGCCAGAGCCAGCGCACGGGCGTAACGCGCTCGCCGGGACTGGCTCCTTTCTTAAAAGCCCCCTCGCCCTTCCTTGCTGCTCCTGCCCCCTTGCCACCTCTGTGCATTGGGGCTGCCTCCCCAAGTTACCCATCCGTTCCATTTCGCACCTCCTCCCCGCAAAGGAAGCGGTGGGCAGTAATTGCTGGGTCCGCCTGCGATGCCTGCATCCCAAAGAATTGAACTACACTGTATATATATTTTTGTTACTTTACTCCACTGCTCGTTGCTGTATTCTGCGATGTCACTTACCCAGCTGATGTGCAGCGTGGTTTGGGCCACCCACCCGCCTCGTGCCCCAGCAGTCTGTTAAGGCTGTTGTGTGTGTGTGTGGCACATGAGGTTGGAAAAGGAATACATGGCTCTGAAAACGAAAGAGATGGAGGAACAGGTTGAAATCAAGGTAATGCACAGCCATTTGTACCCTTGGGGACTTTTCACTCATGCGGGTGCAAGCCACAAGGTGTTGCTTTGTGACGCAGCGTGGCCTGCAAAAACTGACATTACACAACTACTCGTAAATTTTCTTGTCTTGCAAAGGGTGTTTATTTGAAGGCCATTCAAGCCATCATTTTTTTTGCTTCATACCTGCAATGCTTTATTTAAGTGACGGACCAAATTTAATGTGATCGGGTTTTTTTGTTGTACAGGGGTGACTGAGCTGAGACGATCGACTCCCCTGCGCTTGAGAATCCAGTTTAAACTTAGGATCTCAGCGTTGCTGGCCCAGGGCTTTGACTCTGAGCCACACGGCCTCTTCCAGCCATGCAGTGTTCGAGTTTCTCTCGGCTGTCTCAGTCCGTCTACCTCCCACCCTCCCTGCCTCTCTCCCTGCCTCCCTCCCCCTGTTCCCACAGAAATTACGCACGGAGAATCGGCTGCTGAGGCAGAAAATAGACAACCTGGAGAAGGTAGCAGCATCGCCACACGCTCACGCACGCACACTATTATCACCTACACGTGCACAGCTGTTGCCGCACGTGAGTGAACCATGACAAACGTGCACAGGAAGGCACTGGGTGTAGCGCTAAGGGTGTCCGTCACCGCTTACTGGCCGGGTTTTCTTCGACAGTTATACTGGCTCCCAGTGTATAAACTCTGCATATGAATGCACATGAGAATAAAACTCGCACTGTTTGGACACACATGTCGGATGTACAACAAAATAAAAATGGAAAAGTGTGTTGTTTAAAAAAATCGAAGGAACCGGAGAGAGAGAGGAAGACCTAAATGAGAATGACTTGACGACAACATAAGAGATCGGTGCCAGAAAGTTGTGGCCACTACTTTAGCATATTTCCACAAGACAGAGGGAAGTGGAAACGAATCACGTGCAATGTGCAGTGGACACCTATGGGGCTATCTGCCCATGGATCGCGATGATGATAAATGCACATGGCCTCTGTGTAAACAAATGTTCAGTCTACTTGTCCAAAGCAACTCCGAGCCATATCAGACCGCGAATCACGGGCCGGTCTTCGCTCTGCAGACGGCGTTTAATAAACAAGTTTTGAGTTTGGGGAGCGCGCCTTCTCGTACGCTGGGCCTTAGGCTTGGAACTCGGCATGCTGCGTGTAGAGAAAACTTTAAATATCGTTCGGAAACTTCTAAGATGTTCTCTTTTCAACGTGGCTTTATTCGCGATGAAACTCCGAATGAATGCGAGGCCATGTGTCGAGTTGCTCGGACCGGCCCCCTAATTCACGGCTGTTGTTTGACCCCCCTCCCCCCCCCCCCGCTCCAGGAGAGTGCAGCGCTGGCTGACAGGCTCATACAGGTACGTTGAAAAAATGTTTTAATTGAAAACTAATTTCTTTGGAACTGCTTTTTGTGTTCAGTTTGTCCTTTCCCCACCTCCGATTACCACGGTTGGCTACGTACGGTGCGAAAGAAGTTCACCATCGTATACACACACACGGTGTGGCACCTTGCTTGCTTAGTTGAGTTTATTTGGTTGTGCTTGAGGTGCAAGCCTGGTCTGTTCGCGACGTGCGAGCGTCCATCGCTATTTTCCAACGGGCACATCCAGCTGTCCGTGTGATTGTACCCTGGTGCCGGCTGCATTCAATCATAAATGTGAATGAATTTTACGCGGCCATCTGTCTCACTGCACATTCGCCGCAGAGTTCAATCCACACGAATTTTAATAGAGACGCTCCCAGACCTTGGCCTCTTAAAGGCCCCACCACCTGGCTTTCGGGCGACACCGAGCTTGGCTCCGTACCTCAAAAGTTGTGACATGACCAATTTCCTCATCCTTATCACTTTGAATAAAAAATCTTATTATTTTATATTCTGATGCCACTACAGGGTGCTATGTTGGTGCTGCTGGTTGTGGAGTTTGGCTAACCAGCGACGGCGTAATCTACTTGTGTTGTGGGTTCCGTCTTTCTTTAATGACTGCTGCCCACATCGCTGTGCCTGCAAACCTTACATTGCTTCCAGCTTAGTGCCGTTTGCCTCCCTCCCCCCTCTCTCTACTCTGACCCAGGGTCAGGTGACGCGTGCCCAGGAGGCGGAAGACAACATGCAGTTTCGCCGTGAGGTGGATTCTCTGCGCGCCCACAATGCCACGGTGGCCGACAAGCTGGCTCTAGCGCACACCACCCTGCGACAGCTGCTCGCTGAGAAGGTAACGACCACCGCCACCGCCGGGTGCCCTGCTCACTCGATGGTCGCGTAAGGGCCCTGTCGGAGTACCGTGGTGACGCAAGACTACCGTCTGGGTTTCAGCCCGCTGTGATGGAACCAGTTTCATCAGAGAGTCGCTGGTCTCGGCAAAGTCACCAGTTACTGCAAAAAAATAGAGTTTTTCTACTGAATTCAGAATATGCCAAAACTGAGCCATACACTCTGTGTGATTGCCATGTGATGAACATGCTTTGGAGGGCATATAACAGGGCTGGTGTTATCTCCCGGCCCTGACCTATATATATATAAAGATGGCTACATGGTTTGGGGGAGGTCTTCGTGTGCAGCAGTGGATAGATTCTGGCTGGTGTTGGGCGCCGGTGAACGCGGCTGCGTTGACTGCACCGCGTGCCCCCCTGCAGGGCTCTGGCAGCCGCTACTCGGAAGAGTTTGTGATTGGGCTCGAGCGGGAGCTCGTGATGGCTCGTCTCAAGGAGGCCGAGGCTCAGTCTGCACTGCACGAAATGCAGGAGAAGGTCATCGGTATGGAGAAGGTGAGCCAGTGAGCGGTGTGTGTGTGCCCTGCCGTACCTCTTCTCCCACTCACCCCCCGACCTTGTGCTTTTAGGAGGAGGAGGAGGAGGAGAGGGGTTCAAGGTGGGGATTGGCTTTGTGAGGTCAGGCAGTGGCACGGCTTTCAGCGTGCAGCGCCTCCGATTTATATGGCAGGTTTGCTGCGAGCTTTGCTGTCCAAAGCTCCGAGGTAGAACTCTTTGTAATGTGCGTTATCGCGCTGAGCACTTCAGTTTCTCGGACGTCCCTGTGCCCTGCGAAACATAGAAACCGTGTATTCGGTGAAGATAACAAAGCAACTTCGCAATCTGGCACCGATTGGATCTAACTGTGGTTCGTTGATACATTGCCGCTTCCACTGGAACCTGCAAACCCCAAGTCTCCGTGTGACCCATGCAGCGGTGCATGTAAATTCAACTGCCAAATATGTGCACTGACCACATCATAACTATTAACACATTCTTGGTTCTTTCGGTAAAGTCACGTAGATAGAAGATAAAAATAATGCAATAAAAATGTAAATAATAAATGTAAAATAATAAAAGCAAAAAAACCCCCACGACGTTTTGATTGCAACACATGCAGTCTTCATCAGGCGGAGAGAGAAAAGAAGGGGGGCAAGCCTCCAAATGCAACTGCTTATCAGGGTTTCCAAAGTGAGTGGGTGGGGGGATGAGAGTTGGGAGGAGGAGAGCTTGTGCAGCGTCAACAGCATGGGCGGGGAAGCCAGTCGCGAGACGGCCACATTGCCCGTCTTGCACGTTGCCCGGCTCTCTCGCGTTGCCCGGCTCTCTCGCGTTGCCCGTCTCTCTCGCGTTGCCCGGCTCTTGCACGTTGCCCGCTCGTCTCTCACGTTGCCCATTGTCTCGCGCTCCGCTCCCTCCGTCTCCCAGCGCTGTAGCTCCCTGCCGGACGAGAGCAACGTCGCGCGGCTGCAGGAGGAGCTCATCGCCGTGAAGATCCGCGAGGCCGAGGCGCTCACCTCGCTCAAGCAGCTGCACCAGCAGGTGCGCGACCTGGAGGACGCCTGGCAGGTGAGCACCCCGGGGGTCTGGAGAGGGGGTACGGGGAAACGGGAAGAGGGGGGGGGGCAAGGAGGGGGATCAGAGGGGACACGTCACTTCGCTCGTTTGTGCAAGTAAACACTGTGTGTACTGATGTTCCGTATATGTGTGTAACACGTTATGTATGTATGTTGGAGGTCTCTTTTGCACTCTACGTAGCCAACCGTGCTAATCGGGGGTGCGGGGGAAGGACAATAAGCTAAACACAAAAAGCATTTCTCAAGAAATGAGTTTTGAACCTAGATTAGAAGTGCATAGCTCCAGTGGCTTTCTAATCTCAGAAGGAAGAGCATTCCAGATGTCCGCAGGAGCGCATCTGAAAGCGCGCGATGCAGTGACCGTCGTGAAGTACGCGTGGTGTGTGTGCGCGTCTTAGTATACAGGTCGACTCGGCCTTAAATGGGTAGCTGCTGCAGCTTGTTGAATGTCAGCACTGGGAAGATGAAGGCAGCTGGGCGTGGTGCTGGCCACCCACCCCCTCGCGTACCGTGCCGGCCTTCATAGGTGCTCGCGAAACACCACTTGCCCCAACAGTCTGTCGGAGGCTATACGGGAGAGCTTTTGTCATAGCCTGTGTGTACAGAGAGAAATGACCAGGGTACTTTCGTAATGTGTGCTGTACAGCACTGTAGCGGTGTCCTCCCTCCCCCTATCGCCCCTCCCCACAATGCCCTACCATTACTGACGTATTGCCTTAAACAAATTTATCACACTGTGGCAACTACTTATGTTACACATCATGCACATGACAACACGTTCGTGTGCATTATATGTTACATATATATCGATGTATAGAGTATCTATTTTAGATTTTTTTTGCATTTTTTATGCTTTTTAGATGGGGTGTTTTTGTTTCCCGACCTGGTCCAGCTACGTGTGAAATCCGGCTCACCGGGGTTCACTACTCTCTCCACGGTTGATTAACGTGTGGTTCAATAATAAATTTGACTTGTAACACGGCTCCACACACAGTATTCGCTCGCTTTTGATGAGCGAGAGACTTTGAGAGAGAGCGAGAACGACTCGGGGGGGGGGGGGGGGGGGGGTGCAAAGAACCGCAGACAAGCGTGAATGTATGTACTTTACGTTGAACGTCACACCGTACGTACCCCACCGTGCTAATCGGAGGCACGGAAAGCAGCAGTTGGACACCAAATCCCCCCCCCAAGCTCTGGGTTCCTCTCTATATATATGTGGTGTTATCCGCCAATTAGTGTTGATACGTTCATGCTGTATTCTGATTGGCGTGTGTGTGTGTATGCAACTGTGTGCTGCTGCCAGAGGCACGTATCCCGCACGTCCGTGCGTGGGAAGTGTGCGCTGGGCGAGCTGCAGGCGGAGATCATGACGGTGCGGCTTCGCGAGGGGGAGACCCGCGCACAGCTCAGTGAGACCAAGCACCGCGTGCTGGAGTTACAGACACAGGTGTGTGTGTGTGTGTCTGTCTGTCTGTCTGCATTCGATTCCCACTCACGGCTAACACCAGGTGAGCATTATTTGCACCGGTCCTGGGCCTCTCCTAGGTCGAATCGGCATCAAATGAGTACCTGGTGCGGTATGTAAACATCGCCACTAGGGAGACAAAGGCGGCCGGGCGTGGTGCTGGCCACCCACCCCCTCGTGTACCATGCCGACCTTCATAGGTGCCTGCTAACAGCACTTGCCCCAACAGTCTATATGGGGGATCTTTGTCTTTTTGTGTGTCTGGGTAAGCGGTAGTCGCACGCTTAGTGCACTGCACTTGGAACCCGGTGATCCATATTCGATTCCCGCTCATAGCCACCAACACCACTGCCCATTATTACGTGCCTTTCCAGCCTTCATCGGTGCTCGTTAACAGCACTTTCCCCTAAAGTCTGTTAAGGCTATACAGGCGATATTTGTCTTTTTTGTGTCTCCACGTGTGTCTATTTGTGCATGTGTGTCTGTGTGCGTTGGTATGTGAGTGTGTGTGTGTTTATGTTTGTCTGTTTGAGTTTGTTTCTGTTTTGAGAGAGTTTATGTGCATTTCTTTGTGTGCTGATGTGTGTCTCTGCGAGTGAATCGTGACACTAGCATTTTATCGAGTGTGATTGGAAGGCATAAGCCTGATCAGCTCAACAATAATGGTAAGAGGCTGCTAGGCCTGTGTTACTGCCTGCCCGTGCTTCTGTAATTACAAGCATGCTGTTCCATTACTGGTGCATCCACACAACTTCATTGATGCACACAGAGTCCAAGCAAGAACATCTGCTAGACTCCATCGTGATGGAACAGTGTATGCGGGCCCAAGTCCTTGAAACTAGGACCTGTCATGGAGCTGATCTGGCCCCTGACCGTCAGCTTGTTATCTCCAACGTGAACATGCCATTGATCTACTGGGAGGGTGGGCATCCATCTAGGACCCCGTTAAAACCCACAATAGCCTGGTCTCGAACAGCTGATGGAAGTGGCAAGTCAGAAATTTAGTCATCGATTGCAGCTGGGGTTGGCAATTCCCTCCCCTCCCTCCTGATATCGAGGGGAAGTGGGTGAGGCTTTGGACAGTGGTTCATACCGCTGCTGTGGTTATCATTAAGTCTGCCCAGAACAGACCTCTTCCCATCTCAGCCACCTAGGTTTGATCCCTCACCATGCACATCGTCAGTTATAAGTGGTATCTGTTTCTGTTCCTGGACAACTAGGCCTTAAATGAGTGTCTGGTGCAGTGTGTAAAAAATCAACACTGGGTGCGACGTTGACCACACCATCTCCCTCGTATGCCTTCACCAGCCTTAAATATATGCTGGCTGATGGCAATCTCGAGACTGGTAGAAGGGGCCGTGTCAGAAAGACGGAACCCACAGGCGTTTTGGATGCACAGCTTTAGGTGTGACGGGGAAAACGTCGAGAAAGAAACTGTTGATGTTTCAGTAAAGTGAAGGAACAAGAAACGCATGTGGACAGAGACTTATGTTGAACAGATAGTTTTCTAAATGTAACCAGGAGGGCTATTAAACCAAGCCTGATATCACGGAAGGTGGAGTCGCTTCATCGTGGGTGTTGTGATTTACCCGGTAATCCAAATTAGCACGGTTGGTCGACGTGCGGCGCAAAAAAAGTGCAACATACATAAAGCGGGATGAGCGAGCAGAGGCAGAGCAGCTCCCAGCCGCTCCCCCGCGTGGTCTGCGAGGGAGGCTGACCCCCCCCCCTCCCCCCCCGGTGTGTCTGTGCAGAGCCAGCTGGTGGGCTCGCAGCTGCGGCGAGCCGAGCAGGAGCTGAGCGCGTGCCAGCAGCGGGTCGCGGCGCTCGCTCGCGAGAACGGCGAGCTGCACGCCGCCGCCGCCACCGCCAAGCGCCGCGTGGCCGAGCACGAGTGCCAGGTAGCGGGGTTGGGGAGGGGGGCGTGAGTGCGATTGCCAGGTAGCGGGTTGGGAAGGGGGGACGTGAGTGCGATTGCCAGGTAGTGGGGTTGGGGAGGGGGACGTGAGCACGAGTGCCAGGTAGCGGGTTGGGAAGGGGGGACGTGAGTGCGATTGCCAGGTAGCGGGTTGGGAAGGGGGGACGTGAGTGCGATTGCCAGGTAGTGGGGTTGGGGAGGGGGACGTGAGCACGAGTGCCAGGTAGCGGGTTGGGAAGGGGGGACGTGAGTGCGATTGCCAGGTAGCGGGTTGGGAAGGGGGGACGTGAGTGCGATTGCCAGGTAGCGGGGTTGGGGAGGGGGGCGTGAGCACGAGTGCCAGGTAGTGGGGTTGGGGAGGGGGGACATGAGTGCGATTGCCAGGTAGCGGGGCTGGATAGGGGGGCGTGAGTGCGATTGCCAGGTAGCGGGGTTGGGGAGGGGGGACGTGAGCACGATTGCCAGGTAGCGGGGTTGGGGAGGGGGGACGTGAGCACGATTGCCAGGTAGCGGGGTTGGGGAGGGGGGACGTGAGCGCGATTGCCAGGTAGCGGGGTTGGGGAGGGGGGACGTGAGTGCGATTGCCAGGTAGCGGGGTTGGGAAGGGGGCCGTGAGCGCGATTGCCAGGTAGCGGGGTTGGGGAGGGGGGACATGAGCGCGATTGCCAGGTAGCGGGGTTGGGTAGGGGGGACGTGAGTGCGATTGCCAGGTAGCGGGGTTGGGGAGGGGGGACGTGAGTGCGATTGCCAGGTAGCGGGGTTGGGTAGGGGGGACGTGAGTGCGATTGCCAGGTAGCGGGGTTGGGGAGGGGGACGTGAGTGCGATTGCCAGGTAGCGGGGTTGGGTAGGGGGACGTGAGTGCGATTGCCAGGTAGCGGGGTTGGGTAGGGGGACGTGAGTGCGATTGCCAGGTAGCGGGGTTGGGTAGGGGGACGTGAGTGCGATTGCCAGGTAGCGGGGTTGGGTAGGGGGACGTGAGTGCGATTGCCAGGTAGCGGGGTTGGGTAGGGGGACGTGAGTGCGATTGCCAGGTAGCGGGGTTGGGGAGGGGGACGTGAGTGCGATTGCCAGGTAGCGGGGTTGGGGAGGGGAGCGTGAGCGCGATTGCCAGGTAGCGGGAAGCGGCACGGGGGCACCAGTGCCAGGTAACGGCGGTGGGAATACATTGCGGGAGCTCGAGTGCTAGATAATGGAGCCCGGGATGCGGCTCTACCATCGCCGAGAACCCGTTGGGACTCGAATGCAGAGGGTCGGGGTAGGAGGTGGCCACGTGTGATGTGGGTGGTTGAATGCGGGCAGCCGCATGTGATTAAAAAGGTCAACTTCTTTCGCACTGCATGCAGTCAACCGTGCTAATCGGAGGTGCTGGGAAATAATAATTGCATTTCTAAAGTGCCTTTTGTCATGGATCTCAAAGCGCTGTACAAGACGCAGCAGACGCTCAGCATAAAAATTACTCGTGAAACTAACAACCATTAAAATGGATAAATTATATAATAAATGCTAAAAGACGCTTGCTGAATCGGCTAAAAGTTGAACAAATAGAAGTGTGTGAATATGTTTTAAGATTATTTTTTTTTAATGTCCATGGACTCCGAAATCCTCACATCTCATGGGAGAGAGAGAGACGGGTCCTGCTACACAGGAAGAAGCTCAGTCTCCCATCGACCCAAGACTCGGGCTGGGAACGCAGAAAATATCTCTGCATGCCCAGATCTTTAGAGACCTTGAGCCGACGTGGGTACAGCATGTTCCTGATGATGGGGCGCCACAGTGGCGAGATGTTAACTACCTCGCCTGGTATATAGGAGGTCATGGGTTCGATGCCGACCCTGACGCCTGTTATGTATTTGGAGTTTGCATGTATATCTGGTTTTCCCTCCACATTTAGAAACATGCGTTTAGAGTTTTCGGCTGCTATAAATGTCCACGTGATAAGCCACTTGGTTGAGCTACCATTTGTGGCCAGGTCGCTTCTGAAAAAAGAGCTTTGTGGGCCTTTACCTGGTAAAATAAAAAAAAAACGTTGAATAGGTTTTAATAGTAAAAAATGTAGGCTGGGGCAATGTGGTTCAGAGCCTTTTAAGTTGCCAATGGTATGTGAAACTGGAAGCCAGTGCAGGGAGGCCAATACTGGGGGCGGGGGTTGCGATCTCTGGAAGTAGTTCTGGTCAACTCCCTAGCAGCCGCATTCCCACACACCTCCTGAGCCACGCCAGGGAACCAAGACAATCGCGGTTGTCGATTTAGAGATGAAAGGAAGTCGTGGGCCAGCTCATCTGCATCTGAAGCAGGGAGAAGGGATCGCGTGTGGGAGATCTTCGTAAGATGGAAAAACAAGTTCTTTGTGATCTTTTTAACTCGATGAATCACAGATGACCGCTAGATTTTTGACCTCCTGTGCTGAACGGCCATCAGTCGTAACTTTGAACGGTGCAGCTTTTCGAAGTTGGTCAAGTAACCCAAACAGCATTAACGCCATACAACTTAAACGTGGGACCTTTTTTGCCAGTATCAAAGTATACAAAAATAAGAATAGGTGTTACCCTTTCTTGCAATTAAACAGGTGTTAAGATTTTGATTTAAAGCTCTCGTGACTGCAGGGATTCATATTCTTGGTTCTTTCGGTAAAGTCACGTAGAAGGGAAATAATAAAATAATACAAATATAAAACAATAAAAATTCTCACGACGTTTCGACTGCAACACAAGCAATCATCATTAGGTGTCAAAATATAGGTGTTAAGATGTTCAAACACTAAGTAGAAAGCTTTTGCAAGGAATCTTATCTTTTTTACAACTGAAGGGTGTTTTGTAGCAATCAACTTTGATGGAAGCCAGCGGCAAAGTGAGGATGGAGGCAGATGCAAGGAGATCGGACTCGAGCGTGCAAGTACATTTTGTTGCTGTCCGTCCGACAACTGAAGAGTGTAGTGTGGTGGTGTGCGGCGGTGGTAGTGCTTGCGGAGTTGGGAGCGGTGATGAGCATCATTGTGTCTTCCGTTGTGGCGGCAGAGCAAGGAGCAGGCGATGTCGGCGCGGCTCCGCGATGCCGATCACCTGGCGGCCGTGGCCGAGCTCCGGCAGAGAATCGCAGAGCTGGAGATCCAGGTGAGATGCGCTTGGCACCACGGTCGGCACCGCCGGTGTCCACCACACCCTCACCGTCGTCGTAACGTCAATCCGAGCCACCACAAGCCTCATCACGATTGTAGCGACCGCAGTCGGCACCACCACCACCATCATCATCACAATCGCGATCACATTCGCAACCACAACAGCAGTCATCAATTCTCACCGCAGTCATCACTCACCATATTTGTCGTCCCCACAATCGCAACCACTACAGTCAAGTGGCCACAACAATGTTCACCATCGCCACAATCATCATGAAATTTTTCGCAATTTCCACCACAATTTACGACCATCACCGCAGTCATCGCCGCTGTAATCGGCCAAATTAATATCACCACAACCATGCCCACCCTGCCCAATACTTTGCCATCGGCAGCGCCGCCACCGCCAACACCCACGTCATGCTTGCACACCTTCATGCTTGCACACCTTCGCTCCTCGCGTTTTGTGGTGACTCGTGAGAACGGCGCGTCTGGTGGATGGCAGCGTGACACCGCGCTCGCCGCTTTACCAGTGCGCACTGAGTCGGTGAATATCCGGTCATTCTTACCGGCGTCTTGTGCCGCAGACAATTTTGACTCGTATCAAAACTCATTTCTTTAGAGGTGCTTTTTGTGTTTAGTATGTTGTTTTATCGCCCCGCACCTCCGCTTTAGCGTGGTGAGCTACGTATGGTGTGAAATAGGTTCTACATATATTACAAGATGCAAATCTACGTGATGTCGTCCTCCTAGCTAGTGCATGCAACTAAGCTCATCCAGGTCATCTTTGCAAAATAGATCCTTGAAATAATTTTCATTTTAAATGTTTTTATTTGTTTACCAGGTAAGGCCCCACTGAGCTGATCTAGCTTTTTTTCAAAAGCGACCGAACCTAAATGTGGGGGGGAAAACCTGACAACCCGGAGAAAAATCCACACGACAACGGGGAGAACACAAATGACAAATATACAGCAGCAGGTGTCAGGGTTGGGATCGTACCCACGACTTCCTGTATACCAGGCGAGGTAGTTAACATCTCCTATCCACCTCAGTGCCCTATCTTTGCGCCTCAGTCGATTCTCCGTTGGTTCAATGAACGACGTTGGTGTATTAAGTTTGTGACGGTGGTATTCATGATTTTGATGATGGCATTGTGCTTCCAGCACGAGGAGGGTCAGCTGACGGGTCAGCTGACGCGTACGGACACGCGGCAGCACATCCGGGACCTCACCGAGCAAATCGCAGAGCTGCAGGAAGAGGTGCCGCCCCTCCCACAACCCCCAACCGCACTCGGCACATGTGCAGCAACGCACAGTAACGCTCGCTCACGTACACTCATGCAGCAGACGCAGCACATACAGTGTACACAGTGCATACAGTACACAGAGAATGCTCCCTTACATCTGCTCATGCACACACAGGAGACGCTCGCTCACAGGCACTCATTCACGCACTCGGCACGTGGAGCATACGTACACACGCTCGCTCACACGCCCCAGCGCGCACACACGCAGGACGTATGCAGTATGCGTGCAGCACACATGCACAACGGCACGGTTGCTCGTCCACGCGCGCACGTACAAGCACATTTGTTTGTGCCCATAATTGCACACAAGCTTGCCCACACACACATTTGCAAAACCTTGCTCGCTACATATGAAAAAGCCCTCCTGTGCACCATCTGCATTTTCAGGGATCGTGCCGGTAAGTTCTGTAGCGAGCACTGCGGTAACGCTGGAAGTGTGCATGATGTGGCCAGCTCTATGCCCGGCCACCTTTGTCTGCCAAGTCCTGATGTTTATACATCCAACCGGGCACTTCTTTAAGGCCGAGTTGACCTAGAGGAGGTCCTGGAAAGGCTTTTATACCACTTGAATCAAGTCCAGGTTCCTGGGTTTCTAGGTTAATCGATCAATTATCTGGCTATATAATACGAGCCACGACTATCAATAAGAATGTGATAAGTTTAAATTCTGGTTGTGGGTTGATTGGGCCTATAATCTTTATGGGGGCCATTAAATGAGTAACACCGAATAGGGAAGTCAACACTGGTTGTTTTCTTAAATGACTAGACCTGCACGAGGAACGTGGAATTTCCACCGCTGGTTCAGGCCCCTTCAACGGACACGCGCGCTGCTTCGTGCTGCCGCGTGGCGCTCCGGCACCGGGCCCGCCGATGAGTACCACGTGACGCAAGAGGCGGAACTCTCCCGCCATTTACACTTGTCGCCGTGTGGCTTTGCGCGCGTGCCAGGTGCAGAGGTTGAGGGGCGGACCGCTCGGTGTCACAGCGCACGCCCTCGATCGGATCCACATCAGCGCCCACGACGACGACGATGATGACGATGACGACGACGACGACGATGATTATCAAATTGACGAAGAAAGAAGAAAAATGACAAAGCTCGCAAGCCAGAGTTCACCAGACGCTGGAGCTGATGATGACGACGACGATGTCGACAACTACGTTCACGACGCCGGAAACGGCAGCGAAAATTTTGCTACTTGGAGAAATGTGAACTCCAGCGAGAGCGACGCTGAGGACGACGACTGTGCGGTGGAGGGTGGCAGTGAGCTGAAGCGGTGCAAGAAGACTTCGAGCGCATTCCGAGGACTCGCTGGCGAGGGTGGCGAGGGTGGTGAGGGTGGCCCTAGCGATGGCGGCGTCATGCCTGTGGGACGATGCACCAAAGTCGACGGCTCGGAGTGCGACGGGGACGACGACGGGGACGAAGCGGTCCTCGTGGATCGGCTGAAGAGGCGCAGCCGCAGCACCGCCGTGTGACGACGACTCTGAGGTGGTGGTGGTGGTGGGGTGGGAGGTGGTGGGGTGGGAGGTGGTGGACGCTGTTCGGCGGCGAGCCGGCGAGCGTGGGTAGCCCGCGCTGTTCTCGGTGACTCCAGCGGTGCGTTGTTGCTGTCCGCTGGGGAGGACATTAAAAGACTCCGCCCCCCCCCCCCCCCCCATCTTGACGGTGTTTGAGAGCGGGCGATTTGTGCGCCGATTGTTGAAACTGCCCGCAACTTTAAAAAACCGTCCCCTCTTCACGTTACTGTGGCGTAGCGGGTCACACAGGGGGCTCCTCCCCCTCTCATATACACGGAGGACCTTGAATTTGTGAAGAGCCTTCGGTTAAATCGAATCGGTTTCCATCACTCTGCACTTAAAATGTCGGTACAGTGAGCCCATTGAACGGAAGGGACTCTCTCCCAGAGCATGGGACTCGAGGGCAAGGATCGGTTTGTACCGGACTGCGATTGACCGCGAGAGAGCGAAGACACCGACTCCACGACACAAAGATCCACGTGGAAACTTGGAGGTCTGCGTGTCTGGAGCAGCAGCGCCTAATCGGGCTGATGATGAAGCCCCATCTCGTGCGCATGAACACCGTGCACCTCTGTATGCGGGTCCCATATCCGCAGCGGTTCATTGGAGTGCCTGTCTACCGGTGCGCGTACCGACTCGCGTAAACATAATCAACCGTCAGGATACACTACAGTTAATTTGTTTTATACTTTTTCTAAATGGTATATAGACATGCATTCACACACACCACCCACACACACGTGCTTTGAGACTTCCGGTGGGAAGGGGGGGGTCACAGCTGTTCGTCCTCGTAGCCCCAGGGATGTCGGTGGTGCCTACTGCCCAGCACACACTGCCAGCGTCTCGTCGGTCAAGGCCGCCACGCCACGGACGAGACGCGTGGTTGTCGTGGTCGTCGTGATTCTAGCATCGTCCAGTCACCTGGCGCCCCACTTGCACTTTCCCCCTTTACTCATCGGCTCGTCTGATTTTTACCCGCGATTTTGATTCCATTTATTTTTATTTTCACCTAAAAAGTAGAGGATTTTGAAAGACACTGACATTTTTTAAGTAAAACTTCGGCTGCATTTTATTTTCTTCTCGAGCCTTCTCTATCTCCTTAATGATTTGATTCCCACCAAATTCGTACATTATTTTATTTTTTTAGTCATCAAGTAACATTTACTGAGTCTTCTGTTTTAAAGTAATAATTTAACTCTGTGAGTGTCGCGTTAGTCCGACTGTAGCTCAGTGTTGGTGCGCCGTGTGCATCTGCCCGTGGTCTCTCGTTTGTTTCTGTGTTACATTTTTGTAAACTTTTGTGAATTCACAACGGCAATAGGTTTTTGTTTTTTTGAAACCGTCAACTTGTAAATAACTTATTTTAATTGTACTTACAATAAACTAATGTTCGCCTCTATCGAGATGTCCGCTTACAAATGCGCGTGTTGACGTGCATAAGGTGTCGAATTTGCACGCGAGTTGTCGATGTCGCGAGTGCGGCGCACGTGGTTTTTTGAGGCTTTGTAATCGCCGGCCCGTGGGAACGCGACCACTGGTGTGCCTAGGCCCACGACAGGCTTCAGGCCTTGACGAGTCGCGGCTGATTTAAATCCTTCCTCCGAGACGCCCACCAGCTGATGCCATCGCGAACCGTGAGGGAATATGCTGGCCTTGTGCCCGGCTGGGGGCTTGCCATTGCTAAGCCTTATTCACATGTGTAGCACGGTTGGTGACGTACGGTGCGAACGAAGTTCATCATACAAAGCTGTTAGATCTTAAAAGTAATAATGGTTTTGCTGAACAAATTGGTAACCACTAGGCTAAGCTGTGTGTGGGAAATTTAAACCAACAAACCTGTGCAAATCTGCTGGCCTTACTGCCGGATTTGAGTGCCGCAGATGGCAAATTCGGTTTACACAGCGAGAGACGTAACCCGTTCAGTTGTGGGGGTTGGACCTCTGCGATCAGAGCGACCGACGGCAGAGATGGGACGGAGTGGACCGCGGCGAGCGAGCGCGAGACAAGGGGCCTTGACTGGCCCACTCGCCAGGCCACTTGCTCTGGTGCTTCCCGTGTGGCACCCTCCACGGCTCTGCCGGTCTCTCGCAGAGACCCTCTGTTGGTGTTGACCCATTTTTGGTGGAGCTCTTGACGACACTGCCAAGTCTGTTCCATTATCTGAGATGTGAATCCTATATATGTACGCTGAGTTGAACCACCGGCATTGCAGGTCACAGCGCCGCTCTTTCGGCCTCTTCTCTCGCACTCCTCCACCGTGGGATCTTCTCTCCCATCATCGTCTCTTTTCACAAGCTCCTATAACAACGTTACTACGTCCTCTATGTTGAACTTCTTTCGCACCGTACGTAGCCAACCGTGCCAATCGGAAGTGTGGGGAAAGGACAACAAATGAAACACAAAAAGCTGTTCTAAAGAAATACATTTTCAGTCGAGATTTAAAAGTGCATAGCTCCAATGGCTTCCTGATATCGGAAGGAAGAACCTTCCAGACGGCCGCTGAAGTGCATCCGAAAGCGCGCGATGCGTTGGCCACCGTCTTTGTTCGATGGTTAGCCACAGGGCGCTGTTGCGAGCATGACCAGAGTTGGCGTGACGATGGTTTACACTCTTTGACGAGATCAGCAAGGTGTTGTGGTTCTTTTGTGGCAAGCAGAATGGAGCACGCTCGGTGGAGATAATAGCTTTCCTAAAGAAGCTGTGGAAAATAGATACTTGCGCCAAGCTTCAAATAGCTAACGATAAAAACAATACCAACATTAGAAGATGTTTCGCCGTGAGTGGGAATCTCCACGAGTCCGGAAAATATGAGTATGTGGAGACAGCATACGTACAAGTACAGCATCAATCTTGACTTATGACCCTTGGGCTACACCCATTTCAAACCTTTAAAACAGCCTGCCTCAGCTGCGTTCGTGAACCGTACCGCGATGTGCACGAGCATATTTGGAAAAGACGATAGAGTAGCACGAAAATGGGACATGAATGAAAAAAAAAACACGTATGTAGAACTTTTTTCGCACCGTACGTTGGCCAACCGTGGCCAATCGGAGGTGTATAATCAGCCTCAGATTCAATTGTAACGGGGACAAACACCTGGTGATAATTCAATCCAGAAATACAGGTGTGCGTGTGTGTGTGCGCGTGTGTGAAACGCGGTGCAGAAACACCGTCAAAGAATAGAACGTGAACCCTTGTGGACTTGAAAGTGCGATGGTTTTTAAAAGGCCGGAGGGACCTCCGGTGCTGAGGCATCGATGGACATGGGTGGCCACTGCACCCCACCCAGCCGCCACGGCTGCCGATGGACGTTCCAACACCAACTTGGAGTTCACCCGGCAGAGGTCATCTGTGAGCCGTGCAACTCTTGATGGATGGGTGCTCCTCTCGACTGTTATTTCTGAACCCGCACAAAACCACTGAACCGCCGAGCATTTTTCTCGCGATCCACCCTACAGTCAAAGCGTTGTCTCTCGTTTCGTGACGAAAAACAAAATCGTCGGCAACCGTTTCCCCCTCGCGGATCGCTTCCCGCGGCCTTGTGGAGCCGTCCAATTCGGTCGTAGGACGGTGGCTTGGCGACCGCCTTCAGCTAACATCCGTCGGCGGTGTTGGTGATCGTGTCGTTGGGGCGACGCGGCCGCTTTGGCCGTCGCTGTAAATGTTACGCAGCGATTCGTAGGCACGGAGCGGATGGCGATGCCCTCGCATCCTCCTGCGGTTAGCTGGCGATTTTTGAAACTACACGTATTCCTAAAAATGCAATCGGATTGTTGTTTTCTTCTTGTTTAAATGTTCTGCGTGACGGCAAGACCGGTGAGCCACCGTGTGCGCTCTTAACAGCCCACGCTGCCGCACGCGGGTGAACTGGCGCGCAAGTGTCCATCGATCATTAAACCCCGGGCACTCGGCAAGGGGGAGGGAGCGACGCGTGCACGCGGGTGACTTCCTGCAGCCCGTGGTGTGACGAGGAACGGCGGTGATGCACCAGCTCCACTCGTGCCCTTCCTGTGCGTCGATGAGCGGCGCGCGGCGGGCGGTGACTCAGGCTCCAGCTGTTTTGTGACTTCGCTGTTTTATTGCTCGCGGATTTCAGGTTCAGGGTTCACCTTGGGACACAGCATTGCCGAGGCAATCGGCCGCCCTCTTTTCTCCGCGTTACTCCGGATGAGCGGTTTCCACCGATACAGGTGGGCGTGTCCACCCGGCCGATCCACGTTCACCGCTATTATCGATTAGCACGGTTGGCGACGTACGGTGCGAAGGAAGTTCTACATTCATACAAAGATGCTCCGTCCGGATGAGTGTGGCCCTGCTTTTATCGCGCTGTGCACAAGACGAAAGGATTGCACGAACCCCGTGGGTGTGTCGCTTTGTTACAGCTCTCGAAAGCAAATACTTTTCATGCCATAGTGAGATGCACAGCTTATCTGTGGCATGTGTTCCGTAAATACATGTGTGTGTGTTTTTTTATGTTGAGGCTGTAAAGCTCGGGAAACGTGTTTTGTTTAACGTGTGCATTCGGGTGCATTCGGGTACCACTCAATAAGCACGTGGACAAGTGACGTTTCGGGTTTTCTGGGATCACTACCCGCCTCTCAGTTTGCTAGTTTTGGTCTAAGGGTTACCTGAAAATGGCATTGTCATCCATTCATATTTCCAAGTTGCTCAGGTTCCACTTCTCTCTCTCTCACACCGTAGCCCAGGGGTCGGTGACCTGCGGCTCAGGGAACCACACGCGTGGCTCTTTGAAGGATTGCTACTTTGTGATGACGTTGTACTGGTAGGAACCTCCTGGTTACACCAGCCCACAGGGGATTATTGTGTCCGTCCGTCCGTTGTGCAGGGAGGGGCTGGGTGGGGAGGGTGGGGCTGCGTGGGGAGGGTGGGGAGGGGCTGGGTGGGGAGGGTGGGGAGGGGCTGGGTGGGGAGAGGCTAGGTAGGGAGGGTGGGAAGTGTGGGGCTGGGTGGGGCTGGGTGGGGAGGGGCTGGTCACCCCGTGGTGCCCTTATAAAACTCAACGTTTAACCTACTCACACCGGCTTGTGCCCGCCCTCACAGTCGGGCATATTTGCGGAATACACCACGCCGCCCTTGACCCTGCAGGCCATTGACCGAGCAACCCAACGTTCCTACCAGCTCCCTCCGCAGGAATGTGTTTTATGAAGGACCCAGCGTCTTGTATTCACATTGCATTGCGGCTCTTGAATTATTGAGATTGTTACCGAATTCTAAAAACACGGCTCCTCTTGTTCTTCTGGTTACCGACCCCTGCCCTATACCCATGACTTGGAGCACCCAGTGAATATCGGAGATTTGTGTTATACGTCGGCTTTCAGCCCCAGATTCATTTCGAATGTTGAAACGACAACAACAAACACCTGGTGATAATTCAATCCAGAAATACAGATGTGTGTGTATGTGAAACGCAGCGAAGAAACACACTGTCAGAGAACACAACGTAAACCCTTGTTGAGGACTGAATGGGATTGCTTCTAAAAGGCCGAAGAGCCTCCGGTGTTGAGGCAACGATGTACATTGGTGGCCACTGCGCTCCATCACCATCGTAGAGGTCACCAGGCAGAGCAGGTCTTGGAGCAGTGCCGGATTATCCTAGTTGCAAAAGCAGCTACATGTGTAGTAGTAGCTACGGGTCCCGCACTTTCAAGGGCCCCGCGCAAAATGCTTTCAAGCTATCAATTCTGGTTAAGTGATTCTGCACTTGCTGTATTGCTATAGTACTATACTGCCTTCAACTTTTATGAACGACTGGGTGTATAAGGTTAGAGATTTGTCGTATTATCTGGCTGTATAGCAAATGAAAAAATACAATTACTTTACTATGCAAGTTAAAAATGTTTTAATATTTGTGTGTGTTATTTTAAAATCTACGGCCCCTTTAGAACATATGCTACAGGCTCCGCACTCGCTTAATCCGGCACTGCCTTGGAGGGCATCTGTCTGCTGCGCAACTCTTGGGCGACCTGCGATCGGAGCTCCATTTTACCTATCTGGGCCAGCACACCAGTCCACCTTCACCACCCAAAATGTTTGTCGGTTAACCGTGCAGTCAAAACGTTATCTGGTATTTCGTGACAACAGAAATCGTCTGCAACAGTTTTTTGCGGGCAACTTCCCACGGCCCGAAAGAAACCAATGACGATTCATTCCGGGATTGTATCTAAACTCGCAGTGGCTTCGGTTTGAACAGCAAACGAAATAAAACCAGGGGGCGTGCATTTGAAAATAACAACCCCGAATTAAGTGGCACCCTCGTGCAGCACGTAGGTTTTAGTTTTGATGTGCAGCCACGCTTAATCGGCTTACTCAGCGTGACACAGTGGGCCCTTTTGTTGAATTGGATGAGAGATCATTAGTTAAGGAGCTAAGCGGTGATTTCACCGTTTTGTCGACGGTACAGCCCAACATTCCTCCCTCTGGCCAGACAGACAGGCACAGCCTCGTCCCCTCCTTAAAAATGTAATTGAACAAGTTTGCAGAGGCAACGAGTTGATAGCAGTAGTGGGTCCCAAGCAGTGTCTGTTGGGAAACGAGGCATGCGATTTTGGGTTTGAACCCAGGGCCTCTTGCCAGGTCAAGCCAGCTTCGGGGCATCGCGGTGGCGAGATGTTATCTCCCTCTCCTGGTATACAGGAGGTCGTGGGTTCGATTCTGACTTTGTTGCTTGTTACATATTTGGAGTTTGCGAGTCTTTATCTTCCTGTGTTCGTGTGGATTTTTCTCTAGATCCTTCGGGGTATCCCTTCCACATTTATAAACATGCGATTAGAGTATTCGGCTGATATAAATGTTCACATGATAAACCATTTCTTTGAGCTATCATTTGTGGCCAGATCGCTTCTAAAAAACAGCTGGTATAGCTGGTAAAATACAAAATAGTTTCAACGTTTTAGGATATTCGGCGAGTTTTGTGATCTCAGACCTGGCCACGAAAGTAGAAAAACTCAAACTTGCTTTGAACTTTAACCGAGGCCGGCTCTTGAGGATGCGTGCTGGAAATATTTGGAGGTTCGGAGCAAGATAATTATCCAACTAACTCGTCTGCACGGCTCGAGAGAGAGAGCACGGGTCGCCAACCTGCGGCTTCGAAGCCGAATGCGGCTCTTTAAGGACTGATTCGTGCAGTTATTCACATGTTCTTTCGGTAAAGTCACGTAGGTATTAAACAAAATAAAATAAATCACGACGTTTCGGCCGCAACACAAGCGTTCATCATCAGGTGGGAAAGCATGGTCTGCTGCTGAGGCAGACTTTGCGCCCGAAACGTCGTGATTTATTTTATTTTATTTCTACCCACGTGACTTTACAAAAAGAACCAAAGAGTATGGCTTCCTGCAGTCACGAAAACTTCAAATCAAGATTATTCACATTTGTTGTGGCTCTTAAAATATAGACATTTCTGTTGTTTTGTTACCGAATTCGAGAGAGAAAAAACATCTTGTTGTTTTGGTTGCTGACCCCGGGGACGAGGTGTGTTTGTGTGTCTGAGAGCGAGAGCACTGCAGGAGGGTATTAAAAAGGTCCCGTGATGCCACTTCTGGTGTGTGTGTGTGGATGTCCTGCACTAGTTGTCTGTGCCGTCGTAGGAATATTTAGACAGGGCATCGTCAAATGTCCACGTGGTTGTTTTGAATCCTTTAAAAGTGCCTTCCAGTGCGGTGTTTAAGTTGTGAAAGTCACAGCTCACGATTCCATCGTTAGCTGTGACAGGATGCCGCCGGGCATCGCTGTTGACAAATCGCCTTGCCTCTCAGTCGGCAGGTTACAGGTTTGCCTCCTGGTGAGGGGTTAAACCCTCCCTACTCGGCTCATCCCTTTGAGAAGTCAACACCGCTCGAAGGGCTGGCTTTGCTGTCGATGTACCTCTCAAGATAGCGTTCAGAATCCGACACGGAGCCTCCGATTATCGCGGTTGGCTATGTACGGTGCGAAAGAAGTTCAACACTACGTACACTGAGGCCCGGGCTGGGACAGAGGGCAAATTCCCGGTGGTCCGGTCCATTCCCAGGGTCCGTGGGTGGCCGGGCTGTGTGGGGGAATTGCAAATGTGATCAGAGTGACAAAAACATGTTTTTATTATTTTATCTTTGGGGCTGCAGAATGTGTGTGTGTGTGTCTTAATGAAACAACTGAGAGCGTAAATTAGCGAATGAAGGGTAACACATTGTAGGTAACAACATTTTGATGGAAAAAATAATTAATATAAAAAACATTTTATATTTTATATAATTGTACATTTATAAAATATCGAATTTTATGTACATTTATTATTTAGCTCTGTGTTACGCTTCATTGCTTATTGACGCTCTCAGTTGGCATTAACGTCCACCACCATATTCGGCAGCCCCAAAGATTCTTCCTCATCGCGGCCACCCAGTTGTGCTTTTTGGACCAACATCACACCAACATCACACCAACATCACACAACATCGCACCAACACGTCGTGACATCGCAACATCACGCTAATAACACTCCCATGATAGAGGTTTGTGGGTAAGAGCACGTCAATATAAATGTCGTTAAACCCGCCAAGCACCCGACAGGTTTGTCACGTAAACAGAACGTGGCCAATTCGTGACTAGTACAGCACACCGGTGCGTCGGAGAGTAAACCCACACCATGTACACTTGCCTCTACAGTCTGTTAAGGCTATAGGGTGACCTTTGTCACCTGCAGCGTGGTGAACATGTGTACTGTTGCAGCATTTCCACTATAGAACGAATGCCCACTGAAAAGCACTGATCTGGTGTTTAAAAAAACACAAGGTCCAGTTACAGGTTTTGTGTGTTTTTTAATTTTTCAAGTGGTTTGGCACCGTTTTGAGATATAAAACCCCGATTTGCTGGATCCCTTGACGATCCTGCCAAGTCTGTTCCATGATCTGAGATGTGAATCCTATACAGGTAGTCCCCGACTTACGACGGAGATGCGTTACGACGACCCCATCGTAAGTCTAAAATATCGTAAGTCGAAGACGGCCTAGCCTACCCAGGAGTCTTACAGAATGGTGATAATTTAGCAAAACAGAGCAATTTACAGTACCGTACTGTATACACTGTATACTGTATGTATTTATTAATTACAATACATGCTTTTTTCACTAAAATTGGGCTTTGAAACACAAAAAACACAGAAAAAGATACACGCGCTAACACCGTGGCAACTTAACTCATTCGACCGCTGGTGAGAGTGAGAGGCATCACCACACAAGGCGGGAGATGCGTACAGAACATCCCGGCAGCGTCCCAACGTACAGCATCGTACCTCGTACGCTGCTGCGTTTGCCTGCCGCGCGAAATGTGAAATATTTTACAATTTTGCCATATCGATATCGCCATCGTAAGATCGAAATATCGTCAGTCGGACCATCGTTAGTCGGGACTACCTGTATCTATCTGTACGTTGAGTTCAACCACCGCCACGGCAGCCCACAACGCCGCTCTCTCCGCCTCTTCCCTCGCACTCCTCCACCGCGGAATCGCCTCTCCCATCGTCGTCTCCTCTTCACGAGCTCCTGTTACAACGCTACTACGTCCTCTATGTTGAACTTCTTTCGCACCGTACGTAGCCAACCGCGCTAACCGAAGGTGCGATCTAAGGGCAACAAACTAAACACAAGAAGCAGTTCTAAAGAAATGAGTTTTCAATCGAGATGATGATTTAAAGCTCTCAGTGGCTCCCTCATATCGGAAGAAAGGGCGTTCCAGACGGCCGCAGAAGTGCATGTTGAACGCATGCGCGATGCAGTGACCTTGCTACATTCAAGGAGCGTGTTCACTCTCGTCCTATTGCGCCTTTAGTGAGTGCTCTTTGTTGCTGGCCGCTTGGCGTCTTGGGGTCTTCGACCGTGATTCGCCACTAATTCCTGACCCGCGAGTTGGGACGGACGAGTTCGCGCCCGTGTCAAGCTCGCACCTGCGGCGGGGGGGGGGGGAGTTAATCTGTTAAAATATTGATTCTTTTATCAGACAAGGCCCACTTTTTCAGAAGCGACCTGGCTATACCACAAATGATTGCTCAAGAGAAGTGGCTGTTGTCAAAATGGACAGTAGCCAAATACTCTAAACGAATGATTCTAAATGTGGAGGGGAAAACCCGACGACCCGGAGAAAAATCCACGCGACAACGGGGAGAACACAAACTCCAAACATACAGCAGCAGGCGTCAGGATCAGGGATCAGGATCGAACCCACGCCCTCCTGCGTACCAGGCGAGGTAGTGAACACCCCACCATCGCGGCCCCCTTGCGGGCCACATTAACATAGCGCATTCCACCGTGCAGCCAATGGGAGCGCAGGCTCGCGCGGGTGGGGGGGGGGTCTGCCTCGCGCCCACACCTGAGCTCCAGGTGAGCGGTGCTAGGTGGACTTAGCCCCCGCCCCGCCCCTCCCCCCGCGGGGTGCGGGGAGGGGCTGCCGGGCTGTGCGCGCTGCTTTGCGAGGCTCGTGTAGCCGCAGTCGGGAGCACACGGTGCTTGGCAGGCATGGCCGAGAAGATGGACAAGGCAGGTGTGTAGAAGCTGCTGTGCCCTCTCGCGTGGCCGTGTCTGCGCGTGTCGTTGGTTGGCTGCAGGGTTTTTGTGGTGTTGTTCGTGTCGTTGATTGTGAAGATTCGGTCACGGTTCCTATGATCACTGTTACATTGCTTTTATGGCTTTATTTTGGTGATTTCGACAACGTTTTTTTTTGGTTTGGCCATGTTTGTTTGTTGTAGTACGGAGTTAGACTGATGGCTTTAATCTAAGTTGTCTTGTGGTTGTTGTTGTTTGACTTGCATTCCACTGGGATTTGTGCAAACAACGTTGGTGTACGGTGCTTCTTTCTGCAATATTTTGCTGTCTTTTCCTGGATTTTCTGTTTGCACTTAGTCACACAGTCACTTTAAGATGTTTTCTTGTTCATGTTTTTGTTTTTTGTTTGTTGCGGTTGCACCCGATTCAAGAGCCGAATGGCTCACAGGGCTATACCTAATAAATTAAACTGAAGCTGTTTTTTGTATGGTGGGGGAGCGGTGGTGCAGCGGTTAGCGCTTCTGCGCCACGAACCCGGCGGCCCGAGTTCGATTCGCGCTCGCGGTCAACACCCAGTGACGATTATTTGGACCGGTCCTGGGCCTCCCCTAGGTCGGCTCAGCCTCAAATGAGTACCCGGTGCGGTGTGTAAACATCGCCACTAGGAAGACAAAGGCGGTCGGGCGTGGTGCTGGCCCACCCCCTCGCGTACCGTTCTGGCCTTCATAGGTGCTGCTCGCTAACAGCACTTGCCCCAAAAGTCTGTTGCAGATATACGGGGGATCTTTGTATGGACATTAAACTTCTTTTGTACCGTATGTAGTAGCCAATCACAAAAATACAGTTCCAAAAAAACAAGTTTTCAATCTAGATTTTAAAAAATGCGTAAGCACGTCTCTGCCTCTCCGTTGGCTGTTCAGAGCAGTGGATAGTCCACATTCCTTTGGCGAATTGAGAGTATATAGGATACATCGCTGCTGCCCGCCGATAGGAAAAAAAAGTGGTACTGATTTCTTCAACCCTCGGGGGACGATAGGCAGATCCGCCTGAGTAACGAGGAGTCTGTAACGGCATCAGTGAGGGTTGGCGTAACCCATAATCACTCCAGGCTGCGATACAACTAGGCACCAGATAGTAAGCCGTATCAGCTTAGACTTGGCGGCAAGGCGAAGGCGGCATTCTTCTAAAATCTAAATGAACAGATCGGTCGAGTGGCTGAGACAAGCGGACAACAACAAGGGATGTCCGATTCTGCTGCTGCTGCTGCCGTTAAATCCACTCGCTCGTGGCACGCGGGCAGCCGCGTGCCCCCGAACAGCTGATGAGAGACGGAACTCGCTCCGTTGGAGTGGAGACCAAGACGAGTCGACACACACAGAGAGAGAGAGCGGGAGAGACGGTGGCATCAGAGCTCGGAGGCTGTCACTGAGTCACGGGAGAGCCGGGGTGGTGGTGTAGTAACTACATTATCAGTGGCGTAGTAACTACATTATCAGTGGTGTAGTAACTACCAGAGGTGGGACAAAGTCATTGTTATGCAAGTCCAAGTCGAGTCGCAAGTCATCAAATTCATGACTCGAGTCTGACTCGAGTCCAAGTCACATGACTCGAGTCCACATCTCATAGGTGGGACAAAGTCATTGTTATGCAAGTCCAAGTCGAGTCGCAAGTCATCAAATTCATGACTCGAGTCTGACTCGAGTCCAAGTCACATGACTCGAGTCCACACCTCTGGTAACTACATTATCAGTGGTGTAGTAACGACATTATCAGTGGTGTAGTGACTACATTATCAGTGGTGTAGTGACTACATTATCAGTGGTGTAGTAACTACCAGAGGTGGGACAAAGTCATTGTTATGCAAGTCCAAGTCGAGTCGCAAGTCATCAAATTCATGACTCGAGTCTGACTCGAGTCCAAGTCACATGACTCGAGTCCACATCTCATAGGTGGGACAAAGTCATTGTTATGCAAGTCCAAGTCGAGTCGCAAGTCATCAAATTCATGACTCGAGTCTGACTCGAGTCCAAGTCACATGACTCGAGTCCACACCTCTGGTAACTACATTATCAGTGGTGTAGTAACGACATTATCAGTGGTGTAGTGACTACATTATCAGTGGTGTAGTAACTACATTATCAGTGGTGTAGTAACTACATTATCAGTGGTGTAGTGACTACATTATCAGTGGTGTAGTGACTACATTATCAGTGGTGTAGTAACTACCAGAGGTGGGACAAAGTCATTGTTATGCAAGTCCAAGTCGAGTCGCAAGTCATCAAATTCATGACTCGAGTCTGACTCGAGTCCAAGTCACATGACTCGAGTCCACATCTCATAGGTGGGACAAAGTCATTGTTATGCAAGTCCAAGTCGAGTCGCAAGTCATCAAATTCATGACTCGAGTCTGACTCGAGTCCAAGTCACATGACTCGAGTCCACACCTCTGGTAACTACATTATCAGTGGTGTAGTGACTACATTATCAGTGGTGTAGTGACTACATTATCAGTGGTGTAGTGACTACATTATCAGTGGTGTAGTGACTACATTATCAGTGGTGTAGTAACTACATTATCAGTGGCGTAGTAACTACATTATCAGTGGTGTAGTGACTACATTATCAGTGGTGTAGTAACTACATTATCAGTGGTGTAGTAACTACATTATCAGTGGTGTAGTGACTACATTATCAGTGGTGTAGTGACTACATTATCAGTGGTGTAGTGACTACATTATCAGTGGTGTAGTGACTACATTATCAGTGGCGTAGTAACTACATTATCAGTGGCGTAGTAACTACATTATCAGTGGTGTAGTGACTACATTATCAGTGGCGTAGTGACTACATTATCAGTGGCGTAGTAACTACATTATCAGTGGTGTAGTGACTACATTATCAGTGGTGTAGTAACTACATTATCAGTGGCGTAGTAACTACATTATCAGTGGTGTAGTGACTACATTATCAGTGGCGTAGTAACTACATTATCAGTGGCGTAGTAACTACATTATCAGTGGTGTAGTGACTACATTATCAGTGGCGTAGTAACTACATTATCAGTGGCGTAGTAACTACATTATCAGTGGCGTAGTAACTACATTATTAGTGGTGTAGTAACTACATTATCAGTGGTGTAGTGACTACATTATCGGTGGCGTAGTAATTACATTATCAGTGGTGTAGTAACTACATTATCAGTGGCGTAGTAACTACATTATCAGTGGCGTAGTAACTACATTATCAGTGGCGTAGTAACTACATTATCAGTGGTGTAGTGACTACATTATCAGTGGCGTAGTAACTACATTATCAGTGGCGCAGTAACTACATTATCAGTGGTGTAGTAACTACATTATCAGTGGCGTAGTAACTACATTATCAGTGGCGTAGTAACTACATTATCAGTGGCGTAGTAACTACATTATCAGTGGCGTAGTAACTACATTATCAGTGGCATAGTAACTACATTATCAGTGGCATAGTAACTACATTATCAATGGTGTAGTAACTACATTATCAGTGGTGTAGTAACTACACCATCAGCTCAGGAGGGCCCCAACGTTGTAATTTTTCTTGCACGGTCGTACCTAGAGGCTATTAGATATTGCGGCCTCCGCTTGCCCAAATCACATCGTCATTATGCTCACGGTCTCGAACATTTAACGCTGTCGGGGGAATTTTCATAAAAACATTTTTAAAAATTTAAACCGCCTTTAAGTTATTTTACCGCTGTTTAACACATTTCATGGTAGCTGTCAAGGGGGCCCCGACTTGTAGCTTTGACCACCGGGGATGGGACGGTGGCAAGGCACCCTCTGCCACCCTCGATCGGTGCGCTACCGGTGGACAGCCATTGGCGGTTGTGTTGAGGAATGACTCGGTCCCCGCACCAAGCACGTGGAAAGTCCGCGCCTGCCTCGGGAACAACAACGGACAGCGGCAAATCAACCCTCTAGAGCAGAGGTGGGGAACGTCCGGCCCGCGGGCCGTATAAGGTCCGGGGAATCATTTGGTGTGGCCCTGCCAAGGCACTTCAATAAATCTAGGAGCAAACCTGGAAAAGCAGTTGCGAGTAGCAACATCATCAATAGCAGCTAACATCACACGCCTCACCAAAGAGAAGCAGTTCCAGCCATCACATTAGGGGAAAGTTAATTAAATGTTTAACCAACTATAACAGGCTAATTGATAATTTTGTATGGCCCGTGAATGATGTTATAAATATCCAAATGGCCCTTGGCAGAGAAAAGGTTCCCCACCCCTGCTCTAGAGCGTAACGAACACAACCTCAAGGGGAAAAAACCACAAGAACGGCAATCAAGTCGTGCACCGTTCCAGTGGCGCTGGCGGGTGAAAGCACGCGCCACGCCGCACTGGCTCCGCTCACCATGCACGCGTGCGTGTGCGCTGGTGGGGGGCTGCAACTCGCTCGCCACGCGTACAACAGACGTGGACCTCTGAAGTGGAGGCAGGGGAAGGGAAGAAGGAAGAGTGGCGATGATTTGTCACCGTACAGCTCCACCGTCTCACCGTCTACCTCCACCGTCTCACCGTACAGCTCCACCGTCTCACCGTAGAGCTCACCGTCTCACCGTGTAGCTCCGTCGCCTCAACTCGGGGTGCGTTGCGAGGACGCGAGAACCACCTCGCGCTGCGGGCAACGGACGCTGACGTTATAAAACTAATTAATTCCAATCCTATACCTTACCCTATCCCAAACACCAACCCAATCCACACCCCAAACCAAACCTTAATCCCAGTTCTAGATCTGACCACAAATACTATACCTTAACCTATCCCAAACACCAACCCAAAATATATCATCCAACCAAAGCCCATTCCCAAACCTTAAATTCTAATCCTATACGTGCACAGCACAGGGGAGTTTGCGCGGTACGCACACAAATACTGTCATTAGAATTAGTTTAAAGCCGTTGCTGGCTGTGTGACTGCGTGTGTCACTGCGTGTGCGTTTTCTGGGGAGCTGTAGTGTAGCGGTGAGCACGCTTCGCTATGAAACGGCGTCGCGAGTTCGATTCCCGCTCATGGCCAACATCAGTGGGAGCGATTTTATCTGAACCGGTCCTGGGCCTTCCCTGGGTTGACTCAGCCTTAAATGAGTACCGAGAGACAAAGGCGGCCGGACGTGGTGCTGGCCACCCACCACCCCCTCGTGTGCCGTGCCGACCTTCATAGCCGCTGCTCGCTAACAGCACTTGCCCCAACAGTCGGTTAAGGCTGCACGGGGGATCTTTGTCCCGCTTACTTCTGAGACCGACACCAGCATAATGCCCCAGCGCACGTGGGACCTGGTCTCCGTTTTGGTCACCTGTACTCTGGGATTTCAAATCAATTCACATCCCTACACGTCACCAGGTGAGAGAGGACGTGGAGACGCGAACCGCACGGACGAGTCGCTGCTCAAGTCTTCTGCGGCTACACGGGGGGATCTTTTTGTCTCCTCCGCAGACCGCTCCCTCACCGAGAGACTCATGGGCCGTCTGCACCCTCCGCGGCTGAGCCGCAACCTCTCCCTGCGCCGGGAGAACTCGGCGGCGGCGGCGTCACGCGGCCCCAAGACGACAGCCGGGGGGGCGGCTGGCGGGGCGCACACCATCGCACGCATCCCCCACGCAGGCGGCGACCAGAGGCGGCCGCACACCGCGTGCGAGCTCGAGCGGCTGGAGGAGCGGGAGGAGCAGCGGGCGGCGGCGGCGGGCATTGCCACCGGGAGGGCGGTGAGCGCCTGCGACGTGGCGCTGGCGGGGGGCACCCCGCTCGCGGAAGAGGGGGGCACCCCGCTCGCGGAAGAGGGGGGCACCGTGACGACGTCCGGCGAGGCCGGGCGGCGGCCATCCCCGCCGTTGCCTCCCGAGAACAAGGCGAGTGAAATGCACCGCAGCAGCACAGCGAGGGATATGGGAGCAAGGCCGGAGACATCCCTTCACAGGTGGCTAGGAGATGTGAGCTGCCTCGCCTGGTACGCAGGAGGTCGTGGGTTCAATCCCGACTCTGATGACGCCTGCTGCTGTATATTTGGAATTTGCGTGTCTCTTTCGCTCCCCGTGGTCGCATGGATTTCAAATTGACGTCACGCGTTTAGAGTATTTGTCTACTGCTATAAATCCACGTGATGATAAGCTAATTCGTTGAGCTATCATTTGTCATTTGTGCCCAGGCCCGCTTCTTTTTTGTTTCTATAGGCACAGAGATTGGTTGTCAAGCACATTGCCATCTGGCTAGAGAACAGCTTACAAACATGACATTGGCGCTGATGGAAATTCTCAGCAACAGACACAATTCTTAATTGTTTAGTTTAATAGTTTGAGCGTGCCGCTCGTCCGTCACATTGGCCCGACATTTATTTTGATGGTGGCCTCGGGGCAAGAGGGGGGAGACCACAATGCAGTTCTTCAGGAACTGCTAATGGGTTTTGTTGTTGTTGCTGCTGCATAATTCACCGAGGCTGAATGAATGCTTATTGCCCATTGTTGAGTGCAGTCACTTGGCTCTCCACCACTGGAGTCAACGCTGGTCACCAGCTGTAATCCGTTGTCTCTGTTCGTTGCGCTATCCGTGGCGGCACGCTGGTGCAGCGGTAACACTTGCGGCTTCACAGCCGTGGCGTAGTAACGACATCATCAGCTCGGGGGGTGTGCGGCAGTCGGTCAGGTGGGGCCCCCCAATATTTGACTTGTCACGCACGGTAGCACCCAGGCTGTTATATGTCCCGGACTTGTCTTGCCTCATCCACACCGTCGTTACGCTCACGGCCTCCAACATTGAACGCTGTCGGGGCGCTCCTCCGTCTCCGCAGAATTCAGCCACGACAGCTTCGTCGTACGGTGGTTGTCAAGGCCCCCCCCCCAACTCGTAACTTTGGCCACAAGGGGGGAGATGGGGGGCAAGGCACCCCCCCCACCTGCCCCCATGCTGGTTACGTGACTGCTTCACAGCAGCAGCAGCAGCAGCACCCTGGGTTTGAATCCCGTCCCGGTTTCAATGATCTCCCCCTGTTCTGCATTGGTTTTTCCTCTCTGTTCTCCAATTGGCTCCGATGCATAAAAAAACAAACACCCACAACCCAACTGGCATTGGCCTAAACATCCCCTAATTACTCGGCTGGGATTCCACGCGGCCACTTCACGCCTTCGAATGAAAATGTGGTACCACGCTCCTGAAAAATAGTCTTGAGACTAACGAAGGGTTTGCTGTGTATAAAACGCGATGAAAAATAATAACTTGTCCACAGCGATGGTCACCGTTGGCTGCCATTAGCACCGTTGGCTACATACGGTGCGAAAGAAGTTCAGCATATGCACACATGCATTATTATTCATCTTCATCATTAATCTTTGAAATAATTTTAAATTTATTAAGATTGCATTCATTTGAGACAAATTTTCGAATTTTGAGACTCATTTTGTGTTTTACTAAATACCTCTTGCCAGCACTGCATATGAAGATTTACAGATCACCTGCACAGTAGTTCGTATCTAACTCTGCCCTTGAACCTGGTGGCCTCTGTCCTCCGATAATAATGTGTCCACGGTGCTATGATTTATTGCTGCGTTCGTCTGCGTTTACAAGTAACACAGTATCTTTCAAAATACACACGGCAGGCAGTAAGGTGACTCAGTGGTCGAGACGCTGAGATCCTGGGTTCAACTCCAGCCGCCTCTGATTAAACCGGGTTCTCAAAAGTAATGACTAGATTGTCTCAGCCTGGCCACCAATGACTGCGCTATAATACACATCACGTTACATTTGCTCTTTCATTTAACCCGTTCACGTTCTGAGACGTCTGCAAGTTGCAGGGTGGGTGTCCCGTTCACCGCTGGATCTCGGAACGCACAAGTGGTTCAGCCTTCATTTTATTTAGAGAAGCGTAGTAGCGACATTGCTTTTAAAGACATTGTGCTCACAGCAGAGAACTGTAACGACACGACCGCACTCTATGATGGCTATCGCCAAACTGTGCCAGACACCCTCCCGCATGGCCTTGTGGGAGCCTCGGTACCGATAAAGTTATTTAGTTTTTCTTCCGGTTCCGTACAAGTATGTACGTCACTGGAACGGGAACGGAATTGAAGACCAACTGATGATGTGCACGTCAAAGAAGCGGTCCTAAAAGAGCTGCAGGTTGCCAATCCCTGCCCGTGGTAAATCCCACAATGCCTTGCGTGTCCCACAGTAGGGACTGCGGTGTATGTATGTTGAACTTCTTTCGCACCGTACGTAGCCAACCGTGCTGGAAGGAAGCGCGGTGGAGCCAGGCACGGACAACCCGAGCTATTCTATCTAATTCGTCTTTTTTTTACTTCACCCGCTAAAGCTCACTGTGTGTATTGTAACGGAGGTGACGCGGCTCACATCGGACTCGCGCTCTCATCCTCTCGTGCGCGCTCTCTCTCCCTCCCAGCCCCCTCCCTTCCTCCCATCCCCCCTTCCTCCTCCTCTTCCTCCCTCGTCATACTTCTCAGATCACGTGGAGATTTGTCTTTATCACATCAGGGATGAGGATGATCATGCATTCAGATTTGTGTCTGTTGATGAGAATTTCCATCATTGCCAATCCCATGTTTGTAAGCTGTTCTAGCTAGATGGCAATGTGTTTGACAACCAATCTCTGTGCCTATAAGAACAAAACTATGCTTATTTTACGACGTAAGGCCCACTGAGCTATATAGCTATTTTTTAGGAGTGAACTGGCTATCACAAATGATAGCTCAACGAAGTGGCTTATCACGTGGAAATGTATCGCAGCCAAACACTCTAAACGCACGTCGATTCTAAATGTAGATGGATAAACTGGAGGACCCGGAGAAAATTCCACACGCCCACGGAGAGAACACACAAACTCCAAATATACAGCAGCAGGCGTCAGGGTCGGGATCGAACCCACGACCTCCTGTATACCAGGCGAGGTAGTTAACATCCCCTAGCCACATCAAGTGCACTTCGCTGCCGAAAGATTCGCTCCCAGGAGGCCGTGCAGTCAATGGGATGTGTAAAAAAAAGAATCATAACATTTCACGTTGAGAGACAAATACGCAAAGAAGGTGAAATGGCGTCTTATTTATTTCGCTATCTGCTTGTAAGACAGCCAATTGACTCTTCGCTTAATCATTAACCCACTGAATGGAGGTGGCACCGCCCGGAGTTCACCTGGTTCTGTGTCAATCAGCCCAGACCAATGCTAAAGGTCCCGTGGTGACGCGGGTGTTGCTGTTGTCCAGGTGCGCGTGTGTGTTTGCACGCGCGTGATGGCATAGAGTTTCATACTTTATTATCAACATCAGCAGCAGCAGCAGGCATGATGTACCCGCTGCTGGATGAAGGCTTGCCCGAGGCATTGCCATCTTTCACGATTTTGCGATACCACGTATAAGCCGACACTTATCCTGGGCCTAACCTCCCAGCCTCCCAGTCACGAGACGTGTCCACGTGCGGCGAACCCGGTCCTCGTCGATCGCTATCGCTGCTCGGATGCGATGCTCGTCACACGTGACCCCCGCCACCTGCCGTCTACGGTACACGGGGCTCGTTGTCTTGAGGTCCACCTCTGGTCAGCACGGTTGGCTACGTACGGCGCGGAAGAAGTTTAACCGACTTACACACATACACACACTCCCTGCCCCTGTCTGTTCCAAATCCAGGCTCTCTTTTCCTCTGCCGATGGGTTTCTGTGTACATTGCACGGAGACCCATAGAGTCACAGAGAAGCCACTGGCTCAATCACGTGTCCATCTCGAGAAAATCTAAATATCTGAAGCGTTATCTCGCGATGCCATCGCGTGTGGACGCTGTTCACGTGGTGTGGTGGTGGCGGCTGTTCGTACGGCGGTCACCGATGCGCGCTCCGCGTTTGTCCCCGACCCCTGAGCGTGTTGGTGACGGCTACGATTTAACGCTCAAACTAAAACCTTGTCATCGTCCTTGTTTGTGTGTTTGTGTGTCTGTGCGTCTGTGTGTCTGTGTGTTTGTGTGTTTGTGTGTCTGTGTGTTTGTGTGTCTGTGTGTTTGTGTGTCTGTGTGTTTGTGTGTCTGTGTGTTGGTGTGTCTGTGTGTTGGTGTGTGTGTCTGTGTGTTGGTGTGTGTCTGTGTGTTTGTGTGTGTGTGTTGGTATGTGTGTGTGTGTCTGTGTGTTTGTGCGTCTGTGTGTCTGTGCGTTTGTGTGTTTGTGTGTTTGTGTGTTTTTGTGTGTCTGTGTGTTTGTGTGTCTGTGTGTGTGTGTCTGTGTTTCTGTGTGTTGGTGTGTGTGTGTGTCTGTGTGTTTGTGTGTCTGTGTGTTGGTGTCTGTGTGTTGGTGTGTGTGCGTGTCTGTGTGTCTGTGTTTGTGTGTTTGTGTGTCTGTGTGTCTGTGTGTCTGTCTGTGTGTGTCGGTGTCGGTGTCGGTGTTGGTGTCTGTGTGCTGTGTGTCTGTGTGTTGTGTGTTGTGTGTTTGTGTGTCTGTGTGTGTCGGTGTCGGTGTTGGTGTGTGTGTCTGTGTGTCTGTGTGTCTGTGTGTCTGTGTGTCTGTGTGTTGTGTGTTGTGTGTTTGTGTGCTGTGCAGCTGTGCTCCCGCCTGTCCCTGCTGCAGACCGAGGCGCGCATATCCCTGCGGTACTTGACGATGGCGGCGGAGAGGGCCGCTCGGGAACAGGTACGCGTGCCCACCGCACACCTCTGATTGGCACGGTTGGCCACGTGTGGTGCGAAAGAAGTTCAACGTACACGCACACGCGCGCCCGGCATCGCCAAACATCCCCCGCCGTGCTGCTGCCGTCACGGCCAGGATGAGAATTGAATGAAGTTCAACAGAGGTCATCCAGTTGGAACCTCGCGGTTGCGCTACCTTAGGCCACGCCTTCAGCGCAAACGGTGTCGCCGCGGACCCGGAGCGGACGGCTTGCGCACGGGAACGGCTGCGTCACCTGCTGCGGCCGCTGAGGCGCGGCTTTCCGCGGGGTTCGCCTCCTGTTCCTCGGGGCTCTCCTCTCACCGCTTGATTGTGACTCGGGTCACCGCGGTGCTCACGCGGAGCTCTTGACTACGATGACGCAACCCCCGTGTCACTCGCTTGGTGGGGCTCGCGTTGCTGACGGCACTCAAATAAGTCGAAACCGGTCTGCGGTTTGCGTTAGGCGGCTGCACATTGCTGCTGGGGGACTTTGTTTCTTGAAGTTCCGTTGTTTTATACAGAATCATTTATTCATTTATTCGTTTTTGAAACATAACCTTTTAAAGATTATTTCTTTCCAAGCAAACCTCAGTCTACTGCGATGTGGTGATAGGGTTTGCCATCTGTCCTGGTTGTGCTAGGACATCTGTAGATCTTCTCTGGGTCACTAGAAGTTCCGTTTAATGCCAGTAGCATACTAATCCACCCCTCAAAACAACGCGCTGACAGGCAGTTCTCCCCTATTCTAGTACCGTGAGATATCCACCTCCCCAGGGTATCTTTGGGGCTGGAAATGGGAATAAATTACTGCGGGAACTCATTAATGATTTCCGCCACCCCCGCTTGATTTGGACCGTACACTAGATCTGAGGAAGAGGAGGAGCTTCGCTCCGTGTGGGGGTCTCTCTGTTTGTCTAGCGGTCTATCTGCGAGTCAAATAAATGAAAAAGATGAATCCTTGATTATTCCCGGAACTCAGTCACGAGGTGCAAATTGTCACTCTACACCACGACATTCCAGGGGATTCCGGCCCAGTTCCACCACTGGGGTGTGTCACAATTTTCTTTGTCATCCCGAAGGTGGCAAAGCCACTTAAGTGCTGGTGATGTCACCGCCTCGCCACGCCAAGAGGCGCCTCGTGCATGGCTCGGAGCACTGTGGTTGCCACGCGCTGTCCACATTAATGACTGCAGCACGTGTGTCCGGGAGACACACGTGCAGTCATTCAGTGACTTCCTGTCTGTCTGTGTTTAAGAAGTCGTTCTTTGCATCACAAATTGAATTCGCAATGCAGGCTCCTTGTGCAGTGACCATAGCAGACCCAGCACGATCGCCTGCTGATCCACACCATAGCAGTCACCACACACCGGAGAACAACACCGGCTGTTGCCTAAGACGGCTTTGTGTGCGCGAAGGAATTCGAGTCACTAGTTCCCTGCATTCCAGATGGGTTGCTGCTGCTCTCTGCCACGCGTGGAGCTCACGTTGAGTCAGCCGTGAGCCGGGCATTCATTGTCATCACACCGCTGTGATCCCCTGGTTACGAAGGTGAACATCTCCACGTGTGTGGGTGTGGGGAGTGGTGGCGCAGCGGTTAGCGCCGTCGCGCTACGAACCCGGCGACCCGAGGTCGATGCCCACTCGCGGCCACCAACACCAGTGACGATTATCTGAACTGGTCCTGGGCCTCCTCTAGGTCGACTCAGCCTCAAACGAGTACCTGGTGTAGTGTGTAAAAAGATCGCTACTTGGGAGACAAAGGCGGCCGGGCGTGGTGCTGGCCACGTACCCCTCGTGTGCCGTGCCGGCCTTCATAGGTGCTCGCTAACAGCACTTGCCCCAAGAGTCTGTTAAGGCTATGCGGGGGATCTTGGTCTGTGTATCGTTGTCAATCTCTGCGTGTGTCACGGTACGACTACAGTTTTGGCTTAAAACAGTTGCCACCGGCCCACTGGCAAATCTTGCCCCACGGCCAAATCCGCCACCGCTCCACCCAACACAGGGTGGTGGTGATGGCACCACGGAGCCTGGCTGGCGGGGGGGGGGCACAGGGAGGGCACACGCACAGTGGCGCCACCTCTGCTGTCATCTTAAGCTTCAGGCACAGAGCCAACGTTATATCCTCGCAACACGAGGAGAGATGATTTATAGATATAAACTAAACAATTTGTTTTTTACCAGGTAAGGCCCACTGAGCTATACAGCTCTTTTCTAGAAGCGGACCTGGCGATCACAAATGACAGCTCAACGAAGTGGCTTCTCATTATCAGGTGGAAATGTATAGCAGCAGCCAAATTACTCCAAATGCGTGACGTCGATTCTACACGTGGAGGGGAAGCCGGAGGAGCCGGAGAAAAATCCACGCGACCACGGAGAGAGAGAGACACGCAAACTCCAAATATACAGCAGCAGGCGTCAGGATCGGGATCGGAACCACGACCTCCTGTGTACCAGGCGAGGTAGTTAACATCTCCTAGCCACCGTGATGATGATGATGAGAGAGACACGCAAACTCCAAATATACAGCAGCAGGCGTCAGGGTCGGGATCGGAAGCACGACCTCCTGTGTACCAGGCGAGGTAGTTAACATCTCCTCGCCACCGTAACCAAGCTGAGACTACGCCTTCTTCACCGGGCCATCCACAAAACAAATTGTACCCATCCCATCAGCCACACGGCCCCTTCTGGGGTAAAACAATTTCAGCAGCATTGTTTTCAAGTACAAGCAAACTGTGGAGTGGTTTCGACACGCATTGTCTCATCAGCAGGACGATGTTAATGATTATTTTCGGGTACTTGCACAATAAAATTTGTATGTTTAATTAGGATCCCCCCCCCCCCCCATCGGGGTAGAGAGAGGGCCCTCGCCTGTAAGATTGGCTCTTGAGAATTGTTTCAAGCAAGCCCAACTTGACGAAAACACTGAATGTCGAAAACGGTTCAGTGTCTGCTTGTCTTGAATCAATGATCCTGAAAGTATGTACCGGAAGGTCGTGCGGCTGATGGGTTGCAGTAAAAAAAACTTTTTTTTTACGTGAACAGAGACGGAGATATGAAAGATACATATTGTCGACCAATTTATCTCGTTTACGTGATCGTTATCGCCACGTCAGTTAAACAATCCGCTGTTGACGATGGAATTTGAATAACTTGAGTCCTGCATTCCAGAGGGCTGACTCAGCGTAGGGTCCACATTGAGTCAGCCGTGAGTTGCTTTGTCATCGATCTCGCACTGCCTCGATCCCTTGTTAGATGGACATGGGGCGTGCAGTGTAAGGGGGCTTGTGACAGAGATGGCGAGTCACGCCTGGATGTTGCAGGCAGCCGAAGTTTCGTTAATCTGGTGGCGGTAGCGTGTTCACCGCTCGCTGCAGAGCTTCACCGTTTTGGTTATTACTGCGGTGTGTCACAACCCTGATAAATCTTCTTGGTTTTTTCGGTAAAGTCACGTAGAAGGGAAATTATAAAATAATAAAAATAAAACATAATAAAATACAATTCTCACGACGTTTCGGCCACAACGCAAGCAGCCGTCCTCAGGTGAAGAACAGGTCTGTTGGAAAGACAGCGTCATTTTATAGTTTTATTTTTATTATTTTATTATTTCCCTTCTACGTGACTTTACCGAAAAAACCAAGAAGATGAATCCTTGCAGTCACAAAAGCTTTAAATCGAAATTTAACCCTGATAAACTTAATCTTGATTTGAAGCGTTTGTGACTGCAGGAATCCATACTCTTTGGTTCTTTCGGTAAAGTCACGTAGGTAGAAAAAATAATAGATCGCGACGTTTCAATCGCAACACAAGCGACCATCTTACTTACTACGCGCCGACTACATTACAGTGGACGGTAAAGATCCCGTGACGTCCTTCATGAGGGTCGCCCTTTGTGTGTCCTGGCCTTAGTTAGGGTCAAAGTTTGCAAGAAATAAAATCGAAGAAATACACCGCAAAGACTCCTCACTTGAGTTTTGCAAAGCAAATCGTCGCCACCCTGCCGTGTGAAGGCTTGGCAGGGCCCTGCTGAAGAAGAGTCTTGAGAACTCTGTGAGGCTTTCCTGGGTGAACTCGGAACATTGAGGCCATTAGTTTGGCCGCAAGCATCCAATACTCAGATTGAAGCTCTCCAGAATGGGTTCGTGTCACTTGCTTCACAAGGCCATGGCCCGTTGCTGAGCGATGTTCATGACATTAACTCGTCATTCCATGTCAACGTGAAGTGCAATACAGTCCCTCAGTACGTGAAGTTGAATGATTTAGATTCATCATATCTCTGCCTTCACTTATCTTCAGTGGCAATGGCTTTATCTATAGGCCCTCTGGCCTTGGCGGTCGCGATGTTGGTCTTGCTGTCATCTCTGGGAGTCCTGGTCTTGTGCACACAAAGGCGGCCTGGCATGGTGCTGGCCAGCCACCCACCTCGCGTGCCGTGCCGGCCTTCACAGGTGCTCGCTAAGAGCCCTAACGGTCTGTTAAGGCTACACGACGGGGGATCTTTGTCTGTGTGCGTGTGCGTGAGCGTGCAGGTGTGCGGGGCGGCAGGCAGGGTGCTCGAGTCCGTGAGCAACATGCTCGTCTGCGAGGGGATGCCCAGCAACAGGTGAGTCGCAGTGACGGCAGCGTCACAGGAAGGACGCGTGTGCAACAGGAACCGGGACGAGACCCCCCCCACCCCCCGTGCGCGCCTCTCCTAGAGGGGGCTGCAAACCGCCTGCATGTTTGCAGTCGGAGCCGTGATTCCCTGCGGCGCAGCACAAAGGCGGTTGGTTGTGCAGCTCGGGGTGGAGCAGCGGTGCAGTTGTTGTTGTTGTTGTCACGCTGCACTTTGAGACCCGGGAGCCAAAGTTCATTTTCTAAGCCGTGGCTAACATCAGTGGCGTGTGATGTCTGATTACATGGTAACAGAAATGGGCCCCCTCCCCCCTTTCACCAACCCACACTGACGAGTGTGGTGAAGTATAGCCAAACGACCCTGAAGGTGACGCAGCGAAGGGGTGAGGTGTTTCCTCCCAGCAAATACGTACATTCACAGGCAGGGATTTCTCTCGCCGCATGGAAACTCCGTCGGCCTGTGAGCCGCCAATCTTTTCCCCAGCAGCAGCATTTATTTAAGCTGCAAATCTCTGGACTCGTTTTGACGTCAGCAGGGTGCAGCCTGGTAAACACGCCGGGTTCGTAGCGGAGCGCGCTAGCCGCTTCACTACCGCTCCCCACTTCACTACCGCTCCCCACTGATGGCGGAGAGCATAGTGTGGACACTCAGAAGTAGAGTACAACAATGCAATTTTTGAACCTCCTACCGAGTAAATGGGGAAAATGAGGCCAACGTTGGGTCAAGGTTGGTCCAAACGGTGCCAAACCGCATGCGAATGTTGGCCCAACGTTCGCAGTTTACTGCGTGTCACATCATAGCCCTCGAGTCCTGCAGACAGCCGTCGTATTTGTGGATGGCGGTCGCCGATCTTTAAACACAATCCAGGCTCCGGCCTACTTATAGCTTCTGAGCTCTAATGGGAGCGGGAGCGCTCCTGAGCCTGTTGTGGCAGTGTGCACACTTTAAAGACGACACATCTGCGGCTTTATTTATAAGCAGCAGGAGACAGAAAATAAACACCTTTAAAGTTACGGACGAGTGCTTCCTTCGGGTTCTTTAGTAACATCACGGCACTGCCACCTGTTCCATCAAGCCACAGCGAGGTGACTAACCCAGTGAACATGCCAACGTTGGCCCGACGTTGGCTCGACGTTGGCATGTTCACTGGGTAGCGTGCTCGGGAGATGGCTCACCGCCACCAGGTCGAGTTTTTCCCATCGTGAGCGGAGGCTTCGATTCCCGCGTTGCACACTCGGGGCCGTGCAGCCTGGGTGCGCGATTTACAATTTAAAGAGCTGTTTGTTTTGGGGCTGTAATCTTGTTATGGCCCAGACTCCTCCAGTGCAAGCCGTGAACACAGCCCAGCCTGGATCATAATGTCTGTGTTCCCCATGGAAACGAGTCCAAGGCCATCGGAGGGTAGGAGAGGTTGGTGGGGGAGGGTGGTCTGTGTGCTCTGTGTGTCAGGTGGGATGGGGGGAATAGGCAGTGGCAGATTATCCTCGTAGCAAAAATAGCTACATGTGTAGTAGCTACGGGCCCCGCACGTTCAAGGGCCCCGCGCTAAATGCTTTCAAGCTATCAATTCCGGTTCAGTGATTCTGCACTTACTCTATTACTATAGTACTAGCGATCTGTCACATTATCTGACTGCCTAGCAAATGAAAAAATACAATGACTTTACTATGCAAGTAAAAAATTTATGTTTGAATATTTGCGTTTTTTTATTTATTTAGGGCCCCTTTATAACATACTAGTGGGAAGTAACCGGCCTTGCCCGGGCTAAATAGACACACACACGTCGACTTACACACACACAGACATCGACCCACACATGCAAACGCATCGACTTATACACACGCACACACCGACTTACACACACACACATATTGACTCAAATACACACTATGACTCACACAACAACAACAACCGCCATTCACCACTAAGTGGTGGTGACGTCACCACGACACTTGTGCCAGGCCATGTGCCACGTGAAGTGTCGAACTCCCGCTGGCAGGAGGTCACGGGGCAGACCCAGGTGCCACGGGTCGACTGACTGAGATGACCGAGATGACTGGCTGATTCAACCCCTTTGCCCCCTACTATGCCACCTTGCTGTGCTTTAGCCACCCGGCGCTCCGCTTGTTGTTGTGAGCGTCGCTCCTCCGCCCTCCGTTGTTGTTGGAGGGCGACTGCCTCCAACTGCCCAGTAGCGTCCTTCACGAGCCTCCTCCACAGAGGCCGATCTTGACACCGCTGGTACCAGTCATTGGCAAGTCCACTCAGCTCCACGTCCTTCTGTACCACATCACTCCATCTCTTCTCTAGCCCATGCCGTGCCCGTTTAGTCCCCTTGATCCGGCCGAACAAAAGCTGTTTAGGCATGCGGTGGCTGGGCATGCGGGCTACATGACCCAGCCAATGCAGCCTTGCCTGCCGGAGGAGCTCACCAATGGGACTTTTCCCAGATCTTTCAAGGATTTGTGAGCTCCTCACACAATCCAGCCTGGTTAAACCCAGGATGGATCGTAGGCAGGCCAGCCTAAATGTTTCTAACCTGCGAAGATGCTCCGTTAGGGGGGTCCACGTTTCGCAAGCATAGAGAAGGGAGGGAATTACTGTGGCCGAGAAGACCTGAAGCTTCATGCAGAGCGACAGACCAGGTAGCTTCCACACAGCATTACGCAACCGATGAAAAGATATTGCCGCTCGACTGATTCGGAGTGAGACCTCTGCTGTTAAACTGGAGCTGGTCATAAGCACACTGCCCAGGTATGGGAAACTCTCCACTCTCTCCACAACTGCCCCATCACCGATTGGGAGTTGTGTGGGTGGAGTGTCCGATGGTACAAAATACCCAGGCAGGTGCTTAGTTTTGGTGGGGCTGATGGTAAGGCCCCACCTGTTAGTGGCACGCTCCAGTCTCAGCAGCAGCGTCTCCAACTGAATGAGCAGCTATTACCAAATCATCGGCATATGTAGTGGTGATACGCTCTGGTAGTAGGGATCGTGGGGTAGCGCGTGGTGATTGGCTGTGTGTTGGTGACGCGCGCTGACGGTGAGGGATCGTAGGTCAGCGTGGGGTCATGGGTTATGTGATGGTGATTGGCTGTGTGTTGGTGACGCGCGCTGACAGTGATGGATCGTGTGGCAGCGCGTGGTGATTGGTTATGTGCGCTGACACAAGAAGGGATCGTATGGCAGCGCGTGATGATTGGTCGGCTAGGGTGGGTGCTCACATCGCGGTCCGCATAGGTTCCGTCTCCTTGGAGCGGAGGGCTATATGAGGCGGTGCGCGCGGGCACTCGGGGAGAAGTTGGTGACCAGTGAAGACGGAAGACGGAGGAGGAAGAGATAGGGCCCTGAGACACCTAGTCCCGCTGTCCTTGTAAGGACCGGGGCCCTGTGTGGCTCAGAGGCGGGACCTTGGGACCCAGGGGCCGGACGTCCGTGTGAGGACCGGGCCGCGGGACCCAGTGGTCGTGATCCGTACCCAAGCTAGGGTGGGTCTAGAGGTTCCCCCGGATGCTACGGGGCTGGAATGCCCGTGTGTGTGTAGCCGGGTGGAACGGGTAGCGTGAGCTGTAGTAACCACCCGTGTCAGGTGGAACGTGTAGCGTGAGCTGTAGATACCACACGTGTCAGGTGGAACGTGTAGCGTGAGCTGTAGTGACAACACGTGTTATTGTGACAACCTAAGTGTGAATAAAGTGTGCTACCCGTCAAGTGGTCTCCCGCCGTAGTTTACTATACTACAAGGCAGGTGCTTAGTTTTGGTGGGGCTGATGGTAAGGCCCCACCTGTTAGTGGCACGCTCCAGTCTCAGCAGCAGCGTCTCCAACTGAATGAGCAGCTATTACCAAATCATCGGCATACATAACGTGGTTGACCAATAGGGAGCCATCCCTTTATCGCACCAGGGCATCGATCAGCCTCCCATTATATCTGTACCAAATGGAAATTCGCCCGGTACAGCTATTGAAGGCTTCACGAAATACGTGGTCAAAATAGATGTTAAATAATCTAGGAGCCAGAGGACATCCCTGTCGCACCCCAAGGTGTACAGGGAATAGTTCCGACTCCCACCCATGTAGTTTTACCCGGGCCCGCTCGCCATCATGAAGGTCCTTAATGACCGTGAGCTGAGGGTCAGGGACTCCGAAAGCACGAAGAACTTCCCAGAGCCCAGGCATACTGATGGTATCGTAGGCCTTGACCAGGTCGATAAAGCAGACACACACACATCGACTTGCACACATCGACTCGCACACACACATCGACTTACACACACGCACATCGACTTACACACACACACAGGGACTTGCACACACAACTACATCGACTCTCACACACACACACACAGACACAGCGACTTACACACACACATCGACTTACACACACATGTGGACTTATACACACATATCGATTTACACACACAAATACTTCGACACACACACACATCCACTTACACACACACATCGACTTATAACACACACATACATAGACTCCCACACACACATCGACTTACACAAGCACACACATAGCGACTGACATACACACATTGACTTACACACACACATCGACTCACACACACACACAGATATGGACTTACCCACACAAACACAGCGACTGTCTCACACACAGACATCGACGCACACACACAGACTCACACACAACGCACACACATATATGGACTCACACGCACACATCGATGTACACACGCACACTATTACTTTTATATTTACTAAGTTTTTTAATAATATTTTTTTTTCATACGTGTCTTTAGCGAAAGAAGCAAGGGGGAGGGGAAATGCACGCTTGCATAATAAGTAAGTAATTAAGTGCAAACATTTGCTGCGAGCAAAAGCGGCAAATAAATGAAAGTCAACGAATAATCAACCTATCCTACCTGTAACTATGACCAGATGCGCACCAATCAAGCGTAATTGACATCACGTCACTGCTCAACCTCCGTACTGAGGGGTTAAGTGTAAATATGTGAGAATGAAGACGTAATAGCAATGAGTATATTTATTGGTTTACCCCTGTGCAGTAAGTGATATTGCATGGCTGCGTATGCCTCAAGAGTACAGAACAAGGCTCTTAGCAGGACAGTGATATTTAGAAATGTACCTATTTTCGAAGAGAAAACGTGGTGAGCATCAGTGTCACGCCCTCACATTACGACGTGGTCGCGAAAGCAAAGTTCGTGGGGAGTAATATCCATTTTGTATGTAACAATTTAAAAGTATCACTTAGTACTCAGGGAGAAAAATCGTGTTACGTCGGGTACCTATCATCAAACAATGGTTAATCCCTGTCATTAAATATCTCATAACAGGAATAGTAATGAGTAAACAGTCAAAGTCACGTAGGTAGAAAATAAAATAAATCACGACGTTTTCGGGCGCGACACAAGCGTCCATCATCAGGTCGTGGTTTATTTTATTTTATTTCTACCCACGTGACTTTACCGTCACGAAAGCTTCAAATCAAGATAGTCATGGTAATACATGTTTGAGGGGAGCTGTAAATCTGTGTGTGTTATCTTGCACAGAGTTCTCACAGAGTTCTCACAGAGTTCTCAGACCTCTCGTAGAGTTCGCAGACTTCTCACAGAGCCCTCACGGACTCGAGCGTGCGGAGCGGCCGTGTCGGTGCTCGTGAATTGTTTACCGGCCACTACAAGAACCAGACAGAGGGATTCGGTTATGTTGATGCTGCTGATGCCACTGCGTTACCAGTGGTGCACAGGCGCATGAAGAGGCACGTGTGCCGTGGAGAAGGGCCATTGCGCGCCCGGAACGTCGCCCCGTTTATATAAAAATGTTCCCTTCTAAGGCCACGCCGTGTTATTGACGAATGCATTTCAGCTGTTGGTTCCTAGTTGTTTTACAAAACTACAGTTAGGAGCCGGGGGCTGTCCGGGCTGCATTCCTTGCACACCTCTGTGGGCGCTGCGGTTAAAGGGGGGAAAGGAGGGGTGGTGCCGCTCGCTCCACCGGAGTCGGTTTGTCCCCGCAGACACGAGGGGACGCGCCCACTCTGCTCCCCAGCACCACAGTCCGCAGAACAAATTGCTGCGTGGCGAAACTGTGCCGGCGGTGGCGCATGGGCACAACGAAAACAAAACGCAACACATTCGTCACGAACACTGCGTGCGGCCTTGATGGAAAAAATATGTAGCGAGCACCGGGGCGCCACGGTGGGGAGATGTTAACTATACTCTTTGGTTTTTTCGGTAAAGTCACGTAGGTAAAAAATTTAAATAAATTAAATCACGACGTTTCGGGTGCTTAAGCGGTTGTGCTTTCACTAAGTTGTACCCACCTGAAGAAGGACGCTTGTGTTGCGCCCGAGACGTCGTGATTTAATTTATTTTTATTTTGTACCTACGTGACTTTACCGAAAAAACCAAAGAGTATGAATCCTTGCAGTCACGAAAACTTCAAATCTAGAAGATGTTAACTACCTCGCCAGGTATACAGGAGGTCGTGGGTTCGATCCCGACCCTGATGCCTGTTGTATACTTGGAGTTTGCGTGTCTCTCTTCACGTGGGTCGCGTGGATTTTTCTCCGGGTCTTCCGCTTTTCCCCTCCACATTTAGAATCAACATCGTCACGTGTTTAGAGTGTTTGGCTGCTATACATTTCCACGTGATAAGCCACTTAGTGCGAGCCACCATTTGTGGCCACGTCACTTCTGAAAAAGATCCACGTAGCTCGATGTGTCTTACCTGGCAAAATACAAAACATTGTTTACTGTTAGTTTCAGGTATGAACGGGCGACGTTTCGGGCAATGGACCTTTTTCATAGCACATAACCTCACGACCACTTTGCCTCTGTGGCCTGTCTACGTGCCGTGAAGAAGGAGGGCCATTACCCAAAGCGTCGCCCGTTTCTTTTTCTTTAAGGCGACAGTTTTATTGACAAATGTGTTCAATTTGTTAGGGTCCATGGTGCCAGACCAGAAACCGTTAGTTAGCACCTTGAGCATCAGAACTTTAGTCGTACAGATGTATTTACATGGCCAATTAGCGTGAATTACTCAATAGCCCCGCTTATATCAAATGGCCATCACATCATTCGCTGTTTTGTGGGCATCTCAAGGCGTTGGGGCCACTCAAGCTGTGCCACCAACAAAGCGAGACATCTGGGACGTCTCTGTTATCTTCATTCCAAAGGGCGAGGGTCATCCGTGCCATTTGCCACGTGGCGGGGAAGCGTGCGCACTCGTGCACACCCGCACGTGTGACACGGCCAGCGGTGGTGTAGCGGTGAGCGCGTTGCGCTATGAACACGGCCACCCGGTTTCGATTCTCGCTCACGGATAACACCGGCCAGTCCTAGGCCTCCCCTAGGTTGACTCAGCCTCAAATGAGTACCTGATGTAATGTGTGAACACCGCCATTGGGGGAACCAAAGATGGCCGAACGTGGTGCCGTGCTGGCCTATGTAGGTGCTTGCGAACAGCACTTGCCCCAACAGTTTGTTAAGGCTACACTGGGGGGTCTTCGTACCGTTGTCTATCTCTGTGTGTGTAACGGTACGACTACAGATTGGCAACAGCGTTACGGAGATCGCGTGACGTGAGGGTTCTGCCTTTGTAGTGAGGGTTGTAAGTTGACGCTGAGGAGGGGGGAGGAGGCGCCTCGCCCCCCCCCATGTGGAGTGACGTCATCCGCTCATGGTTATTAATGAGGGGGGAGTCCACTTGTGGGACGTCACCTGTTCATGATTATTAATGAGGGGGCTGTTTGATGTGGAGTGACGTCACCTGCTCATGGTTATTAATGAGGGGGGCTGTTTGATGTGGAGTGACGTCACACGCGGGACACACAGACATTATTGGCTCATTATAGTCGTAAATGATTAACCGGTTAAGGGCCGAAGTATGGTTTCCAAAGTTGTGCATTTGATAATAGAATCTGGTACAAATTTCATAAACAATGAGTGGAGGATCCATGGTGTTTATGACTGTGAAGTGTGCAGCAGAGTGGTGGCTTCATGCTGTCTCTGTGAAGTGTGCAGGAGAGTGGAGTGTTCACGCTGTGTGTGTCTATGTGAAGTGTGCAGCAGAGTGGAGTGTTCACGCTGTGTGTGTCTATGTGAAGTGTGCAGCAGAGTGGTGTGTTCACGCTGTGTGTGTCTCTGTGAAGTGTGCAGGAGAGTGGTGTGTTCACGCTGTGTGTGTCACTGTGAAGTGTGCAGCAGAGTGGTGTGTTCACGCTGTGTGTGTCTATGTGAAGTGTGCAGCAGAGTGGAGTGTTCACGCTGTGTGTGTCTATGTGAAGTGTGCAGCAGAGTGGTGTGTTCACGCTGTGTGTGTCTCTGTGAAGTGTGCAGGAGAGTGGTGTGTTCACGCTGTGTGTGTCACTGTGAAGTGTGCAGCAGAGTGGTGTGTTCACGCTGTGTGTGTCTCTGTGAAGTGTGCAGGAGAGTGGTGTGTTCACGCTGTGTGTGTCTATGTGAAGTGTGCAGCAGAGTGGTGGGGTCACGCTGTGTGTGTCACTGTGAAGTGTGCAGGAGATTGGTGTGTTCACGCTGTGTGTGTCACTGTGAAGTGTGCAGGAGATTGGTGTGTTCACGCTGTGTGTGTCACTGTGAAGTGTGCAGCAGAGTGGTGGGGTCACGCTGTGTGTGTCACTGTGAAGTGTGCAGCAGAGTGGTGTGTTCACGCTGTGTGTGTCTCTGTGAAGTGTGCAGGAGAGTGGTGTGTTCACGCTGTGTGTGTCTATGTGAAGTGTGCAGCAGAGTGGTGTGTTCACACTGTGTGTGAAGTGTGCAGCAGAGTGGGGTGTTCACGCTGTGTGTGTCGCAGTATAGTGTGCAGGAGAGTGGTGTGTTCACGCTGTGTGTGTGAAGTGTGCAGCAGAGTGGTGTGTTCACGCTGTGTCTGTGAAGTGTGCAGCAGAGTGGGGTGTTCACGCTGTGTGTGTCGCCGTGAAGGGTGCAGCAGAGTGTTGTGTTCACGCTGTGTGTGTCTCTGTGAAGTGTGCAGCAGAGTTGTGTGTTCACACTGCCTCTGTGAAGAGTGCAGCAGAGTGGTGTGTTCACGCTGTGTGTGTCGCCGTGAAGTGTGCAGGAGGCCGCGGTGTGCTCTGCGCTTGCCCGTCTCCTGCACTGGGCCGACCAGCACGCCCTGACGAGCCGAGCCTTCACCAGCGTCGACACGGCCTTGCAGCAGCTCGCCACCGACCTCAACGCCGCCACGCAGGTGACGCCACGCACGGCCTCCACCGCCTCGCCGGACCTCAGTGAGACTGATGGGGCCCCATCTCACTCCGGGCCGGTTGCGTAGCTCTTGAGAGCGCAGGCGGTGCAACTGCACCCAGGTCCCACTGGCCCCGTGGGGCTACGGCTAGAAGGGGGGGAGGTTGGACTGGGGGCCACATTTCCATTCTCGCACCACGGCCCAAAGTGGGCACGCACGCGAGGCTACCGCCGCACCGGGACCAACGGTAGTTTCATCCTCGCTCGGCCGAAATTCGTTTTTGAGGTTGGTATTGCGTGCGTGGCATTGCAATAACCTAGACCGGCTTGCAGGCACACGTGACGGGTTGCAATGGTTACCCACTGCAAGCCTGATTGAAATCAGGCTTTTACGCTATCAACTCCACCTTGGATGACTGCGTGAAGAAATATGTCGAGCTACAGACAGTAGCGGAACAAATATTTAGCGATGCTGCCGCCAGTGGTGCACGAGCACGAACGACAAAGACAAACACAACACGCTCGTCAACAACACTGCAGCCCTAAGAGGTGAAGCAGCAACGACCCCTTCCCGCACCTCTGATTAACACGGTTGGCTACGTACGGTGCGAAAGATGTTCAACATACATTCTCGTTGAGTGTTAATTGGTTGATAGTGTGAGCTCATGAGTATTTTGGGGATTAGCGCTGTGAAGAATTAGTGATGAAGGCTACTGAAGACGTCGTTGGTGTTACATTGCTGTCATAAAAGATCAATTGATTCTCTCTGAATGGCCACTGTTGTTTACTGTCATTATGAATTTAGTTAAGTCTTATTTTTCGTCTTTCATACGGCTGCTGATGTAGATGCAGAGCTACAACCACAATTTCACATTCAGGTGGTCAATGCCAGATCACCGCGTGAGAAGCAGTGGTAGTGAGTGTATCGCTGTGATGTCTCCGTCGTATTTGAGGACCGGGCATTGCGTCGTTACACGTTGAACGGTCTGTTCTGGATGACCACAGTCGCACGCTACTGGAGAGTTTAAATTTTCTATTTGTCCATCAGGTATCTGCATCTGCCATGGTTTGTGCAGATGCGGTTTAGGGCGGGCCATAAGCTTCGTTAAGTGTCCCATCAGCACTCTGGGCATGTGCGTATAATAGGCGATGTTTCAGGCAAATGACCCTTCTCCATAACACACAGCACCTTCAGACGTATGACTGTTGAAGTTCTTTCTCACCGTACGTAGCCAACCGTGCTAGTCGGAGGGTGGTTTGGGCCTAATGGGGCTAGAGAATGAGCTCTGGCAACGGTGCCAGCGACGCTCACAGGACGAGCGACCGCTCCGTTGCACCGGTGCTGGGTCCACGGTGGTGAAGTCGTCGTCACGTGAGCGCTGTTAGACGTCCGCTCGAGTGAAGGCGACATTGGGTCAACATTCCTTTCAAGAATATGTTGCAACAGTGGTCCACGAAAACTGTCGTTAATTGAAATTATCGTTCATCGAATAGAGGAAATACAAGTTAAATGCTTAATTTGTTCCAAGATGATCGAAAGTTGACCTTTTTTTACTATAAAACATGATGTATAATATTTAAACACGCAATTTTAATAAATAAACATTTTAAGAACATATTAAAGTATTCATATTAATGGAAAATGGATAAATAATGAATAAATAGAATATTAAAATGGGCATAAATAGAGCATAATTAAAACATTCTCGCATTTATTTTAGGGGCCATTGCCATTGATCTCGTTAAACTTTTAAGTTAAAAACCACCAAGTATTCAAGAGAGCTGTTTCCATGAGCAACGCAACTTCAAACATTGAAAAGCTAGCAGCCAGTTGCTCTCAAAACACTTACAAAAGGACGTCACCACTGACATCACCACTGACGTCACCACTGAGGCCTGCTGCTGATTGGCCAAAATGTGCGGCTGCGTGATATTGTAAACATATCGTCAATCGAATATGTATTGTTAAAAGAAACAATGGGACCCTATGGGAGGCAGATCATTAATCGGAAAATCGTTAATTGATGGCATCGTAAACCGCGGGACCACTGTATTTTAGTTTTGTTGAATTTTTTCCGTCTCATTTGCGTCGCTTGTCTTATCCGCGCCGTATTATTTGTGCTTTTTCAACACGTACGTCTAATTCTAGATTTGAAGCTTTCGTGACTGCAAGGAATCATCTTCTTAGGTTTTTTCGGTAAAGTCACGTAGGTAAAACATCAAAATGAATGAAAATAAAATAAAATAAAATAAAAAATCACGACGTTTAGCTGCATCAAGGATGCAGCTAATCTGGCTGTGACGGTCCCACCTGATGACGGAGACTTGTGTTGCCTCCGAAACGTCGTGATTTTTTATTTTATTTTATTTTCATTCATTTTGATGTTTTACCTACGTACGTCTAAGCCACATTGTGAATAAACCGCGAATAACCGATGCTCGCAGGCGCGCACGGTGCAAGGCGTGCACTGTGACAGTGATGACCAATTTGTTCATCGAAGAATCGCCACCGGCTTGCGACGTTTCTCTGCCCCTGTCTTGCGCTCAGGAGCTCATCGATTGGCTGGCCACCGAGTCAGGGCGGCGGATTGGTCGATCCAACGATGACATCACAGCCCCGCCCAAGCCGCCCCGTCCTCCTGGCCTCACCTTCCTCAACACCTACAGGTCGTGCGGCGGGAATTCGCGATTTGTCTAAAGGATGAGATAACAAAAACCACAGGCACGGTCGCATAATGACAGTACTCGCTACGAGGCAAAGTTTATAAAAACACCTGAAGGAAAATAAAGATTTTAGATTTGCATACAAAATAAAATAATAATTAAAAAAACACATCTGCGTTAACTTCCTATGCTGCTGTGCATTGCATCATGGGAAGCACATGATCATGGGCAGAAAGTAATGGATGTCTCCTGTGCAAAACGCTGATGTCTGTGACCGCAGCTTCACGGCACGTTGAGATTACTTGACGTGTCTTTCAGTTATGAGGCAGGCAAAGTGAGTTACAGATGACGGTGATAAAGTATTGTTCCCCTGTTCCGAAATTGCATGGCAAGTCAAAGCTGCGGGGCAGCCCATAGAATTCACCTCCTTCTGTGTTGCACATAAAAGATGACGGGCTTCAAAGGATTGGACGATTACAAAGTGAGCAAACTCTATATTCTTATTTTACCAGGTAAGACGCACTGAGCTATACGGCTCTGTTTTAGAAGTGGCCTGGCCACAAATGATAGTCCAGCAAAGTGGCTTATTATAAGGACATTTACATCAGCCAAACACATGTTTCTAAATGTGGAGGGAAAACCCGGAGGACCCGGAGAAGAATCTACGCAACCGCAGGGACAACATGCGCACTCCAAATACACACCGCACCACCGCCTTCGTACCGGGTGCTCGAGGGCACCAGGGCCCTGTGGGTGCCTTGCGATGCGCTGGTGCTCCTTGACTGCCCATGGGGCTCGTCGTCATTGTTGGTGGTGTTGGCCTGAGCCCTGGTTGCTTCGTCTTGGGCTGTGTCACGGTGCAGCTGTGTCGTGGTACGGGTTGTGTGGCGGTACGAGCTGTGTGGCTGTGTGGGCTGCGTGATGATGCGGGCTGTGTGGTGGTGTGGACTGTGTGGTGGTGCGGGCTGTGTGGTGGTGCGGGCTGTGTGGTGGTGCGGGCTGTGTGGTGGTGCGGGCTGTGTGGTGGTGTGGGCTGCGTGGCGGTGCGGGCTGTGTGGTGGTACGGGCTGCATGGGTGTGTTGCTCTCTTTCTCTCTCACTCGTTCCCCTGCCCTGTGACCCCACCCACCACAACCCTCCTGCCCTGAGATGCGTCTTGAGATATGACACAAATCAACAACAACAACAATGTCACCGGTATTGGCCAAACATCCCAATGCTGACAAATTACAAACCGATTGCTTAAATTGGATCGCAAACAGCAGCCGCAGCAGCTCCCCCCTTCTGTGAAAACTGTGCCGGACCCTCCTGAGAAAGAGTCTTCAGACTCTTGCTGAGGCTTTCACGAGCCAACAAGCGTTTACTCGTGTAACGAACAAACATCAAAATACATTGCAATTGTTTTTAGTTGTTGATCTCATGTACGCCATTTGTCGTTTGTGATTTGCAGCCCCCCGATGCTCCCGGCAAAGTCCTGGCGCACGCCCGGAGGATCGGTGAGGAACGGCGAGAACAGGGAAACTTTTCTTGGAGGTGTGCATGTGTGCGTGTGTGTGTGGGGACATATTCACATTGGTGAGCTCGTCCGGCAAGCGAGTCTGTGTTGGCTGGGGTATGCAGCCAGCATGCCTAGCCACCGCATGCCCAAGCAGCTTCTGTTTGGCCGGATAGAGGGGGCTAAATGGGCACGACATGAGCTGGAGAAGAGATGGAGCTGATGCAGTATGGGAGGATGTGGAGCTGAGTGGACTTGCCGAAAACTGGTACCAGCGGAGTCAAGATCGGCCTCTGTGGAGGAGGCTCGTGAAGGACGCTACTGGGCAGTTGGAGGCAGTCGCCCTCCAACAACAACGGAGGGCAGGGGAGAGACGCTTCCAACAACGAGCGAAGTGCCGGGCGGCTAAAATGGCACAGTAGGGAGTACAGCTGGTGCATCTACCAGTCATCTTAGTCAGCCAGCCCGTGGCACCTGGGTCTGTCCCATGACTTCCTGTAAGCGAGTCTTCGACACTGCACGTGGCCTCAAAGTGCACCTGGCCTGGCACAGGCACCGTGGTGACGTCACCGTCTCTTAGCAGCGAATGGCGGGTGTTGGTATTGGTGTGGGGAGCAGGAGTGCAGCGGTGAGCGTGCCGCACTACGAAACCAGCAACCCGAGTTCGATTCCCGCTCACGGCCAACACCAGTGACGATTAGCTAAACCGGTCGTGGGCCTCCCCTAGGTCGACTCAGCCTCAAACGAGTACCTGATACAGTGTGTAAACATCGTCACTGGGGAGACAAAGGCGGCCGGGCGTGGTGTTGGCCACCCACCCCCTCGTATGCCATGCTAGCCTTCATAGATGCTACTCGCAAACAGCACTGGCCCTAACAGGCTATACTGGGGGTCTTTGTGCGGGAGCGGTAGTTTAGCAGTTAGCGCACCACGCTTTGAACCCGCCGATCCGAGGTAGATTCTCGCTCACGGCCAACGTCGGTGCCAAATAGCCGAACGGGTCCTGGGTCACGTAAACATCTTTACTGAATGGGGATAAAAATGCTACTGGGCGCGGTGCTGGTCATGCCAGCACCACGTGCTGGTGTGATGGGTGCTCACTAACGGCACTTGCCCCAACAGTCTATGAAGGCGACCGGGGGAAACTTTGTCTTGGTGTGTATGTACGTACATGTGTGCTGGCGTGGGTACACGTGGATCCGTGTGTGCGCGCGCAGACGTGACTCCCTTGCCGACTCCGAGTGAGCTGATGGCCTTCGACCTCCTTTCAATCTCTGCCGTCAACTCCGGGCACGGGACAGGAAGTGATGTCATCGGCGAAGCGTCCCCGCCACCGCTGCCAGAAAAAAAAGGTGAAAGGGCAATGGAGCGGACGTGGGTTGTGTTCACACAAAGACAAAGATGCCCCGTATAGCCTGGACAGACTGTTGGGGCAAGTGTTATTAGCGATTTGAAGTTTTCGTGACTGCAGGAATCCATACTCTTTGGTTCTTTCGGTAAAGCCACGAAAATTCTGAAGTCGGCTGACATTTGTGTTGGCAGTGGTGCACAAACACAATGAACCACTTCCTCCTTCCGAGACGTCTGTTGCAGGTGGGTGTCCCGTTGACCGCTGAATTTCAGAACGCACAAGCGGTTCAGCGTTGATTTTATTTCTAGAGGCGTATTAGCGCCGTTGTTTTTAAAAGACATTGTACTCACCGCAGAGAACTGTAACGACACGACCGCACTCTACGATGGCTGGCGCCAAACTGTGCCACATGCCCTCCCGCATGGCCTTGTGGGAGCCTCGGTACCGATAAAGTAATTTTATTGTTGTCTATCTGACGATTCCGTTCCGATTACGTACATCAACAGAACGGAATCGTACATGGTACACGTGTACTGTGTGCGTCGTCATCAGAACGGGAGAGGGTTAACAAAGAAAAAATGTGCACATTCGTCAATGGCACTGCGGCCTTAAAAGGAATAAAATATAATAGGTGACGTTTTGTGCAATGCCACTTCTTCTTTGGGTTCTTTGAGTTTTCTAATGCGGGGGGGGGGGGGGGGGTTCCCTGCCCTGGAGGAATTCTGGATGACCAGGAAGCTTCTTGATTCGGTACCGAGAGCACAGTTGAAGTAACACCGAGAAGAAAACTATTGAGATGTGATTAAAACTAAACTGAACTAACACCCACGGGAGACTGGGCAAGTGCTTGAACAGCGTTCTCTTTCATTCTACTCTGTGACATGCATTTTAGTTGCGATTCAAGTTTCGAATAAACGATACATTCTCGCGTAAGCCTGCGTGCCATGCCGTAAAACGGCCCTCATGGCCCTCATGGCCCACGGGTAAAACACAAACACGGCGGCCGCCACTCTGCGAGCCCAGCCGCGATCGTCTCCTCTGAGCAGCGGGTCGCCGCACCCCGTCCGCCCTCATTAAACGAAGGGCGCGCGCGTATCCGTTGTGTGCGCGCGTTCGTGTGCAGCCCACGTGCAGACCTACATACAGATGTGTCGGGATTACAAGACTCCCGACGCCACGTCGTTCATCGCCATGAGACCCATCGACTACCGCCTCATGCCCGACATCCAGGACATCCAAGCGACCGTCGGCGACGCCCGGGCGGCCCCGCCGCCGGTCCACGAGAGGGCCCCCCACGCCGGCGCTCCCCATGCGCCGTCCTCCCCCGGCGAGCGAAACGATTCCCCCTCCGGCTCGCACGCCGATGGTCGGCCGGGTCCCTCGGCTGCGAGCGGCGAGGCCACGTCGGCCGCCGGGGCCGGGCCCGTCTCGCCGAGCGGTGGCCTCGGCGGCGGCGATCGCTTACCCGGCGATCTACCGGTGGTCGTCATCGTCGACGAGACGCCCGTGGTGCCCGCGGGCGACGGGCAGGGGGAGGCCGTCGAGGAGGCCCCTGGGGTGGACGCGGCGCCGAGCGCGACGAGTAAGAGTCCCGCAGGAGACGGCGTGCCCACGATGGGCGGAGCGAGCCCGTCCGTCGCCACGCCCTGCTCGTGAGCAACGCGCGCACGGCACGCACGCAGCACACGCACAGCACACACGCAGCACACGTGGCACTCGTACAGCACACATGCAGCACACGCACAGCACACACGCAGCACACGCACAGCACACACGCAGCACACGCACAGCACACACGCAGCACACGTGGCACTCGTACAGCACACACGCAGCACACGCACAGCACACACGCAGCACACGCACAGCACACACGCAGCACACACGCAGCACACGCACAGCACACACGCAGCACACGCACAGCACACACGCAGCACACGTGGCACTCGTACAGCACACACGCAGCACACGCACAGCACACACGCAGCACACGCACAGCACACACGCAGCACACACGCAGCACACGCACGGCACACGTGGCACTCGTACAGCACACACAAGTGACTGCATGGTGCGGTGTGTAAACGTCACCACTGGGGAGACAAAGGCGGCCAGGCGTGCTGCTGGCCACCCGCCGCCTCGTGTGCCGTGCCGGCCTTCACAGGTGCTACTCGCTATCAGCACTTGCCCCAACGGTCTGTTACAGGCTACACGGGGGATCTTTGTCTTTGGTGCTGAATGATGATGATGGTGCTGATGGTGCTGATGATGCTGATGGTGCTGATGGTGTTGATGGTGTTGATGGTGCTGAATGATGCTGATGGTGCTGATGGTGTTGATGGTGTTGATGGTGCTGATGGTGCTGATGATGCTGATGGTGCTGATGGTGCTGATGGTGCTGATGGTGCTGAATGATGCTGATGGTGCTGATGGTGCTGATGGTGTTGATGGTGTTGATAGTGCTGATGGTGCTGATGGTGCTGATGGTGCTGATGGTGCTGATGGTGCTGATGGTGTTGATGGTGCTGATGGTGCTGATGGTGTTGATGGTGCTGATGGTGCTGATGGTGCTGATGGTGCTGAATGATGCTGATGGTGCTGATGGTGCTGATGGTGTTGATGGTGCTGATGGTGTTGATGGTGCTGATGGTGCTGATGGTGCTGATGGTGCTGATGGTGTTGATGGTGCTGATGGTGCTGAATGATGCTGATGGTGTTGATGGTGCTGATGGTGCTGATGGTGTTGATGGTGCTGATGGTGCTGATGGTGCTGATGGTGCTGATGGTGCTGATGGTGCTGATGGTGCTGATGGTGCTGAATGATGCTGATGGTGCTGATGGTGCTGATGGTGTTGATGGTGCTGATGGTGTTGATGGTGCTGATGGTGCTGATGGTGCTGATGGTGCTGATGGTGCTGAATGATGCTGATGGTGCTGATGGTGCTGATGGTGCTGATGGTGTTGATGGTGCTGATGGTGTTGATGGTGCTGATGGTGCTGATGGTGCTGAATGATGCTGATGGTGCTGATGGTGCTGATGGTGTTGATGGTGCTGATGGTGTTGATGGTGCTGATGGTGCTGATGGTGCTGATGGTGTTGATGGTGCTGATGGTGCTGATGGTGCTGAATGATGCTGATGGTGTTGATGGTGCTGATGGTGCTGATGGTGTTGATGGTGTTGATGGTGCTGATGGTGTTGATGGTGCTGATGGTGCTGATGGTGTTGATGGTGCTGATGGTGCTGAATGATGCTGATGGTGCTGATGGTGCTGATGGTGTTGATGGTGCTGATGGTGTTGATGGTGCTGATGGTGCTGATGGTGCTGATGGTGTTGATGGTGCTGATGGTGTTGATGGTGCTGATGGTGCTGATGGTGTTGATGGTGCTGATGGTGCTGATGGTGCTGATGGTGTTGATGGTGCTGATGGTGCTGATGGTGTTGATGGTGTTGATGGTGCTGATGGTGTTGATGGTGTTGATGGTGCTGATGGTGCTGATGGTGCTGATGGTGTTGATGGTGCTGATGGTGCCGATGGTGCTGATGGTGTTGATGGTGCTGATGGTGCTGATGGTGCTGATGGTGCTGATGGTGCTGATGGTGCTGATGGTGCTGATGGTGCTGATGGTGCTGATGGTGCTGATGGTGCTGATGGTGCTGATGGTGCTGATGGTGTTGATGGTGCTGATGGTGCTGATGGTGTTGATGGTGCTGATGGTGCTGATGGTGCTGATGGTGCTGATGGTGCTGATGGTGCTGATGGTGCTGATGGTGTTGATGGTGCTGATGGTGCTGATGGTGCTGATGGTGCTGATGGTGCTGATGGTGCTGATGGTGCTGATGGTGCTGATGGTGCTGAATGATGATGATGGTGCTGATGGTGCTGATGGTGCTGATGGTTGCCGATGTGTGCAGGGAACAAGAAGAACTCTTCCTCGTTGACTACCAAGAGATCATCAGGAGGCTGGTGCTGAGGAGCCAGGTGACGTCGCCCTCGTAGCAACGTCGCTCCACCAGTGGAGCCGGCGGTGGCGCTGCACGGGGGCGTAGGCGGTGGGCGCCACCCCTCAGGGTTCCCTTAAATAAGAATGTTTTTATTAAAAATAAACAAATAAATGTAGAACCTTACAGTGAAACAAAAACCGTTCAAACGATACAAAAAGCACTAACATCACGTGGACAAATACAATAGGTGGAGCGGTGGTACAGTGGTTAGCGCATTGCACTATGAACCCAGCGACCCGGGTTCAAATTCGCCTGCCACGGTTAAAATCGGTGGGGAGTGACATCTAATCCCGTCCAGAGCTCCGTCCTTCACCAACCTGCACTGACCAGCGTGGTTGATTTACAGTGAGGAAAAAAAAAACCTCCATGACCCACGTGGCGTTGGCAAGACCGTGCAGCAGTCGATTGAGAAAATGGGTTGAAAATTAATGATGAGCATCTGTAAAAATTCTGAACCAGCAGAGATTTCTATCTGTCGTGCATTCGGTCTGTTCTCCTACAACGCCGCGTGTTTTCGTAACGTGCATTGGATGTAAAGCGATGATGAATGTTTAAGGGAACACATTTTTTGTAACGCGGATTTAAATTGGACCGCTTATTCCTACGTCGCGCGAGTAGGAATAAGCGGTCGTACGGCTGCCTCGGTGTAGCATCACACAAGGCGACGGGATGCTGCTGGATGCTTCCAGATGCTACCCACGTGCCCTCAGTCTTTGTTCAGCCTGCGTACGCATCTCACGGGGTTATCGCGGACTGTGCTTTAGCCCATAGTCTATATTCTTTATTATAACGCGATTTTCTCCGCAACACGGTGTTCTTCAGGAATGCAACAACTACCACCGCATTATAGGAGAACAGCGACGACTATATTTTGATTGCGACGTCATGCTGCTGCTGCTGCTGTTGTTTTGGCTGTGGTGCACAAAGCGCAATTTCACAATGAGAAAAAAACAAACTCGCAACATTCGCCATTAACTCTGTGACCTTAAGGTTACATTTATAAACACAACAGGCGACGTTTCGTGCAATGGCCCTTCGTCGTAGCGCGTCAAATCAAATGCAGATTTTTAAAAAATCGGCACGCAATGCCGGCACATCTGCCGCCAGCTCGACCAAAACGTCGGCCGCTTTGTCCGAGGCAGTGCCGCTGGCAAACGTGACGTTCGTAGCCGCGACAGGCCTCGTGCGTGTTCGTGATGTGCGCTCGTACGTCTCTACGTCGAACTTCTTTCGCACCGTACGTAGCCAACGTGACGTCAAACCCAGGGGCGTGATGTTCTGCTCTGTCTGTGGCTATATTGGCACCGTTGGCCACGTGCTGCGCAAAAGACGAAGATGCAGACGTAGAGATTGAGCGGCAGGGTCCTGGGTTCGATTCGTGGTCGGGGAATCTTCCTGTGGGGAGTTTGCTGGTTCTGCCCCTGTGCTGCAATAGGTTTCTCCTCTGGTATTCCACCCTTAGCCAAAAAAAACCCCATCATTATATCACTGGTATTGACCAAACACACCAGTGCTGAAACATTGAGTGCACATTGCTCAATGGGGAGTATACACAGCAGCAGCAGCAGCAACGTCGGCCACTCCTGCGACGAACTTGGCAGGACCCTCCTGAAAGAAGGAGTCTTGAGACTCGATGAGGCTCTCCCCTGAGCAAACGAGCTGAACGATGGGAATAGCAGACATGCACACGTAGCGGTGTGTGTGTGCGCGTGTGTGGTGTGCGACTGCTCCCCCCTAACTCTCCTCCGCCAATGGACCGGCCCACCCCTTGCCTCCTCTCGGCAGGTTGATAGTGGACCCGACCTCAAGGGGGGTTCCCAAGACATCCTCATCGTCCACGCGACCATGGCCGATAAAAAACGTACGCCAACCCCCGCCACCCAGCCCGCCGCGTTGTCGGATCAAGCGTCGCTCTCTCGATATTCTGACGCGGCGGATTCCAGCGAGCGATCGCTCGTGGGAAGAGACAGCGAACGGTTTAACCTTCGCTGGAGAGTCAGAATGAGCAGCTTTATACCGGAGGCGGAATCCGATGAGCTATAAAGCACTTGCTCACAGACGCCTGGCGGCCCAAGTGCCACGGCGCGTCTTGAAAGCTGAGCGGGCCTGAGCCGGGGACAGCGGTTGGACGGGCGACCGCCGCCACGCGCAGCAGGCCACTGCAGCGGCTCGCGAATGGCAGTGGCCCGACCGTGGGTGTCTACGGCTTGGCGAGTCATGGCAGCCGGCCCTGAGATGTGAATCGGACTTGGCGGGGCGTGTCGCTGACTCGGCAGCGGCCCAGCTCGGGGGCTTGGTGCAGGAGGGAGCGTTTAGGGGACCGACTGGGAGAGAGTGCGGGGACACGGGTCAGGGGGAGGGGCTCAGCGCTTGCGACGACCCGGCTAGGCTCTGCTGCTGCTGCTGCTGCTGTATTAGGATGTACGTTGAACTCCTTTTGCGCCGTACGTAGCGCCAACCGTCCTCTCCGTCCGGCGACGTTCAAGTGAACGTAGCAGCGGACGGCGTTGTGCATCGCAGATACCTTCCTGAGCAGTTATGGGGAACGGGCAGGAATGGAAAGGTCTCGGCGGGGCGAGGGGGGTGGGGGATTACGTCGCGGGCAGCAGAGAGCGGTGCAAAAACTCCATCGTTGCTTCATAGCGTAGAAGTGCAGTACAACATTGCATTTTGCTGCGCTGCCCTCCGACTTGCATGGTTGGCTCCGTGCGGTGCGATCGAAGTTCAGCGTACGTACAACGTGCACATCGCCAGAGGACAGAGCCCAATTACTGACGGGCACAAGGTGCACAGAGCGCCCCAGGTCAGGAGGTAAAGTGACCTTAGGCCGATTGACATGTCTAGGGAATCAAAATGAATAAATTTGACGAATAATCATAATTTATGAATAATAACAGTAATGTATAATACGATGGAAATGTAAATTAGTTTTTAAACAATCGTAATCGTGTTGAGTCTGTGGGCAGTGTTGTGTCTATGGGCAATTTTGAGTCTGTGGGCAGTGTTGAGTATATGGGCAGTGTTGAGTCTATGGGCAGTGTTGAGTCTATGGTGCAGTGTTGAGTCTATGGGCAGTGTTGAGTCTGTGGGCAGTGTTGGGTCTTTGGGCAGTGTTGAGTCTATGGTGCAGTGTTGAGTCTGTGGGCATTGTTGGGTCTTTGGGCAGTGTTGAGTCTATGGTGCAGTGTTGAGTCTGTGGGCAGTGTTGAGTCTTTGGGTAGTGTTGAGTCTATGGACAGTGATTAGTTTCTGGTCAGTGTTGAGTCTATGGACAGTGTCGAGTCTATGAGCAGTGTTGAGTCTATGGGCAGTGCTGAGTCTATGGTTAGTGTTGAGTCTATGGGCAGTGCTGAGTCTATGGTTAGTGTTGAGTCTACCGGCAGTGCTGAGTCTATGGACAGTGCTGAGTCTATGGTCAGTGCTGAGTCTATGGGCAGTGCTGAGTCTATGGTTATTGTTGAGTCTACCGGCAGTGCTGAGTCTATGGACAGTGCTGAGTCTATGGTCAGTGCTGAGTCTATGGACAGTGCTGAGTCTATAGTCAGTGCTGAGTCTATGGGCAGTGCTGAGTCTATGGTTAGTGTTGAGTCTACCGGCAGTGCTGAGTCTATGGGCAGTGCTGAGTCTATGGTCAGTGTTGAGTGTATGGGCAGTGCTGAGTCTATGGGCAGTGTTTAGTCTATGGGCAGTGTTGAGTCTGTGGGCATTGTTGAGTTTATGGTGCAGTGTTGAGTCTATGGGCAGTGTTGAGTCTTTGGGCAGTGTTGAGTCTATGGTGCAGTGTTGAGTCTTTGGGCAGTGTTGAGTCTATGGGCAGTGCTGAGTCTATGGTGCAGTGTTGAGTCTTTGGGCAGTGTTGAGTCTATGGGCAGTGCTGAGTCTATGGTGCAGTGTTGAGTCTATGGGCAGTGCTGAGTCTATGGTCAGTGCTAAGTCTATGGGCAGTGCTGAGTCTATGGTCAGTGCTGAGTCTATGGGCAGTATGTTGAACTTCTTTCGCACCCTACGTAGCCAACCGTGTCTAATCGGAGGCGCGTGATGTTGCTCGTGCGCTGCGCGGCTCTCTCCGCGTGTCCCTGCAGAGTACCTGGTGTTCTGCGAGGCGTTCATCGTCACCTACAGGACGTTCATTTCCTCCGAGGGGCTCCTCCGCAAACTCATCATGAGATATCCTCTCCCTGTGCACTGCGCACAAACAAAGGCAGAGATCCCCCGTGTAGCCTTAACAGACTGTTGGCTGTTGGGGCAAGGGCTGTTAGCGAGTAGCACCTGTGAAGGCCGGCACAGCACACGAGGGGGTGGGTGGCCATCACCACGCCCGGCCGCCTTTGTCTCCCCAATGGCGATGTTTACAAACCGCACCAGGTACTCATTTGAGGCCGACGATTATCTGAACCAGTCTTGGGCCTCCCCTAAGTCGACTGACTTAGGGCAGGCCCAGGACCGGTTCACATAATCGTCACTGGGTGTTGGCCATGAGGGGGAATCGAACTTGGGTCACTGCGTTCGTAGCGCAGCGTAGCGCTAACTACATCACTACCGCTCCCCGCTGTGCCTGCATCGCCGTACAGACCACTGGGACGAGTGCCGTTAACCGAGCACAATGTGAGACCAGAATGATGCGTGAAGGGGAGGCGGGGCCAGAACCACGCTCGGCCGCCTTTGTCTCTCCAGGGTGCTGTCATTCTACACACGGCTTCTTTAAGGCTGAGTCGACCTAGGGGGAGGCAGAGGACCGGTTCAGATCATTCCTCAGCGATGTTGAACGCGAGCGGGCGCTTGAACTCGGGTCGCCGTGTCCGTAGCGCGGTGCTCTAACCGCTGCGCCACCGCTCCCCGCTCCCTGCACATGAAGCACTCGCGCACACGTGCACGCTCGCGTATATGCGATCCAGCACCGTAGAGACAGCAGCGAGGGTTGATGGATCATTGCCCGTATCTTCCAAAACTCCCTTCTCATGGGCGTTGAGGAAGAGGAGCCGTTCCCCGGCTCTGCCAGGAGGTACATTGAACTCCCTGCGCATTGTACGTAGCCAACCATGCTAATCAGAAGTGCGGACGGCCGTGCGGCACAAATGTGGACTCCAACCTTTTTCGTCCGTACGGGGATATCATGTTTCGCCCTCGCACGCGGGGGAGTTTTCTCCGTGTTGCTCCGGTTTCCTCCCACATGTGAACGCTCGTTAAATTGGCCGATAACACCTTCATACGTAGAGGACCGCAGAGCTTTGGGCAATTGTTGTCTGTGCCGGCTCGCCGCCTGGCTGCGCAAGTCTGTGGCTCCTCCTCGCGTCTCTGCGCCGTCCCCTCTCTCTCTCGCTGCACGAGGGCGCAGGGCGATTGCCGTGCGGTGCAGCGACGTGCACGTGTCCACCCGCGTATCGGCCAAGTTCCCTTAACGGCGCGACCCGAAAACGTACCGGCACCTGAGCAGGACGGAGGACGCGGCGCACACGCGGGCACGCAGGAACGCGCTCTCGCTGCTGCTCAGGGTCACCGACGACCTGTGGTGAGCGACCGCACCCCAACGCATCGCACACGGAGAACTCCCACCCCCACCGCCGTCCCCTCGGACGAGTCGGTGTGCGTGTGTTGTGTGCAGCGTCTCGGCTCACGGACGAGGTGGTGGCGTGTGCCGTGTGTTGTGTGCAGCGTCTCGGCTCACGGACAAGGTGGTGGCGTGTGCCGTGTGTTGTGTGCAGCGTCTCGGAGCTGACGGACGAGGTGGTGTGCCTGCTGGCCGGCGTGGTGTGCGCGTGCGTGACCGGCGGGGACCTGCCGCTGGCTCGGCCTCTGCGGGACACGCTGGTGACGCGCGTGATGGCGCGGCGCGCACACGCACAGGCCACGAGCGGGACGCCCCTCGCCAGCCTCGCCGTGTCGGCCCGGTGACGAGCGCACGCCCACGCACGCCCACGCACGCCCACGCACGCCCACGCACGCCCACGCACGCCCACGCACGCCCACGCACGCCCACGTACGCCCACGCACGCCGTGGCAGCCGTCTCTGAGTGGCGTTCGCGCGACGCGTGGCATTTTATTTACTCTCGGAAGTAGCGGCGCGATACTAGAGGGGGGTTGTCGAGTTTGTCTTGGGCATGGGGGACGTAGGGGGGAAGGGGCAGGATGGGGGCAGTTGCCTCCTCGGAGTTCGTGCAGGAAAAGCCGTCTTCTGTTTCTGCCTCGATTCTAAACTAAAACGATTAAACTCTTTTTTATTTTTTCAGCTAAGGCCCACTGAGCTATGAGCTCTTTTTACAGAAGCGACCTGGCTATCACAGATGATCAGCTTAACGAAGTGGCTTATCGCGTGGAAATTTAGGGCCGCCGAAGACTCTAAACACATGATATTGATTCTAAATGTGGAGGGGAAAGCCGGAGGACCCGGAGAAAAATCCACGCGACGACAGCGAGAGAGAGAGACTTGCAAACTCCAAATATACAGTCGTCAGGGTTGGGATCGAACCCACGACCTCCTGTATACCAAGCGAGGTAGTTAACATCTCACCACTGTTGCACCTAATATATTGGTGAAAAAAAAAACACGGAGGACCCAGAGAAAATCTACGCGACCACGGGGAGAGAGAGAGAGAGAACATGCAACTCCAAATATACAGCAGGCGGCAGGCGGCAGGATTGGAATCGAACCCATGACCTCCCGCATACCAGGCGTGGTAGTTAACATCTCCTAGCCACCGTGAGCCAATGTCTACGAAGGATTCACGTCACCGCTTTACAGCCAACGTCCAAACTCCTCCGCGCCTGGCCCTTCGCTCGGTGATCTCTGTGCGCCAGTCATTGCAACGCAAGCCCCGTTTTTAGGGAATCATTCTGCTGTAAAAGTAATCATTTAAAGTAATTGGCACTCGTTAAATAAAGCTAACCTGATGACACGCTGCACGCAGAGCATAAAGACAGGATGATCGGGACTTGCCTATAGTAATCTAATAACAGTATGAATGTATGTTGAACTTCTTTCGCACCGTGCGTAGCCAATCGTGCTAATTGCAGGTGCATGAATAGCACTCGGGTGTAGTAATGCGTATGCGTGCTGTACCTGAGCGTGTGTGTATGTGTGCGC